>NC_083880.1:65068100-65371131 GCF_032452875.1 Bos javanicus | reverse complement strand
TTCCAGATGATTCCAGCCTTCAGCTGTTGCATCACCCCCAGCTACTGAGCCTTCCCAGAGGAGGCCCCAGACATCGAGAAGCATACCCCTCTCCCCACTGTGCCCTTTTCATATTCTTTTCTTAAAAAATTTTGGCCATGCCACGTGGCATTTGGGATCTCAGTTCCCTGGCTGGAAATCGAACCTGCATCCTCTGCATTGAAAGTGTGGAGTCCTCACCGCTGGACCACCAGGGGAGTCTTCTTGTTCATGTTCTCACCTACAGAGTCTGTGAGCATAATTAAATGGATAGATTGTGCCTCTAAGTTTTAGGGTGATTTGTTTTGCAGTAATAGTAGCTGGAACATCCAGGCCCTGCCTTGACTACCCTTGGGGAGGTGAAGGGGGTGGATCTGAGCCCTGAGCTGCTCTGAATCCCACAACAGTCGTATCCGAGGTCCTGTGGGTTTGGGGAGCTGGCCTCTACCAAGCTCTCCCTCCCTGACTTCTGGGGGTAGAATGAGGTCAGCTTCTGGGCGTCCTGGATTCCCTACAGACAGGGGTCAAGACCAGGCTGGGGCCCCTGTTGATGAGACGGGGCTTCTGAGCGGGAGCTCGACTCCAGCAAAAGCGTGTTCTGGCTCCATCTGAGACTGGCCTGGTTTGCTTCCAGGTTTTGTTCTTTTTAAAACTGGTTCACTCAGTAGGTATTTAAGACAAAAACCACTGTCTGATTCGAGGGGAAAAAATAGTATTGGGGTCTAGGAACCCGACAGATCTAGGCTGAATCCCAGCTCGGCCACTTGCTTGCCGTGTGGATAAGTGACATCACCTCTCTGGGCCTCTTCTGTGTAGTGGGGAGGAGAGTAGCTGCCTCGTCCCGGGTTTGTCGTGAGAAGAAATAAGCGCTTTGAAAGGCTCCCTGCTCTATGCCTGGCACACACTAGGAGCTCAATAAATGTCAGTTACCTTTCCTTACTCCTGAGTGGAGTATGGCTATAACCCATCTCTCTTCCAGTCACACAGCCTAGTACAGTGCCTTGTATACCCTAAGCGCTCAATAAATGTATCTCAAATAAAGGGATGAATTTCTCAGTCTTCTCCACTCCTCTCTAATCTCAGTCTACATGTTGACATGTCTCTTCCCCACTTAACACTGACATCCCTAGGGACAAGGATGCTCACTCTTATTCGATTTGTTTTCATCCTTTTGTATCCTCAGCATGCAGTGGGTGCTTAACTGGTGATTACTAAAGCAAAGCAAGAGCCTTCCAGGTTCAGCACAGAGTCCTATGGTCAGGATTTGCATCAGGCTCCCAACGAGGATTTACAGCAAACTGCCCCAATACAGTTTGTGATTCATGCAGCCCGGCATTTCGCAGGATGTCCTCTGCATATAAGTTAAATAAGCAGGGTGACAATATACAGCCTTGACGTACTCCTTTCCCAATACAGAGCTCTCTGCTACCCAGCTTTCCACTGATCATCCACTTTTCTTTACTAGAATCATCTGCCGACCAGCACGTCCTACTCTAGCACCACAGGCCCCCACAGTTTTGTCATCATAGCTCACATGATGGATACAGTCCCAAGGGTATCCACAGGCCCTGGATACCTCTCAAAATTTTTTCTAGGTCAGGAAAGCACACACGATTTTGCAGAGTGTCTTCAGTTCAGTTCAGTTCAGTCGCTCAGTCGTGTCTGACTCTTTGCGACTCCATGGATTGTAGCACGCCAGGCTTCTCTGAAAGCCAACTCTCAAAGTCATGTCCATTGGAGAGTGTCTTAGGTCAGGTTTTCTCCCAGTGCAGATCTTGGATGAGGACTAGGCAGCAATAGTTGAGTTGCGATGAGGGGAATGATCCAGGAAAGGGAGGGATGCCAAGAACAGGTCTAATCCTTGAGTTACTGCTGTGGCTGTGTGTCCCACTGAGGGGTGAGGACGGCTTTCTCCACCACCCCAGTCCCCATGGTTAAAGGTGGCTCCTGGGGGCATGAAGGCCCTAGGACTTCTGGTTGAGTGTCACCCCATGGCAGAGAACACCTTCAGGCAAAGAGGCCAGCAACCGACACCTCCAGGGAAGGTGGGCAGGGCACACCAGCCCCTGCCATAGCACCATATTCACACGAGCCCTCTTGTCATGGGGGAATGACTGTCAACAGACTTCAGTTGCTCATGGCTTAGGGTACAGGTGACAGGCTCCTTTATCTTTCACTCAAGGATGCAAGTGAGTGGGGGCTCACCGTTCTATGACTCTGAATCCCCTCAAATTGATCATTAAAGTGATTCATTTGGAGAATCTAGGACTTTAACAGTTGTCTGTATAACAAACCTCAGATCCCAGTGGAGAGGTTGGAAACCACCGCCCCACGGGACAGAGATAATAATTTCCCAGTGTCCTCTGAATCCCCAAAGTCTGGTTCCCTTGGATCCAGCCTGCTTCACATGGGCTGCAGGCTCCCGCCCCTCAGATCTCTCTGCAGGTCCAGATGACAGGAGGAAGGGGCTCTTCCAGGGTTCCCCCTCCCAGGCTGTGAGTAGCTCAGAGGTTTTATAAGCAGATCTTTGCAGGAAACCACCCTCCACAGGCAGCCCCTTTTCTTGTTTTAGCAAAGTTACATTGTAACTAACTTTTAAACCAGGCACCCCCATGCTCTACTCATCTCCCAGCCAAGCACACCTTTCAGATCTTTTGATCACACAATACCTTGCCTAATCTGTTGGTTCTTTCCATAGATCAAAGAAGTAGAAATGAAGACAGATCTCTCCCCCAGCTTCCCCTTCAATCATCTCGCCAACAAACTGTGTGACCACATTGTGTGAACAAGATAATCTAGGGGAAGATCACAAGAAGCCCAGGAGCCTGCACACAGTGGGGGATGCAACGACTTTGACCCTCTGTCTCGATGATTAACAGAGATTACTTCCCTTCTCTCTTTAAAACTTCCATGGCTGAGAAGAATCTTCTAGGGTGGTTTTTGGACCATGTTGATTAAAGGCATCTTGCCTTTCTATCAACATCTGTGAGTATTGATTTAGTAAGTGGTGAGCAGTGGGACCCCGATTCGATAACAGATTCTGTAGCTGTCCCCAGATGACTCCTCCAGAAGCCAGGTCTCTTTCAAGCTGTTCCTTAACCTCTTAGCAGCCATTTGTGGATTGAGGCTTCTTGTATTTTCTAGGCTTTTCCTGAACCTGTTTCAGGAAGGGCCAGCTCTGAATAGCAGAATTGGGGCATAACAGTGATAATAACAAAGATAACAAGAGTAACAATAGTTGTCTCCCTGAATCATTTTTAGAGTGAGGCAGAATATAGAGGAAAGACTATCTCACATTTATTTGGCATTTTGCAGCCTACCAAATGATGGCTCACATATGAATAATTTCCAAAACACGTTGTTATTATGTAAAGTCCCTAAGTCCAACTCTTTGCAACCCCTGGCACGCCAGGCTCCTCTGTCCTCCCACTATCTCCCGGAGTTTCCTCAAACTCACGTCCATTGAATCGGTGATGCTACATAGCCATCTCATCCTCTGCTGTGCCCTTCACTACCAAGTGAAAATTGCTGGGGCTACAGGGGTGAATGAGGTGGACACAGTCCCTATCCTCATGGAGCCTACATTCTAGTGAGAAAGATGGACAAGAAATAAGAAATTAGGGACTTCCCTGGTGGTCCAGTGGCTAAGATTCTGTGCTCCCAAGGTAGGGGGCCCAGGGTTTGATCCCTGGTCAGGGAACTAGCTCCCACATGCTTCAGTTAAGTCCTGGCATAGCCAAATAAATAAATTAAATATTTAAAAAAGAGAAATAAGCCATTAGACAAATTGTGATGATCAGTAGCATTTGGTAAACACTTGCTGAGTGCCAAATACTGTACTAAATTCTTTGCATGGATTGCACCATTCAGTCCTTACAACACTATTTTGAAGTCATAATGTTTTGTCTCCAATACACAGATGAAGACATCGAAGAACAGAGAGGGTAAGCAATCTGCTTGAGACCACACAGCCAGCCAGAGGCACAGCTGGGAATTCTGAAGCTGAGGCCTTTCTGATTCCAAAACCCATGTTCTCAGCCAGGCTTTCTCAGCCCTTTGCTCTCTGCCCCTCAGTTTCTCTACTTATAAAATGGGAGAAAATAATAGCCCCCCACACACACCCTCATTACAATTAACCAAGACAGCGGTGGGAACACTCTGTAAATGGCCAAGTGTGAGCTTCTGGTTTTCTTAGTGCTGACTGAAACTCTGGCCTCTTGTGCCCGCCCCCCGCCCCTGAGGGCTGCCTGTGCATGGCTTGATCCACAGCCCCCTGGAAGGGCTCTTGGTTCACAGAAAAAGCCTATTTCCCTCATCAGCCCTCCAATGACAATATGGTTCTGTGCTGATTTAATTATAGATTAATCAGGAGAGTGGGGTTGGGGTGGGGGCTCTTCTCTTTTCTTCAGCAAGCTGGAACATGACCCCCGAGTGCACACACACATGTGAGAGACAAAAGTAAGCCCTCCTCGGGCTCCCTGCCTCAGGGGAGAACTGAAGCCAGTCCAGACCCCTCTGAGTGGGGCTCAGGATTCTCCCAGCTCCACCTGACACCTCCCAAACTGAGTTTCCAGCCCCTTTGCTGTCCCTTAGACACTAACTGTCCTTCTTATTCCATCCTCTCTCTTTACAGCCACTTTTTCTTTTCTTTCCTTTTTTTCAAGTTTTTTTTTTTTTTTTAATGTGGACCCTTTAAAAAATCTTTATTGAATTTGTTACAACATTGTTTCTGTTTTATGCTTTGGTTTTTTGGCCAGGAGGCATGTGGGATCTTAGCTCTCTGACCAGGGATCAGACTCCCATCTCCTGTATTGGAAGATTAAGTCTTAACCACTCTACTGCCAAAGAGGTCCCTATAGCCACATTTTCAAGGTTCAGCCTAAATGCCACCTCCTGCAGGAAGCCTTCCCTGATGCTCCAGCTGGGATGGCTTCTTCCATTCCTCTTCTGAATTTCCATGGAAGTTGATCTGACTTCATCTGAAGGTCCTATTTCTTACCCTGAGCTTACCTCCTTCATGGAAAGAGATCTCCTGGAGGACAAGTGTCCCCAGCATTCAGCAGGGGCTGGCATCAGTAAACTGACAGAATGAACAGTGAACAGACTAACTCTACAGAGAAATTCCCGTGGTCGTGAAGAGCCTGGAGCCAAGAGCCTCCTGCCAGAACCCCAGCCTCAGGAGTACCTGCTGGCCCCAGGAAGGGCTCACACATCCACGCTTGTGGCCTTTCCTCAGAGGCTGAATGGCTTCTTGGGCTTCTCCTGCCTTCCTGGGGACTGGCCTCCTGATAGTCAGTCAAGGGGAGCTGGTATCAGCAGGCAGGCACAGGCTGGGGAGAAACACCACCCACCCCACTCCTTCCATGGCCGGAACAGACCCAGGCATCCTCCAGTGGCTGCCTTATTTCTCCCTGCGGAACCAGACCAGCCAAACCACCACTCAGCCGTGACCATAATGATGATGGTGGAACGTGTTGATTGCTTATACCCACTCCTACCCCCTCCCACCCCACCCTGTGATCACTGACATGTAATATCTCTTGCAACCCTTCCAGTGCCCCAGGGCAGTGCCAAAGTGTGCATGCTAAGTCGTTTCAAGAGTGTTCGACTTGTTGTGACCCCATGGACTGTAGACTGCAGACTCCTTTGTCCATGGGATTCTCTAGGCAAGAATATTGGAGTGGATTGCCATGCCCTTCTCCAGGGTATCTTCCCAACCCAGGGTTCGAACCTGTGTCTCTTGTGTCTCCTGCATTGGCAGGCGGGTTCTCTATCACTAGCGCCACCTGGGAAGCCCTGGCAGTGCCAATACTGGTCCCTTTTGCAGACAGTAAACTGAGAGGTGAAGCCACTTCATTAGCAACAAACAGAGGATTTAAAAGCCAGTTCGGCTCCAGAGCCGGGGCCCAGTGACTCCTCATGCAGGCTGTACTCTAGGCCACCTGCCTGGCTTCAGCCCAGGCCCTTGACCTCCTGACCCTGGGGAGCCCTTGCCGCGGGTGGAATCCGTAGGCCCCTGCCCGCTGCCCCTGGTGCCGGCACCTGACAGCCTCTCGGGTGGCATGAATGAACCGGCTCATGAATATGCAGGCCGGCCCGCGCGCAGAGCGCTCAGGGCTAAATCTGATCACAATGCGGGATAAATTAAGCGCCAGGATAAATGCATTAAAAATCACGGTCGGAGGAACACGCTGTTCAGGGAGGGGTCTGGGAAGTGGGGAGAGGAGCAAGTGGGAGAAGCTCCGCCAGGCGCTGCCAGCCGCTCCGCAACAGCCCCAAATGAAGTTCCCTTCCGTGGGGGAGGACTCTCCCTCCATCTCCACCCTCCCCGCGGTTCCTATGGAAACGCAGGGCGAGTTTAGGAGGGAAAATGCCTGGCGATGAGCGGTATGGGAAGGGACCAAGAATAGCTGCTGGAACTGGGGCTGCGAACAGGTGTCAACGGGGCCTCTTTCCTGACATGGGGGTGAAGGGGAGAGCCTGCCTAGTGCAGCCACACAGCAGAGCCCCCATCACCCCACAAGCTCCTGGCACCATCCCGAGAGGGGATGTGGGAAGAGGACCACGTTTGATCAGACCCAGGATCCAATACCGATGGCAGATGTCCTTGGGTAAAAGCATAGTAATATGTGCTTCCCAGGTGGCTCAGATGGTAAGGAATCTGCTTGCAATGCAGAGGACCTGGGTTCCATCCCTGGGTGGGAAAGATCCCCTAGAGAAGGAAAGGCAACCCACTCCAGTATTCTTGCAGGGAGAATTCCATGGACAGAGGAGCCTGATGGGCTGCAGTCCATGGGGTCACAAAGAGTTGGACATGACAAATGCGACTTAGCACACGTGTGTGTGCATACACATAAACACACATGTGTACGCACACATATGAAAAAGCCTAGTGTTTTACAGCAAAACCCTTTTTTAAAAAATTGTTAATTAACTTACTTGGCTGTGTCAGGCCTTAGTTGCTGCGTGCAGGGTCTTTGTCATAGGGATCTTTCTGTTGCAGCGCACGTGCTCTCTAGCCATGCGTTGCAGCGCGTGGGCTTTCGTAATTGCAATGCCCAGGCCTAGTTTCTCAGAAGCATGTGGGATCTTAGCTCCCCAAGCAGGGATTGAACCCACATCCCCTGCATTGCAAGATGAATTCTTCTCTTTTTTAATTTTAATTAGAGGCTAATTACTTTACAATATTGTGGTGGTTTTTGCCATACATTGACATGAATCAGCCACGAGTGTACATGTGTCCCTCAGTCCCAAATCCCCCTCCCACCTCCCTCCCCATCCCATCCCTCTGGGTTGTCCCAGGGCACCGGCTTTGAGTGTCCTGTTTTATGCATCGGACTTGGACTGGTCATCTATTTCACATATGGTAATATACATGTTTCAATGCTATTCTCTCAAATCATCCCACCCTCGCCTTCTCCCACAGAGTCCAAAAGTCTGTTTTTTATATCTGTGTCTCTTTTGCTGTCTCGCATATACGGTCGTCATTACCATCTTTCTAAATTCCATATATATGCATTAATATCCTGTATTGGTGTTTTTCTTTCTGACTTACTTCACTCTGTATAATAGGCTCCAGGTTCATCCAAGGTGGATTCTTAACCACTGGACCACCAGGGAAGTCCCTACTGCAAAATTCTTAACCGCAGCTTGGTGCTAAGAATCAGGGAACTTAAGGAGTTTTTCCTTATCTGCATTTTCTAATTTTTCTTTATCACATATTCATTTTGGAAAAAAAGAATAGAGTTAAAATTTTGCATTTATCTTTAAAAAAAAAATGTAAACCCTTTGACCAGTCATTCAAATTCCAGAACCTTGTCCTAAGGGAATAATTAGGATAGCCACAAGGGTTTAACAATAAGAATCAATGATTCATTGCTTCTCATGGGGAAAAATTAGACATAAGCTAAAATTTTCAGCGCTGGGGATTGGCTGAGCAAAGTGTGGTGTAGTCATTGCAGGACACTATACAGCCACTAAAAATCCTGCTGGAGGAGTTCATCTGTTGACTAGGACAGATGTTTGTGAATATATCATTGGAAGAAAAAAAAGAACAGGTTTTAGAACATTATGTACTGAATTAGCCCTTCTTTCTATAATATGTGTTTGAGCCAAGGTCTGGAAGGATATGTGTTTAGATGCTAATAGCTTTATTGGGAGAAGTTGATGATAGGTGATCTTAATTTTCTTTACACTTTATTCACTATTATACGATAAATAGATATTCAGTTCAGTTGCTCAGTCATGTCCGACTCTTTACGACCCCATGAATCGCAGCACACCAGGCCTCCCTGTCCATCACCAACTCCCGGAGTTCACCCAGACCCACGTCCATCGAGTCAGTGATGCCATCCAGCCATCTCATCCTCTGTCGTCCCCTTCTCCTCCTGCCCCCAATCTCCATGTTTACTATTACCTATATATTATTACATCTGGAGAAAGAAATGGCAACCCACTCCAGTACTCTTGCCTGAAAAATTCCATGGACTCAGGAGCCTGGGGGGCTACAGTCATGGAGTCACAAAGAGTCAGACACGACTGAGCGACTTCACTTCATATATTATTACAGGCATGGTTTTTAAAAATAATTTTTTAAAGAGTTTTTGATGTGGGCATTTTTATAATCTTTATTGAATTTGTTACAATATTGCTTCTGTTTTACGTTTTGATTTTTTCACCTCAAGGCATGTGGGATCTTAACTCTCTGACCAGGGATTGAACTCGAATCCCCTGCCTTAGAAGGAGAAGTCTTAACCACTGGACCACCAGGGAAGTCCCTAAAAAATAATTTTTTAAGAAGGAAAAATCAATAGCCTATTCTGAGAGTTCAGGCAATGAATGAATGGTGGGTTTTGCAGGGTGGGCAGGGGCTGAAGCCCCTGGGTAGAGGGCTGGGTTTGGGGGCAGCCTGCTCTGCGCCTGCCCAAGGAGCCTCCCTACGCATGCGCTAGTTAAGGAAGGGCCTCCACCCCCACCCCCCAGGCCTGCTCTCTGCCATTCACCCTCTGGAATTAGCTTGCAGAGACTGTTTTAGGAAGCCTGTGGGCGGTTGGAAGCAGCTTGTGAGCAGAGCTGGGGGCCGGCTGAGAGCTGTGGAGAATGAGTGCCCAAAGGAAGGCAAGGCAGAAAATAAAAGGAAGCCAGCACCCTTTCCCATTTTTCTTTTTGGTTTGATTTTTCAAAAACAATCTCTGGAAAATCCTTGCTTGGGTCCAAATGTTTCCTCCTCTGCCTTCCCCCATCTCCTCCAGGTCTCCATAGATGGGCCATGTCTAAGCCTGTGTGGCCAGGACCAGGGTTCTGGTCTCAATGCTTCCACTAACTTGCTGTGCAACCTCACCTCAGTCACTCCCCTTCCCTGAGCCTCAGTTGTCTCTTGTATCAAACTGGATTAGAATGGCCTCAACATTCTCTTCGGTCTCCATGTTTGGGATTCCATCCCAAGAGTGAGGCCACTGGACCGGGAATCTCCAAGGCCTCCTTATAGCTCCAAGATTCTGGATTCTGAGATTTGTGCTTTGAGGTCCTTAAGAGTCTAAAATATGCTGGCAAAGCCTCTGCGTTTTGCACTCCATAGTTCTAGAATGCAATGATACTAAACTGCCAAGATTCTAGTTCAGGTTCTAGTAGTGCGGTTCCTCACTGTTCAACATCAAAGACTGTTTCTGGGGACATTGTGCTCCTAGCCCCTGAGGCTGACCAGGCGCTTGGAAGCTGTCTTCATTAAGTGGGAAATAGACATTCTCAATCTTGGGCCCCTGCAAGGGGGACACGTGAGTTCAGACCTCAGGGAGCCTCCTGAAGGGCCGTGGAAACGATAGCTCATGAATAAAGCCCTCAGCACATGTGGGGCTGCAAGGAGTGAGAGGCCGTTTGGTAGCTGAGCCTGTCCCCTGAACTGACAGCAACATCTCCATTTACCCCACATCCAGGGGTGCCAGGCCTGCAGGCTACAGAGATTACTGGATCTCAGAGACAGCTATGTTGATACCCATTTTCCAGCTGAGAAAGGAGAGGCCCAGAGGTCCAGTGACTTGCCAGAGTCACAGAGCAAGAAGGGCAGTAGAGTTCACGCCTGAGCCCAGGCTGGCTGGCCTGAGAGTCTGCTGGGTTGCTCCCCTGCCTCCCTGCAGACCCCAGCCCTGCTGGCTGCCAGTGGGCCGAGTCAGGCGTGGGGAGAGATGGGAAGTGGCTTGCATACAATCTGGCTTCAGAACAAGGGCCCAGCGCACCCCCCACCCCCGGGGCCTGCCCACCTTCCCCAGCCAGGGGACCAGCGTTTGTGCCTCTGTGGCTCCAGGAGGGTGTGTCTCTGTCTCCGTGTGGGTGTCCCTATGCATGACGGACGCCCGTCTGATGTGTGTGAGTGGTTTGGATGTGGGTGCTGCTGTGCCTGTCCCGGAGTGGAGTGTGTGAGAGAGGCAGATGGGTGTGAGCTCTATGGAGCCCACGAGAGGAAGGCAGGTGCCGGAGAGTTCTGGGCCATGCTCCTTCTGTCCCCCTCGTAGAGGTGGGTGTACAGACCTGTACAGACCTTCTGAGACCATGGCCTTGGGCCCCTGAAAAGTTGCCTGTTTCCCAGGTATCCCCACATTTTGCAAATTTGAACCCAGGGCCCCGGTCCCCACCCCCATTGCTTTCCCTGGCCTCCACACCCTTCTGGTGGCTGGACCCAGCACACAGCAACATCAGGGGAACCTCTTGGAGGTTAGGGTCTCTCCTCAGTCTTGGCCTTGATCCAGGGAGGACCAGTGAAGCCCCTGCAAAAAGGCAACTGGGTTCCAGGATCCCGGGTCCTGAGCCCACAGTGTGTTCACAAACAACTTTCCTTCAGCCTCTGGATCCCCCTTTCCTTGGCCCTTAATTGGGTTTGCTATTGCTGGTGTTTGTCTTTAGCAGGTGGGAGGGAAGGAGAAAGTCCTAGGAAAACAGGAGATTTGAGATCTAAGAACCCAGAAGGGAACTTCGCAGCCACCTAGCGAAGCTGCTCTCTGGGCTGAGCTCTCTGTTTGCCCCACAAAGCTGCCTGGGTTTCACCTGCATACTTGCAAGAATGGAGACCGGCTTCCCTGTTGGCTCAGCGGTAAAGAATCAGCCTGCCACTGTGGGAAATGCAGGTTCAATCCCTGGTCTGGGAAGATCCCCTGGAGAAGGAAATAGCAATCCTTTCCAGTATTTTTGCCTGGAGAATCCCATGGACAGAGGAGCTTGGTAGGCTACAGTCCATGGGGCCGCAAGGAATTGGTAGCAACTTAGCAACAGACCAAAAATAAACAAAGAATGGAGAACTCACTTCTTCCAAACAGCTCATTGCATTCTGGGCAGGTTTAACTCTAAGTTCTACCTTATACTGAGGTTTTAGACTTGCCTCTCTTAGCTTTGCCCCACTGGCCTCAGCTCTGCTCTCTGAGGTCCCTGAGGCTCAACTTTAATCTCTCCTGATGAGGTCGGGGGAAGTCAGTACAAATTGTGGAGACAAACCCTCAGGCCAAGAGGCTGTTTCTGAGGCCAGGTGTAGGATTGAGAACCCTCAAAGACAGACACACCAAGCTGAGCAGACACGGGGAGGCCAAGGGCTCACCATTCGCCAGGGGCTGATCTCATCACTGAGGACATGAGCATTTCTGGTCCTGCCAGACCAGGATCGAAGGAACCTTGGGGGTGGCTGCCCTGGCCCGGCCTGGGTCAGGGGTCTCAGGGACAGTTCCTGCCCCTGGGGAGCTCTGGGCATCACAGCGTGAAGAGAGAAGGGTGTGTGCATAGTGAACAGAAGACGGGGAGGGGGTGTGGCTCCTTCCACAGCACACGGTCGCCACCAGGATGAGCCATGGCGTGCGTGTGCAGGAAGCCTGGCACACAGAGGGGGCTGGAGGAGTGCCGCTGTTAGGATATTATTCATCCATCCACCCGTTCACTCACTCTCCTCCTCTCCTTCAGGCCCAGGACTGAGGACTGGTGACCCAGGGATGGAGCCCCGCCCCTGAGGACTGAGCAGGAGGGGACAGACTCTGCTCTGGTGTGTCTTTGTGCCATCAATGTGTGCTGGGCACACACTCCCTGGCTCCAGATGTAGTGCCCAGAGGGGGCTGTGAGTGTCGTAGGCTCAGGGTCCTGCTTGGGGAGGTGAGGAGCACACAGCCTTCTATCCTCCAGGACTGGGCACTGGGGTTTCCCAGGAGCCTGGGACACAACCAATTCCCTGTGTGGTAGAGAAGACGAGGCCCCAGCGACAATGACCGATTTGTCCAAGGATTACGGTAGGGTTAAGACTTGCAAGGCTGCGGCCACTTGGTGGGGAACACAGGTGAGAATGCAGATCTCAAGCTTGGGGCAGATAGATGAGGCCACAGGACACCTGTCCTACTGAGCAGCCTCAGCCCCACAGAGCCCATGCTCCCAGCTGCGCAGGGCAGCTGGGATGCCCGCCCTGACTCGAGCACACTGGTGACCTTGGACCAGGGCTCTGCCCTCTCTGGGCCCGTCTCGTCCCTGCTCTAAGACAAGGGCACTTTAACTGCATCAGGAAAGAAAGCGGGTTTCGCCTCGTGTGTCAGTTTCCTGCACTGGCTGAGTGCTGCCTGGGGCACCACACGGAGAAGGAAAGGGCGTCACAATCAATTTGTCACGTCTCCCTGGGGTGGGGACCGGAGTGGGCACACCCAGCCTGGATCTATCACCAGGAGCCCCCACCCCTGGAGTTCGGCGTCCAGTGAGTCCACGAGCCTGAAGCCTCCATGAATGCACCCCTCCCAGGGACCCCCCTTTGCCGCACGGGAAGCAGGAAACGCCTTGAGCCTCTTTCTGAGGAGCACCCAGAGCATCGTGCGCTGTGGCCCTGCCCTGCCCCCAGAGGGCCCTGAGCCCAGTTGGCTTGTGATCTTGGGCCCGTATCCACAGTGACACAGGCCTGCTGCCCCGCCAGCTCCCCATCACCTTCCCCTCTAATTGATTCTGACAGATGACCAGGCCTACCTGCCTTCAGTGCGGACTGAGTACAAGCGCGGCGTCTGAGTGAAGGCAGGAAGGACTGTACCGAGAGGGAAGGGCAGGAGCGAGCCTTCCCCTCACCTTCCTGGTTCTTGGCTGTGTCCTGAATAGAGCGGGAAGAAAAGGACTTACTGTGTGCCAGCCACTTCCAGTCTGTCCTTCGTGTGCTCTTCACTCGTATCCTGAGAGGCGGTTAATACCCCTACTTGCCAGATGAGAAAACTGAGTCCCAGAAAGCTTCAGTGACTCCCCCTAGTACTATCATTATGAGCAAGGCTGGGAGGCTGCCACTTCCAGAATCCAGGTGTTTCCTCTTTCTAGCCCAACGGCCATAAGCGCACCACCCTGTGGCTCAGAAGGATATCAGATCTAGTACTGATGTCTGTTTTGCCGAGTTACCGTGGGGTGTCGCCCATTCACACTGCCTCACGGGCTGTTCCATTGTCGCCCATAAAACTGAAGAGTAAGTCTCCGCCTGCTCTCTTGGCTCCCACACAACCCCTACCCTGCCCCCACTTCTGCTGCCTCGCCTCTGAGGCACATTCAGGAATGAATGAGTGCGGGCCTGGGCAGGGGCAAAGTCTAACAACATCAGTTCTCCCACCAGGGGATGGACAGAGACCCCCAGGGGTTAGAATATCATCATCCAGCCACGCAAGAGTAGAGAAGAGCAGAAAAGCCACAATCCATGGGCTTTTGGTTGGCTTGCACAGTGTTGGTTTTTTTTTTTTTAATCTGAGTTTGTTGCCAATGCTTTAAAATAGAGAAGTTTCATGTAAAAATTTGAGTTTCTGGCTTCTCTTGAAAAACTGGAAGCTTTAACAAGCCTGCCTTGAATTGGCCACCCTGGGCTGGAGCACGGGAGCAGAGTGGGCTCCTGTCCACTCAGCCAGGGGCCCACCTGACTCCTGTCAGTGTCCGAGTTTGCCTCCCCTGATGCAAAGGGTAAGATCATGGGTCTGGACTCAGGCTGACCTGGGTTAGCATAAGCAAGAGTACGTGCTCAATTGCTCAGTTGTATCTGACCCTTTGTGACCTCATGGACTGCAGCCCTCCAGGCTCCTCTGTCCATGGGATTTCCCAGGCAAGAACATGGATTGGGTTGCCATTTCCTCCTCCAAGAGATCTTCCCGACCCAGGAATCAAAATCGAATCTCCGGCAACTCCTTGCATTAGCGGGAAGATTCTTTACCACTGAGCCACCTAGGAAGCTAGTCCAAGCATGTGGCTCAATTACAGTGTGACTATCGGAAAGTTCCCTAACTTCTCTGGGCCTGTTTCCTCGCTGGTAGGATGGGGATTCCCACAGTAACTTCCTTCATGTGGACGTCGCTAGGCTTCAGATGAAGGTGAATGTATGGAAAGCTACTGTATCGTCGAAGATGCAGCCTGGCACGTACTGAGCACTCAGTAAATGGCAGCCATAGCCTTGATCACAGCCACCCTCTCCCGACAGGGGCCACAGGGTCTGGAGCAGCAGAAGCAGCAGCCCTTGACGCCCTCCCCAGCCTGGTTCGGACCCATCCTGGAGCACTCCCTTGGCTGCACATGTGCTTGTGGGGTGGCGGCAATCCTGTCTGGGTAATGCATCCAAAGACAACAGATCAATAGCCACTCGGCACTCCAATGCCATGGCTGAGGCCCACGGCACGTTCCAGGCTGCTGGCCAATGAGTTCAAGCTCCTTTTTCCTTTTGGGCAGAAAACAACTCGCCATGTAAGCTTGGACGAGTTCTTTTTTCCTCCTGGAATCTTGGTTTCACTGACTGCAAGGTCAGCCTATGGCCTCTAGTGCTCCTTTGAGCTCTGACCCCTTGGGAGTTTTGCAGACAGAAAGGCAATAAAGTCCAAAACCTTACCATTCAGGAATGAATGAGTATGGAATCTTTTGGCTGCAAGGGCAGGGACCTGTCACAAAGGAGCCTAAAGAAAAAAGGTATTTATCTTCTTGGGACTGGCTTATTTCACTCAGTAGAATGTCCTCAAGGCTCATCCAGATTGTCACATATTGCAGAATTTCTTCTTTTTTAAGGCTGAATAATATCCCACTGTATGCATAATCTACAATTACAGTATCCATTCATCCATTGGTGGACGTTTAGGTTGTTTCTACATCTTGGCTATTGTGAATAGTACAAAGTATCAAAAACAGTCAAATTCATAGAATCAAAGAATGGAATGGTGGTTGCCAGGGGGAAGTGGAAATGAGGAGTTACAAGTCAATGGACATAAAGTTCCAGTTAAGCAAGATGAGTAAGTTGTACAACACTGAACCTGTAGTCAACAACACTGCATTGTACACTTACAATTTCTTAAGAAGGTAGGTCTCATGTTAAATGTTCTTAGTTCAGTCAGTTCAGTTCAGTCGCTCAGTCGTGTCCGACTCTCTGCGATCCCATGAATCACAGCACGCCAGGCCTCCCTGTCCATCACCAACTCCCAGAGCTTACCCAAACTCACGTCCATCGAGTCGGTGATGGCATCCAGCCATCTCATCCTCTGTCGTCCCCTTCTCCT
This sequence comes from Bos javanicus, assembly GCF_032452875.1. Classification (NCBI taxonomy): domain Eukaryota; kingdom Metazoa; phylum Chordata; class Mammalia; order Artiodactyla; family Bovidae; genus Bos; species Bos javanicus. The sequence continues at coordinate 65,355,610 of NC_083880.1, read as the reverse complement.
CCTGCCCTCAATCTTTCCCAGCATCAGGGTCTTTTCAAATGAGTCAGCTCTTTGCATCAGGTGGCCAAAGTACTGGAGTTTCAGCCTCAGCATCAGTCCTTCCAATGAACACCCAGGACTGGTCTCCTTTAGGATGGACTGGTTGGATCTCCTTGCAGTCCAAGGGACTCTCAAGAATCTTCTCCAACACCACAGTTCAAAAGCATCAATTCTTCGGCACTCAGCTTTCTTCACAGTCCAACTCTCACATCCATACATGACCACTGGAAGAACCATAGCCTTGACTAGACAGACCTTTGTTGGCAAAGTAATATCTCTGCTTTTTAATGTGCTATCTAGGTTGGTCATAACTTTCCTTCCAAGGAGTAAGCGTCTTTTAATTTCATGGCTGCAGTCACCATCTGCAGTGATTACCACAACAAAATTAAACTGGGCGGGGGGAGGCATACTGGCTCATTTGGAGGAATACTGGGGATGATGGGCTGCAAGTGGGGCTGGTTTCAGATGTTCCAGTGATGTTGTTGGCTCTCTTCCTCATGCTTCTCTCTCAATTCAGCTTCTTTCTGTGTTATTCTCACCCTCATTTCTGGTGCAAGGGCTTTTTTTTTTTTTTTTAATAGATATGATGATCCCTATTAGGTCCAACCAAGAGTCCTCTACACCATAACTCCAAAAGTATGCGGTATCTTTTTGCACGTTCTAGAAGAAGCATCCCAGGGAAGATGCCAAGTGGTCTAGCTGAAGCTGTGTGTCTGTCTCTGAGGGTGGAAGGATGGAACAAGATACTGTGATTGGCATGCCTACCAAAGATGTTGTGGAATAGAAAAAGTCTTCCTCAAAGCAAAGGAGGCTTGACATGAGTAGAGGGGTGAAGAGAAATAGGTTGTTTAGTCTACAAAGAGCAGCTACTGGCCATTCTAGGGTACAGTGATGGGACCTTCTCAGAGAGGGAGAGGTGATCCTTCAATCAACAAAGCATTGATGCCCTTAGCTCCATGTTTGGAAAAAGGCAGTGCAGAATCGTGAACAAACAATTCTAGCCTTGGGAAGCAACAAGAAAAGCATTCCACGTCACCAGCCTATAATATTGAGGGCTGGATATGGGTGTGGTTCTGGCTGTAAATGCTCTGAGGGGATCAGGAAGGCTTTTGAGAAGCCCTCGGTGGCCAAGGAAAGGACAAGGTTGGAGGCGTGAAATGGTTGTTAGGACTTAAAATCTGGAGAGAAAAATCAAGAGCAGATGTGAGGTGTGATAGGTAGGAGTGGGGATGGATTAAGTGAGGCCAAGGAAACAGGGTTTTTGACTCTGGCAAAATACAAAATGAAAAACGGAAACACTGAGAAACACTAGAACAAAATATAGGTTAGTATATATTTCATCTTAATACAGGAATGGACTTTTAAGCATTTAAAGCAGTGGGGAAAATTGTTAAAGCAGTAAAAGACCAAATCAAAAAGAAGAAGTTCAACATATTTGACATAAAAAAGTATACATTTTAAAACATCATAAAATTAAAAGGCAAATTGCAGGAAATATTTGTAATGTTAAGATCTATTATGATAAGATAAACGCATATTTTATTGGGTCAGCCAAAAAGTTCATTCGAGTTTTTCCATAACATCTTACAGAAATTAAAAAAAATTTTTTAAAGATTTCAACAGGAAAATGGGCAGAGGACATACATAGACAATTTCTAAAAGGGAAAATGAACAATGGTCTAGCCTTCTTTATTCAAAATATTCCACGGAGACACCCCCTCAATCCCCGACATCCTGTTCTCTATCGTCGCCTCCTCTGTGACGTGTGTACATGTGTGTGTTAGTCGCTCAGATGTGTACGACCCTTTGCGACCCTATGGACTGTAGTCCACCAGTTTCTTCTGTCCATGGAATTTTCCAGGCCAGAATACTGGAGTGGGTTGCCATTCTCTTCTCCAGGGGCTCTTCCTCACCCAGGGATGGAACCCAGGTCTCCTTCATTGCAGGGAGATTCTTTAGCATCTAAGCCAATAGGGAAGCCCTCAGGCTCCTCAACTTGGAATAGAACAGCTTATTGGTCCACAGAGGAAGTCCAGGTTTTTTATCAGCTCCTCACAGACCCCACATCTCAAAGCATCTTTCTCTCAAGCAAATACCTTTTGCAAATTCAATATCAACTCTAGCAGGACAGGGTGGAAAGGCCCCGGCTCAGGCATACCCCAGACTTGAGCAGCCCCTTGGGGGCCCCAGTGGTCCGCACAGGCTAGAAGCAGCCTTCTTCTGGACCAAATGCTGCCCCCTCTCCTCCCACACCCAGGTGCCACCTCGCTTGAACCAGTCGGTCCATCGTGGCCAAGGCCAGATCCGGACACTAAGAGTCTGGGTGGAAACATTAGCAGCTGTCATGAACCAAGAGGCCAGCGGGGCCTGCCCACCACTCTTGTAAGTGGCTGACACTGCCAGTTACCAGGCTGGCAGCCTTGGATCCACTGGTAATTATCCCAGATTATGTAACCGTCCTTATTAAGGAGAGCTGTGTGATGGCAGGGCTGTACTGGACTCAGGCTGGGATTCGGGCTTGGAGACTCGGTCGCCGGTGCCTCACCTCTCTCACCTTGACTCCTGTCTACACAATAAGGAATGATAAGACCTTCCTCAAAGACCTGGAGCTCGGCCGGAATAAGGTGAAGCTCATTCCCAACACGTTCCCAGCTGTGAGGAGGGAGGCCCTCAACTCCACGCCAGTTCATGTTAGTCCCCTGGAAGTCCACGGACATCCCCTGGGGGAAGTGGGTGCATGAATGATTCTTGTCCAGGACAAATTAGTACCAACAACCCTTGACTTTCTGTTAGTTGTGAGAACCCAGCGTGACCCTCCTCGTCAAGCACTAGCAAGAAGAACAGCCGCACGGGTGCTGGCAGTGCAAGCACAGCCTACGGTGGCCCTGATTCACTTACGGTTTCTCAACAGAGCCGTCGAGGCCCTGCCTCCGCCCCACCACCCAGAATCCCTGTGAGTTCCTCCCCAGCCCTTGATCATCACCCCACCTGCACTAAGGTACCACATGGACACCTGGGAACTGGCAGGGCTGGCAGATCGCTGATGGGAGAGTTGACAGGGGACTCGTAGTGTGGGGGACCCAACGAGTCAGTAGTCTGCCCAGGTTCTGAGACTTAAGAGGAGGGATTATCAGGGTAGAAGAGCCCTGGAAAGACATCCAGTACATCCCTGATCTGAGTCATGAGTCCAGCCCTAGCATGCACACGTGATCCCACCCTCATCAAGTCAGCATCACCCGTCCGCTCCATTGCACCAGCCTCCTTACTGGTCTCCCTGCTTCCACCCATTCCCCTGCAGTCTATTTCCAACAGGGCAGCTGGTGATCCTGTTAAAACAAAAATCAGACCACGTCACTCTTCTGCTTAAAATCCTCTAATGGATCCCATTTCACTGAGTAAAATGCAACATTCTTGCCACAGTCTATAAGCCTGGGACAACCTGATCCCTCTGTACAGTTGGAGATGGTCTCTCCTTCCATTTTTTGCTTTTATCACTACACTCACACAAAGCTGACCCCCTGGTGCTCCTCTGACACACCAGACACGCTGCTGCCCCAGGGCCTTTGCACGCACTGTTCATTCTGCCTGGAACACTCTTGCCCCAGATACCTGCATGGCTCACTTGTTCACCTCCTTCCAGTCTTGGCTCAAATGTCACCCCGTTTAAATTGCATCATGTCCTCTTGCCCTGCCAGGACTCTCCATTTCCTTCATTCTGCTCTTTTTCCAGAGCATTTCTCACAACTCACATAGTCTGTAGTCTACTTATTACGCTTATTGCCTGCTGTCCCCAACCCTCACCTCACTGGAATGTAAGCGCCCAGGGACAGGCGCTCAGAAAGTGTGAGTTGGGTAAAGAAGGGAAGCCAAGCTCTGCCTCCTGCAGTTTGGAGTCTCTGCTCTGCCTTCTGAAGGATGCAGAGAGCTCCTCTTTCAAGACAGCTCTCCCAGCCTCTCTGTTCTTGGGTGAAGGTCCCACATTTTTCTTCCAACTGCTTCTCATTCCACAGCTCTGTCTCCTCAAGACGAAACTCCATCTGTCGGCATCCCCCTTGGCCAGGCAGAGCCCAGACTTGAGCCAGGTAAAGACGTCTGGAGGCAGACAGAGGGAAAACAGAGCAATCTGGGGAGGGAAGAAGCAAGACAGAGATGCAAGGATGGTGCCCTTGTGCAGTTGCTTTGAAACTGGCCATCTGACATTGCACTGAAGCCTCTTGACTTCTCCTACCTTCCTCCCACCAAGGGTTTTTAACTGACAGCCTGAGAACCCTGAGGATCCTTGTTTTCCAGAGACATCTATTGAGTCTGTGCAGGTGAGCCCCAGATTGAGGACACAGGACAGAAGGCCTAGCAGGTGGGGGGAGGGGCTGGACATGCTCCTGCCCCTCCCCTCAGCAGGGAGCAGCTGACATTACATTTGGTCCTCAACCCCCATCTCAGCAGGGAGGCCCCCTGCCAGTCCATAGCAGGTGCCCAGGGTTTGTGAGGAGAACAAGCCAGCCCCAGAGACAGACACTGGATGCTGCAGAAGAAGGGACTGGAAGGGCCTAACGACTGCAAAGGCTGCCTGGCCCAGCTGTGGTGAGCTCTGGGTAAAGCAGTGCCATGGCCCGTGGGGGTGGCTCTGCGGAGTCACAGGATCGCACCGCCTCCAGTATTCACAGGTAGCTCAGGTGAGCTGCCCAGCTCCGTCCTGCTTTCGGTCTTGGCGGCCGTGACTCAGCGATGGCTTTGCCACGGCATCCTCTGCTCTTCCAGCCCGCGTTTCAGCAGGGGATGGCATCTCGGTCAAGCCAGAGTCTGATTAGTTGGAGAAACCAACATGTCACAGAGCCCTGAGAATATTAAATAATATTTACAAGGGGATGATGTTGGGAAAGTAATTACCGGTGGGAAGAGGCAATCAGTGGCGGGGAACTCCTCCCCTCCTCAAGTGGTGAGAAATGAGCCGGAGCGGGGCCCCGGAGCAGCAGGGTTTGTCACAGGGACAGCGGAAGGCGTTGGGGAATCGCTACCTCTGCTGATTCTGTTAATAGGATAAAGCAGCCTGGCAAATAAGAGCCAGACCCCAGGAGGCCTACATTTGAGGGGATTTGAAAATCAGGCCAGGTCCTGCCAATAGCTTCACTTTTAAATGTGTTAGAACTGGAAGGGAGCTTAGAGATCAGTGATGCCACTGGTTCATGGTTTTCAAGGTTTCTGCCTTCCGAAAACACTGCAAGTGTTAAGTAATAATTAATTTGTTTTCACATTTTTTATTCATCAAAGACACACAGAGGACTGCCAGCTGGGACAAGCAGGAGAAGACACAGTGTCGCTGTCACTGCAGCCCCCAACAAGAGACCTATTGTTGTCGTTGTTGTCAGCTCAGCCGTATTACCTCGTGTGAATGTAGTTTCCCTTTGAAAACATTTAAAATGACACAGGGGTCCATTTTTTAAGTGGAGGGAGTCTGAAGGAGCCTGGAGTGTCTAAACCAGAAATCTCCACTCCAAGCAAACCCTCTCACTTTATACGTAAGTACACTGAGGCCCAGAGAATGTATGTGTCTTGTTCAAGGTCACACAGCTGGCTGTCAACAGGGCCAAGGTTAGACCTGGGGATGCAGAGAGAGGGGAAGGTTGTCCTGCACAGGGAAGGGTAGGGAAGGAGTAAATCATAGTGGATGCAGTGAAGAGCATGGGCTCTGGGCACCAACAGGCTTGGCTTGATTCCTGACCCAATCCTTATGAGCTATGGGGCCCTGGTAAAATGAAGCTCTCTGAGCCTATTTTCCTATCTGCAAAATGGGGATAGTAAGAGCACTGGGGATAATAAGAGTACTGTTGTGAGGATTAAGTGACAGAACAGAGTACTTCTAAACTGTAGCTACCTTTCCTTAACCCATTTGTGTCGGTGGGCAGAGAGGGGTGTCTGTATAGACATGAGACCAACAAGGTTAGAGAACAAGGTCACGTGGCCCAGCTTCCAGGTGTTGCCTTGACAAGGTCATCGGGAGCAACTTGTCTCAATGGAGCTCCAAGTACTAAACCGCGATGCTGTTACTTCTAGGTATTAAGTCAAAACCGAGCGTGCCTCAGAACCCAGGCCGCATCCAGACTGACTGTCTTAGTTTCTGTAGGGTGGGACTTAGAAGCTTGAACTTCGAAAAGTTGAAATGACAATTTACACACCATAAAATCTACCATTTTTAAGTGTGCACTTTCAGTGGTTTTCACTATATAGTTGAACCACCGCCCCCACTATCTACTTCCAGAACCTGTTCACCATCCTGAAAAGAAACCTGGTACCTATTAGCAGTCATTCCCCATTTCTCTCTTTCATCCCTGGTCTCCTCGGATTTGTCCAGTCTGGACGATTCATACGAACAGAATCACAGGACACGCTGTCTTGGTGGCTGGCTTTTTTCACTCAGCACAGTGTTTTCAAGGTTCATGTATGCTGCTGAACGGATCAGGGCTTCATTCCTTTGGAATCTGCACTTTTAACAAGCTCCCCAGGTAGTTCTGATGAGTGGGCTTTGGGGAGAAAAAGAATAGCAGACCCACACAAGGTGAATCTGCTAGTTACTAGATAGATACAGGGCCTCGATCCCTCCTTCTGGTGTGCTCATCCCGCAGGCCCCATGGTGACAGGCGACGTCGCTGGCCGCCTGCCTCCTCAGAGCCTGCAGAGGTGGGCAGGGTCTTCTGGCACCTGGCGGGGAGGACATGTGTGGCTCAGGACAGTGTCTGACTGCGTGGGGCCCTGTGCATCCGCAAGAGACTCACACAAAGGGATTTGGTCTCAACTCCAAGACTTTAATGTACATTATGCTCTTGGAAAAACAATTCCAAGGAAACAAGTGGAACTAAAAGTCTTAACCAGTGGGGATTCTCACTCAGAAACCTGGTGTGAGCCGCAGCCTTGGGAGGCAGTGGGACAGGGACCCTCATCAAGGTACAGCAGTGTGAGGCCAGGGGGCCAGGGCCTGGGTGCGTGATGGGCGAGCCCCTCAGGACACCCAGGAAACAGGAACCATCATCCACTCCTGTGGTCTCCACAGCAGGACAGGGGGACCCAGGCTGACAAGGTCGTCTCTGGAGCTCTGGATAAAGATGCAGAATTTCCAGGAGGCCAATGAAGCCTGTCCAGAGCAAGAACCGTTCTCTTTGTTGCTGAATCTCCAGGTCATCAGAAACAGTCGTGGTGACTCTGGTGAGGAACAGGGCCATCTGGGAGGGCTGCCAAGGGCCACTTCTGGGTCTGAGGCCTCAGAGTGGAACAGGTGGGAGGTGAGTGGCACTAGCGAGGCCTCTGAGTTCAGGGGCCACAACCATCTTGAAGGTTATCCACTGGGACCTCTGGACAGGAGCAAGGAACTTCAGAGACTGCAAGAGCTGACCACTCGCCAGATTTAACCCATTGTCTTATTTCGCCCTCCTCAACCTGGGGCTCCAGAGAGGTCACAGGCCCATGTTTTCTGTGATGTGTTCCCATCCACAAGAGGCAGGCAGGAATTCTGGCTCATTTCCCTATTACCCCGTGTTTAACTTTTAAAAAGTCAACAACTGACATCTCAGACTCCTGGGCAGTCCAGGGTTTCCTGAAACCACTCTATGGAATAAGCAATCTCGGGCTTGTGGCTCAACAGCTTCTCTTCTGGAATGAAGTAGACTGCTGCTGAGGCAGGTCTCTCCCAAGAGCCCATGTGGAATTCAGTTGGGTTAGCACCACAACCTGGCTGACAGGAAACCCACAAGGTGCCTGCTAGATGGGGAGCAGCCTCTCTGGCACTGAAGGGACTTGATTATCGGTGAAGGAGGGGATTCTGGCTCCATCTTTCAGAACCTAGCAGGGTTCCTGCCCCAGCAGGTCCCAGCTGCATGGGTGAATGGAGAAGCCAGGACTGCAGCCGTGGGGAAGGGGCCTCCCCTGGCCGAGAGCTCTCCCACTTAGCCCGTCCCCACACCGTCGGGGAGCTCCACCACCACTGGGGCGCAGTCCTCAGGCTCCGCCTCGAAGTCCCACCGGAACTTCTTCGTCAGGTGAGCTTGGAACCTTTCGGCTTTCTGCCTCAGAGTGGCATCCACAGCAACGCTGCGGGCAGAGGAGAAGAAAACCTACAGAGAACAGAGGAGAAGTCACTCCTGAGAACACGCAGGGGCTGAGAAAGCGGTGGAAATTTCCTCCGGGTGTTCGGCTCTCTGGGGCGGGAGGATCAGCTGCTGCTGGCACAGACTCAGGACACCTGCTGTGCTCTCCCCCAAACCAAGAAAGAAGGTCCAAGCCCAGATGAGAAGCTGGGGCAGGACTGGAATGGAAAATTACTGTCTTGGGCAGAGATGCCCCACTGAGAATAAGGCCAGCAGGGCCATCACCCGGCCCTGCCCTCTGGTGAGATCTACTGGGCACCTGGGCAGGAACTTAGAAAAACAGGCAGCAGCGACACCAGCTGGTGCTAAGAAAGGTGTGGGGGGCTTATAGCCCCTAGGTCCCGTAAAAAGCCCCAGGCCCTAACCCGCTGAGGGTGAACTGCTGCTCTAGTCTAAATGGACTCCAGGTGTGGGTACGCACTGCATACAATGTGAGGTATGTAGTCTCCTTAAAAGCGGTCTTTGATTTTTTTTAAATTGTGGCAATATATGCATAACACAAAATATACCATTTTAACCATTAAAAAATTATAATTTAAAACACTGTACTAAATACATACACTAAATATATATACCATTTACGATTTTAAGAGTACAGTTCAGTGGCATTAAGTATATTTACATTATTATGCAACCATCTCTGGAACTTTTTCATCTTCCCCAACTGAAGCTTTATACCCACTAACTCCTCATCCCCCCTCCTCCAGCCCCCGGTAACTATCATTCTACTTTCAATCTCTATGAATCTGACTACTCCAGGTACCTCATGGGGCTTCCCTGGTGGTTCAGTGGTAAAAGAACCCAACTGCCAATGCACAAGATGTGGGTTCTATCTCTGGGTTGGGAAAATTCCCTGGAGAAGGAAATGGCAGCCCACTCCAGTATTCTTGCCTGGGAAATCCATGGACAGAGGAGCCTGGTGGGCTATAGCCCAAGGGGCTGCAAAAGGGTAGGACATGATTTAGCGACTAAAAAACAACAAAAAATCCCCAACAGGTACCTTATATAAGTGGAATCATACAATATCTGTCCTTTTGTGCCTGGCTTCTTTCTCTTAGCATAATGTCCTCAAGGCTCACTCATATAGCATGCACTAGAAATTTCCTTCTTTTTAAGGCTGAATGATATTCCATTGTATGTATATACCACACTTTGTTTTCCGTTCATCTATCAACGGCCATTTGGGTTGTTTCTATGTTTTGGCTATTATAAATAATACTGCTATGAACATGAATCTAAAAATATCTCTTACAGAAGCCTTGCTTTTGATTCTTTGGGGGTATATACCCAGAATGGACTGTGGGATTATAAGGTGATTCTATTCAATGCTTTGAGGAACCACCATACTGTTTTCCACAGTGGCTGTGCCATTCTTACATTTCCATCAGCAATCCAACATCTCTAACATCTTTTATTTTCTGTTTCTTTTTGTTCACAACAGCAACCCAAATGGGTGTGGCAAGCATACTGGAGTGGGCTGCCGTGCCCGCCTCCAGGGGATCTTCCCAATCCAGGGATCGAACCCGCATCTCTTACGTCTCCTGCATTGGCAGGTGGATTCTTTATGACTAGCGGAAACGCGGGCAGGGGCAAACAAGAGTAATTTTCTCTACATCTGAAACTCCATTTCAGACTGTCCTGGATCTCAATCCCTTCTAAGAATGATAGCAAACTCATTTCTCCTCCTCACACTATTTTACTATTTTCAAAGAAGTTTCACAGAGTAGCCCAATAGATCCTCACAAGGCCCTGGGAAGACACACTGCTGCTGCTGCTGCTGCTGCTAAGTCGCTTCAGTCATGTCTGACTCTGCAACCCCACAGACAGCAGCTCACCAGGCTCCGCTGTCCCTGGGATTCTCCAGGCAAGAACAGTGGAGTGGGTCGCCACTTCCTTCTCCAATGCATGAAAGTGAAAAGTGAAAGTGAAGTCACTCAGTTGTGTCCAACTCTATTATGGAAACGGAAGCTAAGGGGAGTTAAATGCCTGGGTCAAAATTACCAGAAAGGAAGTAGTTTTCCCAGACTACTCACTGGCTCCCTGCAAGACCACCCTAGACAAGCGGCATCAGGGTGACAGCAGCAATTTGATCCACGTCACCCTCGTGCCCCAGTGGCCGTAGACCACCATGGAAGGAATATGGGCTCCAGGGGTCTTGACCTGACAAAGGTAACAGGTGGACTCTGCAGCCGCTTCTAGAGACAACCCCCTCCCGCCTGCCGCTCCACTGCCTTCCCGTTGGCAGGTGGAGTGAGGCTCACGTTTGTAGTCTTTGTTTGCAGCCACTCTGTTCGGGTGGGAGCAGGGACAGAAGTGACAGGGGAGGGGGTACAAAGGCAGAAGGTGGGGGGGTTACAGAATTTGGTTTCATTACTTGAGAATTGACTAAACACAGGAGCAGGAAGCACAGCCACAACAAAACACGGGATCAATAACTAATTAGAGGGGCTGTGCGAGCTCGGTGGCCAGCGGGCAGTGGGGAAGCCGGCGGCCTGTCTGCGGGCGGCTAATGGAGCTTGCTCTGGAGCGCTGAACTCGGGGAGGGGCCTGGTTCGGGAAGCAGAGAAGCTTTGTTGCAAACGGCCTTAGCGCTGGAGGCCCTGCACCCTCATGGGTCTGTCTCCAGGGGTCCTGATGGCTCAATTAGCAAAAGCCTCCTCTCCTTACATGGTACACTGTGCTACTCGCTTCACAGTCCTTCCTCTCCAGCTGCCTTGAGCAGCAACCCAAAGATGCTCCATCGTCTCTTCTGTGTTTCTGCGCACACAGGCGATTCCCTCTGCTTATAGCCCCCTTCCACCCCTGCCTTCTCCTCCTGCACCTACTGTTTTCTACTAGTGACCCAAGCTCAGCTCAGACGCCACCCCTTTGGGATGTCTTCCCAGACCACGGATGGACCAGGTGCTCTTCTGCGCTCCCCTGGTGCCCAGGGTTACGTGGGACACAGTCTCACTCTCGGTCAGTGCTAATCCATTTACTACTGAGCTCTCCCAAGAGATGAGGAGCAACTCCAAAGCGCTGACTCCTTTACATACCTGCATCCCGCTCCCCTGGTATGAAGTCTGACATATAAAAAGGACCCATGATACGTTTAATGAACGAAAGACAACCATAGGTTCTATGAAAATCCATTTCTGGGTTCCTCTGGCACAGTGCCTGCACCAAATGATTGCTCAATAATTATGTGATGGTGCTGGACAGAGTAAGGGACTCATCCTGGGGAGGAGGTGGCTTATTTACAAGGCCCCTGAATGCCACTGGTTCACAGGCCATCTCCTTGTGACAGGACTCTTATAAAAGCCCAAGCTGAAAGGAACTGCTCCAACCTCTGCTCCCCCAGTACCACGCCTGAGCTTCCCTTATGGCATTTCTCCCTCTCTGCTTGCATCTGTGATCTATGCCCCTTCAGAGTACAGGTCACTTCCTAATTATCCATGTGACCCACATGGCAGATTGCCCAGGGCCTGGCACAGAGTTAGAGCCCACAGGATGCTCCCTGAATGGATATGAATGAGATGGAGGGATCACCCCGCCTTCAGCAACAGCCAACAGCAAGGGACTGAAACAGGCTGGGCTCAGACTCATCGTTCACACTCCCCACCACCAGCGGGGCAACATCAACTCTAGGCAGGTACAACAGAAGCCTTCAGTCTGAAAAATAAGGCTTCAGATTTAAAAAGTGCTATGTCCTTTTTGAAGAATCTTTCAGTCTAATCCTTGCTACAAACCTGGAGGTAGGAGGACAGGAAATTACTATTCCCATTGTACAGATGAGGATGGTGATAAATGCTGAGCAAGTGATACATGTCAAGCAAGATGCAGTCCAAGTAGGGAAACTGAAATCCTTCTTCCCTACCAAGACCTTCTTTTTGTCTTGACACAGACTTAATCCATCCTTGATATTTTAGCAGTGCCTGTGGGGAGCCAAGGGGCCTGGAGACCAGGTTCTTCTGGAACTGTGCCTTCTGTGGGCCTCCAAGACCCAGGGCACAGTCCAGGTTCACTGTTTTAACAAACCAACTTTATTGAGGCATAATTTACTTACAATTAAATTCATCCACTTAAAATGTTTGATTCATTTTGATGAATGTATACATCCATACACTGACTTCCCCAGTGGCACAGTGGTAAAAGAATCTGCCTGCAATGCAGGAGATGCTCAAAAGACCCAGGTTTGATCCCTGGGTCATGAAGATACCCTGGAGAAGAAAATGGCAACCCACTCCAGTATTCTTGCCTGGAAAATCCCATGGACAGAGGAGCCAGGCAAGCTACAGGCCATGAGGTCGCAGAGTCAGACACGACTGAGCAACTAAACAACAAACAACAATATACCCAGGCAACCAGTATATGACATAATCAAGACAGATAAATATCTGTTTATAGCTTTTTCTTTTGGTACCTAGTTCTATGAGTTTAAAGGCCCACATCCCATCACTATCAGGATATTGAACAGTTCCATCACTCCAAAAATATTCCCTCATGCTGTCCCTTAGGGATCAAATCCTCCCCTGTCCCTAGCCCTGGACCCACTGATCTATTTTTGTCCCAAGATTTTACAAAATTCACCATTCAGAAGAGGAGATATTTAGAGTTTCACATTGAGACAGATGTTTAGACAATTTACTTTGATTCTCTTATTTTTAGATCAATTGTATGCCTTCTTATGTAAATTTAGTAATGATCTGGTTACTGTGAAACAGTAAACTTTTTAAAATCACTGAGAAATGAATCACCTTAATATGGGAATATTAACCCTGGATATTTTTAAAAAACATTTTACAAACATCTGTATTTATCTAAAACTAAAAGCAAACCCATTGGGGATTTTTCTTCAAATGTAAAAAAAAAAGGTATTAATACATCTACCATTAAGTCTATATATTGTAAAATTGTAAATTATTTTAGTCAGAAAAGTGAAAGCTTTCTTTTAAACCCAAGTTAAATAAATTGAGTTCAGTCAGGTCACCTTGAGAAATTCCAAATGCCACGGTAGATAGCTGAGTCACTTCTTATCCTATTTTTTGGCTAGACCAAAAAGATGCAATTTTCTAATTTTTTAAACTCCCAGATGATTATTCAACTTAGAATGAAACTAGCCAGAGGTAGGACATTTTATTTTCACTTGCAGAAGAAAGTGGTGTTAAAAGCAAGACTATCACTTCACAGTGATTATCAAGAAGACAAAAAGCAGCAGCAATCATGCTTTCTAAGGTCAATTTAAAGAACTCAGGATGTTTTATCTGGGGCACTAATCACATATGGGAGATTCAGAATTAAAGTTCAGCCTTGTCATCCACCAGCTCTGGCAATCCTGGGCAAAATTATTTGTTTCCTCATCAGTAAGGAAATCAGTAAAATGGGATTATATGCTTAACTTCTTAAACTGTTGTAAGGGCTAAACACAATATGTACAGGAAATGTGCAGAGGTGACAGCTGACAGCAGGAGGTGTAGGAGCAGGTGGGTGGAGTTCATCATGGCTGGTGTGATGATAAAACACAGGTATACGCTGTTTTACTGCACTTCACGGCACTGCAGGTTTTTACAAATTGAAGGTCTGTGGTAACCATACATGAAGCAAGTCTATTGGTGCCATTTTTCTAACAGCATTTGGTCACTTTGTGTCTATGTCACATTCTTGCAATTCTCAAAATATTTCAAACCTTTCACCACCAAAAAGATTACAGTTCTCTGAGGGCTCAGATCACTGACTCGATGGACATGAGCCTGAGTGAACTCCGGGAGTTGGTGATGGACAGGGAGGCCGGGCGTGCTGTGATTCATGGGGTTGCAAAGAGTCGGACACTACTGAGCCACTGATCTGATCTGATCTGATCTGAGGGCTCAGATGCTGGTTAGCATTTTTTGGGGAATAAAGTATTTCTTCATTAAGGTTGTTTTGGGACATAATGCTATTAAACACTTAATAGACTATAGTATATGACAGTATATGACTTCTAAAAAATAAATTTCTTTACTTGGCTGCACTGGGACTTAGTCATGGCACACAGGATCTTCAGCTGCAACATGTGAAGCCTCAGCTGCAGCACGTGGGATCTAGTTCCCCAACCAGGAATCGAACCTGACCCCCCTGTGTTGGGAGCATGGAGTCTTAGCCACTGCACCACCAGGGAAGTCCCAGTGTATGACTTTCATATACACTGGGAAACCAAAAAATTCACGTGACTCACTTTGGGCAATATTTGCTTTATTGTGGTAGCCTGGAACCGAACCCATATCTCCAAGGTATGCCTGTGCTATAGACATTGTCAGAGCTAGTGTTCTCCCTTGAGAGTTAAAGATGGACAGTATTTAGAATACTGGCAAGAAATGAAGCTGGAAAGCCTATTTGGCCTACTGTGACTAAAAGTATTAAAAAAAAAAAAAAAAAGGTTACATGACTATATGCCTAAATGCTATGCAATCAGCAATAAGAATTCTTATTTTGTACATAACTCACTTTATAACATACTATTAAATCAGATTATCCTTTCATTGGCTTTAAACAAATCATGATGACTCAAGTTGCTTTAAGTAAAAGAAAAAACTGTATCTATTTTTGTAAAACAAATAATTTTTATTCATGCTAAATCCACGGGATTTGTAAAAATCCCAGTGGCATCTATTCAAAGGGGCCTCTAATGGCAGAGGGCATTACATGGTTGATTTTACCCAAGCTAATGTGGCTAAGTGCTCACTCACAGACACCAGTCCCCCTCTGTGGGCAGCAGCCGTTTAAACTCTGAAGTAGGAAAGCTGCTTCCACTTACTTGGCGACCTGTGGGGAGAGCAGGCAACTGCTGAGGAAGGCTTTTATGGGCTGATTCATTCCCTCACAAACACCCGGAGGTGAGTGCCTGTGTGTGGGGGGACTGGATCTCAGTGCCAAGATGGCATCAATGTAACTCACCATGGAAAAAGTGAAACAAACTTTTGTAATATCTTTTCCACATTTTGCCTGTTGAAATCTGTGTCATCCTTCAAGCTCATGGCCAAATGCCCCCCTTTACAAAAAAGCCATTCTTGACCCTCTGTCTCTTAAATCTCAACCCGTGTGAATGAACCAACCAACCAACCCTCTCTGGTGCTCCTAATACTCTTTGATCGGACTTCCCTGTTTACAGTATTGTAGCACAGTCATCTATTTACACTGTCACAGGAATTATGTGCTGTGTCCATCTAAAAACACCCAGTAACACAAAGTAAGATAAGTGCTAAACCTCAGCTAGGTGTTGAAGATAACCAGATGGACAAAAATTAGGCTTCTGGAAAAAGCCCATGGCTTAGTGGGGAAGTCAGACAGACAATACATACATTTCAGCAAACACAGCCTGTGCCGTGTAACAGTGACAAGTACAAAGCAGGCTAATAGTATGGAAAGGAGGGAGAGATCAGAGATGGCACCACAGAGAGCGATGCCTAGTGGGCACCTTGTGGGATGAGGAGTACACAGCAGGCAGGGAGAAAAGCAAGGTTCAGTTAAGAAGAGGTGAAATATGGGTATAAAGTTTTAGTTGTAGTAGATGAGAAAGTTCTAGAGATCCACTCTATTCATAGTTAACACTACTGTACTGTATCCTTGGACTGCAAGGAGATCCAACCAGTCAATCCTAAAGGGAATCAACCCTGAATATTCACTGGCAGGACTGATACTGAAGCTGAGGCTCCAATACTTTGGCCACCTGGTGTGACGAGCTGAATTACTAGAAAGACCCTGATGCTGGGAAAGACTAAAGGCAAAAGAAGAAGCGGGCAGCAGGGGATGAGATGGTTAGACAGCATCTCCAACTCAATGGATATGACTTTGAGCAAACTCCAGGACACAGCAGAGGACAGAGCAGTCCATGGGGTTGCAAAGAGTCAGACACGACTTTAGCAACTGAACAACAACAACTGCACACTTAAAAAATTATTATGAGGGTAAATCTCACGTTATGTATTTTTTACAGTTAAGAAAATAAAAGGGAAGCATGAGACAACATGCAGGTCTGGCGACTTGCAGGGAGACCACTGCTCCTGCAGTTGATGGGGAAACGGGAAGAAAGGAGACGCTGGAGAACAGATTAGCAGCAGGATCAGCATGGACCTCGTGACCTAGGTTTGCAGGCAGTAAGGACCACAGAGAGCCAGATCACAGGTGCCTTCTGGTGGCAGAGTGCGAGACAGACGGATTAACAGGGATAAACACAGAAGTTGGTAAAGTCTGATGCAATCCAGATGAGACCAAAAGGCCTGGGTTAGGGAAATGGTACTGCCTTCTAAAACACTTAATGCTATCTGGAGTCATTTGGTTAATTCATTTGTTTACTTTCCCACCAAAACATAAACTCCAAGGGACTATGTCTTGCTCATAGCTATATTTCCCATCCTAGATCAGAGCCTTGTATACAGGAGGTGCTCAGCAAATACCTGCTAAATCAATGAAGTGAAGCCACCACACAAGTCCTTCAACTTCCAGAGTTATACGTCAGCTACCTGATAAAAGGGACTCTTCCAACAGTATGCTGGCTTCAGAAAAGTGTTCTGTACCTCCAAGAAAGAGGGTAACTCACGTATGTGTCCCTCAACACTTTCAGAAGAATGTTGTACATAAAGAAAGGATGCGCAAAAACAGATGCTGATTTATTTTTTAAAAGGCACATGTCCTGGATTTTTCCAAATAGTGACACTGAATTTTCTTGGTGAAAACTCCAAAGACAGAATGCCTCTAACCATCAGCTTTGCACACCCCACCTGGATATTGAGCAATCCAGCTGGGCCCTTTCTGCTTCATAAATCATTGCTGGCAACAAAGCCTCAGCAATTAGAGCTCAGCTGTTGGTTGCGCTGACAATGGCTGGGACAGCCAGTGACACAGTGTGGCTCTCCTGTGTTTGCGCGACAGCATTAATGCACATCGCAAGGGCAGTGTGTATTCCCGCGGGCCACAGCCACCGCCAGAGGCAGGTTAGCAGGCTGAGGCCTCCTACTGCTCTGCAACCCACAACCCAGTAACTGTGGAGCGGATTTCCCCTGCAGAGGAAGAATAAAGGGATTTAATTTCTCTGTTACATCAAAAACCAATAAAAGGGCAGTTTTATAACTTGTATGAAGTGGAATATGCCAGGCTCAAACCATCAGCTTGCCTGACTCATCCCTCGTCTGCACATGTCCTTCAACATCCAGAGTTTTATCGCAGCTGCTTGATCACAGGGACTCTTCCGACAGCATTTTGGTTTTAGAAAAGTGTTCTTTACGTCTGAGAAACAGGCCCCTGATGGTGTCGCCACTAATGTCAATCAAGACTCTTTCCAGAGGGAGAGACACTGTATTCAGTACGTAGGGGCATAAGCACAGGCCTGAAATCAAGGCTCAGGCCTGGGTACAAATCCTGACTCTGCCACTTACCAGTTGTGTGACCTTATGTGAATGATTTAACCTTTGTAAGTCTCAGTGTTCTCATCTGTAAAATGGGAATAATCCTCCCTGCCTTATGGTGCTCCAGAGAGATCAAATGAGGGAACCCACATAGACAGAGAAGCATGGTGCCCATTAAATGTCAACAGGCATTTCATGACTGTTCATTCCTCCCCTTACCATGCGTGGGAGTGGGAGATGAGTGACCGGCCCCCTTTCAAGGGGTAGGCCTATGGGGGTCTCCCACACAGGGAGAAGAAAGCAGTCCTGGAACAGAAAGTATGGAAACTGACAGCCTGCAGCTCTGCCTCTTCTACACTCGAGAAAGTTACAAAACGTGAGTGACAGAGGCTGTCCCAAGAACATAAAGGGAGCTAATCTGTTTGCAAAGGGAGGAAATAGCACAGGATGAAGATTTTAAGTTGTTTGAAGCTTCTTCCCTAATTACCACTCATAATGAAAATTTAATTGCTGAGTTAAAAGCAAATTTCACTTTTTTCTATCAGAGAATCTCTGCAGAAATTGGCACATTTTGTTTGAACAGGAAATCAAAGTTACTTTCGTGCTTAAATGAGATCTAAGCAGTTGCAGATGTTTCCTTGGGAATAACTAGCTTCCAAACTCTGTCCTACTGGGTTGCAGCAACTCACAGTTCTAGGCCAGGAGAAAGAAAAACTGTTTTGAGTGCAGTTGCTCGAGGGGTGGGGCTGATTCAAATTCCAAGTGCCCCACTGCTAGGCATGTTGGGGTGAGGCAGGGAGAAGAGGGTACAGAGAGAGGGTCTCTGGCATTATGGAGCTTACAATTGAGTAGGAGAAAGAGAACCAGGGAATAGTCTATGATTAGGAAATTGAAGTGAAGAAAGCTTGGCTCAGGAAAGCATTGTTGTCCAGTCGCCAAGTCGTGTCCAACTCTTTTGTGACCCCTTGGACTACAGCCCACCAGGCTCCTCTGTCTATGGGATTTCTCAGGCAAGAATATTGGAGTGGGTTGCCATTTCCTTCTCTGGGGGATCTTCCCAAAGTGGGGATCAAACCTGCATCTCCTGCATTGGCAGGCACATTCTTTACCACCGAGTCCCTGGGGAAGCCCCAAGGAAAGAACAGCAAGAGACAGAAATGTAAGCCTCTGTGGGTGCTTTCACACACCTTGGCCTTCATTCTGATCCACCTGGGTGTCAGCCAGAAGCCCACTCACCTGTAAGGTGCTGGTGAGGAAGTTGTCCTGGGAGACAATGTCCACAAAGAAGTCGGCAGGGATCTCGCCGAGCTGGTGGTACAGGATGGAGATGAGGTTGACGTAGAGGCTGTGGTGCTTCACCATGGCCTCTTCTGACCGGCACAGAAGGTTCAGGAGCCGCTTCCAGTGCTCGAAGGCCTCGTACACATTCCCCAGCAGGAAGCACACGAAGGCAAACTGGAGCTCACCTGAAAGGTGCAGACAGGAGCGATGAACCTGAGGGAGCGGGGTGCTGGCTGACTCTACTAAGCCATCAGAGCCACTGGACCTCAGCCAGAAGTGGCTGTCTAGCCTTGTCACTCCTCCAGAGCCTGGCATGGGGTTTTGCACCTAGCAGCTGCTCAATAAACGTTTGCTGAACTGCTATAAACTCAAGCCATGAGAAACCCAACTGGTTTTGGACCAACCTAGATAGCATATTGAAAAGCAGAGGCATTACTTTGCCAACAAAGGTTTGTCTAGTCAAGGCTATGGTTTTTCCTGTGGTCATGTATGAATGTGAGAGTCGGACTGTGAAGAAGGCTGAGCGCCGAAGAATTGATGCTTTTGAACTGTGGTGTTGGAGAAGACTCTTGAGAGTCCCTTGGACTGCAAGGAGATCCAACCAGTCCATTCTGAAGGAGATCAGCCCTGGGATTTCTTTGGAAGGAATGATGCTGAAGCTGAAACTCCAGTACTTTGGCCACCTCATGCAGAGAGTTGACTCACTGGAGAAGACTCTGATGCTGGGAGGGATTGGGGGAAGGAGGAGAAGGGGACGACAGAGGATGAGATGGCTGGATGGCATCACTGACTCAATGGACGTGAGTCTGAGTGAACTCCGGGAGTTGGTGATGGACAGGGAGGCCTGGCGTGCTGCGATTCATGGGGTCGCAAAGAGTTGGATATGACCGAGCAACTGATCTGATCTGAAGATCAGATTGCAAGAGAAGAGGCACACTGAGTATTTACCTACCATTTAACAAGTTAACAAAATGGGTCTGTGGACATTATGCCAAGTGGATCCTCAAACTGGCTGCCCATCTGAATTACTAGAACTTGGGAAAAATAAAGCTGCCCGAGCCTCACTGCGAGAGATCCTGGTTGAGGACAGATGATGGAGCCTTGGCATCTGTAGCTCTAACAAGCTTCCCGGGTGAGTCTGATGCAGATGGTCTGCTTCAGGGCAGGGAAAGGCTGTGTAACACTACCGAACCCTCAGCCCAACTCCATAAGGTGGTCAGGGAAGGGGGTATTTGCCTCAGTGTACAGATGAGGTCAAGAGACTTGCCCAAGGTCACACATCTAATGCTTAGCAACTGAACAACAGAAAGATAGAACAGATTTCTGTTGGGTGGGAATAGTTCTAGGGCCTTCTAGAACAGGAAAATTCATGAGTACTTGTTCCAGGGTGAGCCTGCCAGCCAAATTTTTTGTTTGTTTAATCATAGAGCTCTATGATTTGCTTGCTATGAGCAGCTTGTGACTAAGAGCATGGGCTCTGGAACCAAACTGCCTGGGTTCAAGTCTCAGCTCCACCACTTCCCAGTTGTGTGACCTTGGGCAAGCTACTTAATCTGTTTATGCTTCAGTTTCCTTATTTGAGGGATGCAGTAGAGATTAAGTGAATCGATACAGTATTGCGTTGGCCCCAAAATTCATTCCAGCGTTTCCATAACATCGTATGGAAAAACCCAAATGAACTTTTGGGCCAGCCCAATACGTATAAAGCATTCAGCGTAACGCTTGGTGCAAAATAGCACTCCAGAAACCTCAGTTATTATTCCCACATTCCCAGCAGATCCCTGTCGCAAAGAGACCTGATGGTCCAGAAGCCATTGTCTTGGATGAGCAGCTGGGTCTCTGGGTGCCAAGATATACTGTTGCTGATCAGACATGTTTTTTCTGGCTTCAAATTTAAGGGGGACTTCTGTGGTATATCCACACGTGGGCCATAAAAAGAACAGATGTGGGACGTCCCTGGTGGTCCAGTGGTTAAGACTCTGCCTTCCACAGCAGGAGGGGCAGGTGTGATCCCTGATTAGGGAACTGTAAGGTCCCACATGCTGTGGGGTGTGGCCAAAATTAAAAAAAAAATGTACTCAACACTAAACACCTCTTTAAACACATGGTGTCCAATTTCTGTCACTTCTGGAGCCCTGGAAAAACTAGTTCTCTGTTCCCAGGCTTGTGGAACTAAGTTTGATTTGAGCAGATAGCTACGGGGTCTAGACGTTTTAGACATTTGATCAATATTTTCAAAATATAGTCACGTTTCCTCTGTATGACAGAGGTTAATGATTTGCTTCTTCAGTTGGCTTTACCTGGTTAGTTTGTGGAAATACGAGCTGCTTCTCTGAATTTAGGGCATTCATTTAAATTTATACATTTCTGGCTTAGTCTAAAATTAAATTGAGATGAGAAATAATTTCAAAGAGCTGTCATAAAGATACAGTGATCCTTCCAACAGACCTTTTCACAAGATTACTTTGAAGAACTGAAATGTTTAGGAGGTAGAAAACAGGATTTCTGTTCATTTTGAAGCCAGGATTTCAAGTGTTACTTATTAAATGAAAATAGATACACACCCTTAAATTGTCCCTTTTTATCAGCTGAGCCTATTATATAAAAGGCCCTATATTCAAAATTCTCACTGATCTTCCAACAGAAAAATATGCAAATATTAGACTTGTAAAAGAAAAAATATTAATAGCTATTAAAGATGTGACAAGTTTGCTGTCACTAGTAATCAAAGAAATATAAACTGAAACAGGAAGTCATTCTTCAACTATCCAGTCAGAAGAGGACTTTGCTAAATCACCACGTCAAATGCCATGTCAAAAGGTGATGGGCCACAACCTCATCAGCAAAGATGCCTGACCTTCTCCTGGCAGCATGCACACTCTGATCCAACAATTTCAACCCCAAAATATGCAGAAGGGCACACCAGGAGACTCTTACACTTACAATAAGGAAACCAGGAACATCTTAAAAGATTCATTAACAGGGGCTGGTCCAATAACTATGGAAGTTCAGTAGCCACTAAAGAGAAGTGACCATTTCAGTGACATGGAATAATATTTATATTAAAGCAGATTATAGGATAATATACTGTAATCCTGTTTTTGTAAAAATATCATATATACACAAACGTATAATTGAATAAAAAGACTAAAAGGAAACAGAAACATATTAAACTGAGAAATACATACAAATATGTACCTTAAAAATGTGTATGTATCTTAAAAACATTTTGTATGATTTAACTCCTTTTAAATTGTCAAGGTTTGTTTTAAGACCCAGAATATGGTCATACTTGTTTATGTTCTGTAAGGATCTGAAATGAATGTATATACTGAGGTTGTTGGGTGGAATGTTCTATAAATATCAATTAGATCCTATTCGTTGATGCTATTGTTGAATTTCTATAAATATTTGCTGATTTTCAATCTAATTGTTCAATCAATTTTTGAGTTTAGTGTTGAAGACTTAAAACTGTTGTGGGTCCATCTATTTCACCTTTCAATTCTATCAAGTTTTCATTCACATGTTTTGCAATTCTGTTGTCTGCTGCACACAAATTTAGAATAGCTATGTCTTCTTTGTGGACTGGTGCTTTATCATTATATAATGTCATTCTGTGTTTCTAGTTAAAAAAAAAGAAAGAAAAGTACAACAAAGTGAACAAAGATGGCTATTTCCAGGTGGTGGGATTTGGACTTTCATTTTTGTTTTCCTTTAAAGATAAATATGTTATTTTTTGTAATAAGGGGGGAAAACAACAATAAAGACTGTAACAGTGAAAAGAAAATCACTGTTCTGGTTGAGAGTCAAGAGTAAACTGATGGGGCAGGTGGAAGGCTCCCAGGAACACGGATGGGCCGGGAACCGGGAGCCCTGGGCTCCAGTCTCACTTCAACTGTATCACTTAGCAGTCAAATCCCTTCCCTCTATGGACCTCAATCTGTAAAATGTAGTGGTGGGCAGGCGAGGCCACACTATGGGTTCCCTGACACGGGACTGTTTGCATCAGGTTCACCTACAGCACTTGTCTGTCAGGCAGACAGACAGGTAAAATGCTGGGAACCTACTCCAGATCTCTTGAATCAGTCTCCAGGGGTAAGGCCTGGGAATCTGTACCTTTAAAATATATATATATATATATATATATATATATATATATATAGTTTATTTATTTGGCTGCATCAGGTCTCAGTTGTGTCATGCAGGACTTTTTGTTGTGGTGCACAGGGTCAGTAGTTGCAGCATGTGGGCTTAGCTGCTCTGCGACCTGTGGGATCTTAGTACCCCGAGCAGGGACTGAACTCAAGTCCCCTGCATGGCAAGGCGGATTCTGAACCACTGGACCACTAGGGAAATCCCTGGGAATCTGTTCCTTTAACAAGCATTCTGGGTAAGACCCCCTCCTAGCCAGGTTTAGGAACCACTAGACTAAATAATCAAAAAGGGACTCCCTATTCTCAAGCCGCTCGGCTACACACCCCTCCCCTGGCCCACTCTCAAAGCCGTGTTCCTCCTCACCGAGCACGTCCTGGGGGCTGCAGGGGAACTGCTTGCTGAGCACAGTCTCCAGGGCATAACTCAGGTCCATGCTGTGCCTGGTTATTTCAGCCGGCGTGGCACCTGCCGGGAACATCTGTGTGGGCAGCTCGGAGAAGCGGATCTCGGTGCCGGCCCTAGGCTTCATCTCAGGCAGCCGGGCCAGGCCCTCCTGGTAGCTCTTGCACTCGGCACCGCAGCGTGGGAGATTCTGCCCCACCCGGTCCTTGGTGTGCCTCATGGAGAGCACGGGCAGCACCTCTGAGAAGGCACAGATCTGCCGACTCTCAGGCTGCAGCTTCTCTACGGTGGCCTCGCTGATGAAGTTGGTGAGGGAGATCCACTTCTTGAGCGTGGTGTAGGGATAAGGTCCCAGGAACTGGTCCAGCTCCTGGAGGTTGGCCCTCATGGCTTCCATCTCAGCCTCTGGGGCTGGGGACAGGTCGACCTCTTCCCGGGCGGCATCCCAGCGTAGGACCTTTAGCCCCCGCTGCTGCAGGTTAAGGAAGAAGCCCATGCGAGGGCCCACCTCCCTGGGATTGGCCTTGTCCACAGAGCTGTAGTGGAGGAAGTGGATGCCTGGCGGGATCATCTTCACGCCCCGGAACTTGGGCCCCACTTCCCAGGAGTTGTAGTCAATGCCAAACTCTGTCCCCTTGGGCATATTCAGGATGACCACGGTGGCCCCTTCAAAGAAGAGGCGCCTGGCAAGCTCAGGATCCATCTGCATGGCAGCCATGGGGCCAGGGGTGAGTGATCAAAAAGAAAACTTTTCTATTCTGCTGAAAAAGAAAGAAGTCAGAGTTAATCAGAACCTTGGGAAGGATTATTCATTTGCTGAGCATTCTCTATGTGCCAGATACTGAATTAGATCCCTGAAATAATTCAGTTCAGTTGCTCAGTTGTGCCCGACTCTGTGACCCCATGGACTGCAGCATGCTAGGCTTCCCTGTCCATCACCAACTCTGGAGCTTGCTCAAACTCATGTCTATCAAGTCAGTGATGAGTTAGCCATCTCATCCTCTGTTGTCCCCTTCTCCTCCTGACTTCAATCTTTCCCAGCATCAGGATCTTTTCCAATGACATAATTTTCTACCTTAATTTTCACCACAGGTAAAGAAAACAATACTCAAAGAGAAGAGGATTTTTGTTTCTGAGTTTAATGAGCAAGAACACTCACTTCACAGCTGGAAAGACATCAGTTAAAGAAAAGAGACATGTTCAAGATCACACAAGGACCCAGTTAGAACTTGGGTACCCTGCCCTCCAGGCCAGTGTTCTTTCCACTGTGCACTTCGAAGCTCCTTCAGATCTCCTTCAGATCTGAGATCTTCAGATCTCCTTCTCATAACAGAGGATGAAGGCGGAGAACGCCTGGTCCACTCTAAAGGATTACTGTGCCTAAACTGTCTTAAACTATAATTCTGTCTAAAACCTAGAAGATTCGAGAAGCATCCACCCAGTTTCCCATAAGCCTCAGCGAAGACCCAGAAATGGACAGAAGGTGGAAACGGGGTGCTTAGCATCTAAAATTCACAAAAGATTTGGGCAGTGGAGAGCTTTTCAACCACAACCCTCTTCTCCTACATATGTACACATATATATAAAATATGTATTTTATATATATATATATATATATATAAATCTAAAGTCCAGGGAGTGAAACAACTTTCCAAAGGGTCCACAGTCAGTAGCAGCTCTGGACTGCTCACCCAAATGGATCCAGGTGGCATGGCTGGCCTCGGATCAGTATTTAGAAGACAAAGACCTTAGAACATTTATTTTTATCTACCTCTGAACTACCCATGAGGACACATTGATAAGACTTCTGTAAACAGACACAGCCTCTGCATTTATAAGGATGGTTCCAACATGAACTAATTTAAACAGAACACATCTAACTCTCTAGTCCCAAGACACCACCTATTCAATTCAACAAATAACCCTGGAGAGCCTGCAGGATTTTTGCCAGACACTAACAGAAATAATCATGGAGAAGACAGTTACTGCCCTCCAGGCACTTCCAATCTAGCCAGACATATCAACAAGACCACAAAACTTCACAAACAGAAGAACCAGCTGCCTGTTTAATTCCTGTTACTCATTTTAAACAAACAAAACAATACCATGAGGAAAGGAAGACCAATCCTTTTCCCAATATGGAAAGGACATATTTTATTGTCTTTACCCAAAACCCACATGAATGATTATGACTTTAAATCAGCATTTTTTTTCAAACTGCAAGTCACAACCTGATAATGGGTCAAAAGATCAACTTAGAGGATCTCAACCAACATTGTTTGTTTTTTTTTTTTTAATAAAAGGGCAAAATTAAAAAAAACCAGAGCACATCCTAAGTAGTAAAGCTAAGTACTGTTTTCTGAAGCTTTGTGTGTTTGTATGGACTCTTGGTCACCATGTAAAATATATGCGTTACTGTAGGTCACAGTGCAAAAAGTCTGAAAGCCACTGCTCTAAATAATTTATATCATCTTACCAATCTTGAGTTCAAAAGGCACTTAATATGTTTGCTAAATGAACAGCTACTGCATTTAGAATAATTGCTCATCAATTAGCCATTTTCCCGGTGGCATCTGTGTGCTCCTCTTTGATAATGCCACTTCTTTCTATTTCCAGCTGATTGTAATTCTCTTCACTATATCTTCCACAGTTGGCAAATGACCTGGCACAAAGAAGATGCCTTGAGATGCAGAGAATCACATCTACCCACTTCTCTCCACCACATCCTTAATCTAAGCTACCATGTCCCTCAGCCAGATTGTCCCTCCAGTCCGTTCTCCATCCAAAAGCCAGAGTGACCTTCTCAAACCGCCAGTCTAAGCATGTCACCACCCATACTTAATATCCTCTGGCTCTTGGCAAACGAAACTTCCCCCTGCGACCTACAAGGCCTGTATGGCCTGGTCCGTGGAAACTCCTCCAGCTTGTCTCATATCATGCTTCCTCCACAAGCTCTGTTGTAGCCACACTGACCTCTTTCAGACCCTCAAACAGAGGCTCCCCTGATAGAAAACTCTTCCCTCCTGTCTCAAACCATTTTTCTGATCTCTGCTCAATATTCACCTCCTCAGCAACGCTTCCTTGACCTGGGGCTAAGTCAGATCTGCTGTGATGTGCTCTCAAAGTGCCTTTTATCTTTCCATTTCACTAATCACAGCTGCAAGTTTGCAAATATTAATAGAGGGCTGTCACCTCCAGGAGATGCGGGTCCTTCGTACCTCTAGCACATATTAGACGCTTGCTAAACATCTGTTTAATAAAAGCACGATATTCATTTTGTAGATGAAAAACAAAGACTTGGTTCGGGGAAAAGACCTTACCGAAGATAGAGTAAATCAGAATCACGTCAGGCGGAGCAAAGGCCTCCGAGCCCATAAGTTCTAAAGTTAGGAAAAAAGAAGTTTGGCACGTGCTCCCAGGAAGTTCTGGCGACGGCGAATCTGACGGTTACTCGGGGAGCAAGTAAGAGTAACCTATCTGAAAGAGGCAGGTGGGTCTCACCACCGGCTCAAGACCGGGACGCCACAGTCCCAGCTCGGTGTCCCAGTTCAGGACCTCCGCGATCCCCAGCCGAAAAGAGAGATGGCCGGACCACACAGACAACGAAAGCAAAACAGTTAAAAGAGGACAGGAGGGTGAACTCACCGACTGGTGTCTCGCCGAGGTCCAGGGACAGCATAAGCGCACCGGAAGTTCTCCCTCTTTGGCGCCGGACGGGAGCAACGGGAAAGGGGCCGGGCGGGTCCCTGGGTCGCGGAAGAAACGGCCCGTGCCAGCAGGTTCCGCCCCATCGAAAGTCTTTTGCTACCTTGAGTTAATGGATTTAGTTCTTGAGCCCGTGGATAATAACTTTCATCAAACGATGCATTTTATATCCCGGTCCAGAAACACATCCGCAAGCCACGGCTTTTCGGTTTCAATCAGTCGTGGTCTCTGAGGTTCGTAGACTCCTAGTCATCCAGTAGCCACAGTCAAGAGGCTCAGTCATAGTCCTGGTCAGACGATCTCAATCCGAGTGAGTGTCACAGTTGGCCCTTTATCACCTGGTCTTAGCTTCCAACCATACTCAGCTGTAAGGGAGAGCTTCATAAACCCAGGCCAGAGAGACCCAGCCTAACAGCAGCGGTCACCACAATGGTCCTTCCAGCCATAAACACCCGATATCTTCTGGCAGTGCAGGCCTAGTATGAAATCTCAGTCAGGCTGTATATGCACCTTGAGGCAGGGAACCTGTCTTGTTCTCCGCTGTTTTTTCTGGAATCCAGCACAAAGACCCAGTTCAACACATATATTATGCATTTTATTAATGACAGTGATTCTTTATTAATTAGTGACTTCTATTTTGGAGCCTAGCCCTGTGCTGGGTGGTTGTATCAGTCAGGGTTCAATCAAAGAAGCAGAGCCAGCAGGAGGTATTTAAGAGCTTTATTACAAGGAATTGGCTTATGTGATTCTGAGGGCTGCCTAAGGAAATACAAAATCCAGAGGGCAGGCCCCTTGGGTATATGATTTCTAATCCTTGCACTAACCCTAGTAAGCAGACTCAGTATTCCCAATGTGCAGAAGAGAAAACTGAGGCTCAGAGCAGTTGCACAGCTAGAGAGAGTTCAGGCTAGGATGCAAACCAAGGTCTGACTGGTGACTGGCTCTTCTTGTCTCTCTGCTGCTGCTCCTTAGCTTGCCTGTCACAATTCCTCAGTGACAGCTGGACATGCCCATCTGTCTCAGTCAAAATTCATCTCTTAGTGGGTTGCAGACTAGACTGGGCCCTGCAGTCATGGTTGATCACAACGAGCTGCCGCAGGATTAGCCAGAGATGGCCTCCATCAGTCACAGTCATGCATGTCAGTCTCAGCCTGTCATGTCAGTTCCATTTCCTGCATGAAGAAGCTCAGCTCCCTCCCCACCCTCCCCATTCCTGGTCTTGGGTGCTGAGCATCATGGTCTGTTTTCATGATAAGCTCCCTGTTCCAGCTGAACTCACCATCTTCTGAGACTCCAGGGCACTGAACTCTGGGCACAGGCACTGTTAAATGGTAGTCCAGGAATCTCACGTGGTGGGTTGCATGTCTGTTCAAATCAGGTTTCTCAACCTTGATACTACTGAGATTTGAAGCCAAATAATTCTTTGTTGTAGGGCAGCTGTCCTCTTGTGTTGTAGGATGTTTAGCAGGATCCCTGGTTTCTACCCACTATATGTTAGTAGCATCCCTCAGTTGTGACAACCAAAAGTATTTCCAGACATTACTAAATGTTCCCTGGATGACAAAATCACACATACTCCCGAGTTAAGAATCACTGATCTAAATGAATCAGCCACGCTATTCCTTAACAGCTCAGAGACTGACCCTGTATTTATGGGAGACAGAGACACAGATCCAGGGTGTGTGGGTATCCAGTGTTTGCAAACAATGTCCTATTTCAGGATCCCAGGAATGACAGATAACTAAAGGAAACCTACAGGGAAAATACGGGGAAGGATTCACAATTGCTTCTGACAATGGACAGGAGTTTGGAGATAGTAGAAGAATTGCTTTTCATAGCACAGCATTTTATATCATTTAATGAATTCCCTTCAAAAAGAAAAAGCATAGGGCTTCCCTGGTGGACCAGTGGTTAAGACTCCGAGCTCCTAATGCAGGGGACATGAGTTCAATCCCTGGTTGGGGAACTAAGATCCCACATACTGCCTAGTGTGGCCAAAAAACAAAACAAAGAAGAAAAGACGTGGTGTTTAGTGTTTCAAATTATAGGGAAATGATCAGGATTTAAGTTTTTACAAGTTTTTAGAATGGTATGTACAAGGTGACTTCAACTCTGATAAGATACTTACACATGAGAAAAGACTGGAAGAAACTGCACCAAATCGTTTAGCCATGGTTGTTGCCTGTGAGATTTGGGGTAATAAACAAAGCGTTTGGGGTGAGCTGTTTGGTAGAATTAAATTGCTGGTATGTGTATCTCAGGTAGCCCACAGGACAGGTTTAAATTTTATATGGATAATGGTTTTCAAATTTTAGTATTTTTGCATTTATTTTTATAAAGACCTCCTTTCTTTGGCAAGTGACCCTAGTTTTTCATTTGTGGACATAACGGTTTCCTTTACAAATAATTCTGTTTTTGTTGCTGTTGTTGAGTCACTTAGTCATGTCCGACTCTTTGTGACTCCATGGACTACAGCGTGCCAGGCTCCCCTGTCCTTCGCTATCTTCCAGAGTTTGCTCAGAGTCAATTTAAAGAAAAATGATGTCAACATTGGGACAGGTGGCATGTGCAGGGACATGGCAACATATGCGAAGGGGATGAGCAAAGGCTGACGTTGGGGCTTGCTGTGTACGTTATCCATTCGACTCCCAAGGAGGGGTCTCCACACACCAAGCCCCTCTGTGTCCTGGGCCCACCTGCTTACTGTTCCTGCTGCCTAGAATGCACTCACTCAAGTTTTTCACCTTACTGGATCTTTCTCTTCACTCAGCTCAAAAAGATGTCCTCAGGGAGGCCATCGGGGGCCACCTTATTTAAAGTGGCCTCCTTCAGTGACCATCCCCTCCCCCAGCGCATTTCCTTCCTGGTGCTGATCACTCTGGCTGGAGTCGTCTTTGAGCGCTCGCCTGGTTCGTTCAGTTTCTCCACTAGCCTCTGAGCTCCTGGAGGGCAAAGGCTTTGTCTTATTCATTGTTATTCCCGTAAAGCCAAGACCTGTTCCACGCTGGGATCTGCAGATATTTGAATGAAGGTGTTGTAGGTTGAATGAAAATGTTCCAGTTGGGATCTCACCACCCCAATTTTAGCCTGTCCCACAATGCCAACTTGTACTGGTAGCCAAGGTCAGAGAGAGATGCCAAGGCAGTTTGTGGTTCAGCATCAAACACATTTATTTCACTTTTATTGAGTATACAAGAACAGAGAGCACACGCATACAGCACGGAGCACTGAGGTGGGGGAGCGCGGGGACGAGAGAGGAGAGAGGGGTGTGAGCAAAAAGGACCAGGACAGCATCGCAGTTGGTTAGGAAGGTGCTTTTTGAAAAAAAAAAAAAATTTAGAGTGATGTTGCTCATGCAATTTCAGGCCAGTCTTGGAATGTGCTTACAGGATTCAAAAACTGAAACAGGTCTTGGCACTTCCTGTACCCTCAGATTGAAAAGATCCCAAGAAAGCAAAATAGGGGCAAACAAAGACTTATACAGGCTGGCAGAGTGGACAAAGGCCATGGAGGGCATCTGCTTTTCCTGTTCCTTTTGCAAGTGAGGAAACTGAGGCCCCGAAGCGAGGATAAGATGAGCTCAGTGGCATGTGGTGAGTTAGAGGCTGAGCCAGGATGGCCACCCAGAACTCCTGACTGCCCTCCAGGACTTCTTCCACTATGCTACATGGTCTCCTGGGTGGAGAGGTGGCACAGAAAGGATGTGAAATGGAAAATGGAAAAGTAGGTTGACGACAGATATGACAAACATCTATATTCCCTATGAAGAGGAGGATGGGAAGGAAACAGCGCCCTAGATTTCAGCTTTGCAGCTCCCCTCCTCCCTGCTGGCAGATGCCTGCCTCTCTGTGGAAGGTCAGAGCATCTGTGGACTGGAGAGCTCCATAAACCCTGGCTGGCCCACAAACCAAGCCTGGTCACTTCTTCCCTGTCCTGAAGCCACACACATAGGGTCTGTAGGCAGGTGCAGAACCCACAACAAATATTCTCCCTCTGAGGTATGTCCAGTGCGCTCAGGACGCCTGGTTCCTGCAAAGACAAGGATGCCTGAGCCAGATTCCAGATGGCCCAGAGAGGGCAGAGCCACTCCAGCTCTTGGCCCAGAGGGAGTGGGGGCTCTCAAGCTGAGGAGCACGGGGAGGAGGTTCTGTGGCTTCTGTGTAAGAAGAACCTGGCGCACTTCCACTCTCAGGGGGAGCTGGAGGGGGTGTGGCTGGCTGTGCCACCTGAGCCCCAGATTCAGGGCTCTCTCTGCCTCTCCTCATCACGTTTACCTACAGAGGCAAACACCGTTCTGCCTCAGGTCAGCACCAGTTAAGCAGCGAAGCATATGTGTCACCAAGGGAACGTATAAGCAAGCCTGGGCCCTTGGCAGGGCATCTGCAGATGTCTGATAATTGGAGAGAAGGCGGAAGTGCTCTCAGAGGGGCTGGAGATGTAAGGCTGGCTCAAGGAGCTTCCCAGGTCCCTCTGCTCCCCGCGCCCCCACCGCCATGCTTTCTCCTTGAGCCTAACAGTAGTGCCTGGCACAAGTAAGTACTCAGTAAATATTTGTTGAATGAATTTATCAACTGCTTTAGAAGCAAGATGGGGGAAATGAAATGGGACTGAGAAATTAAAGGGCAAATGCCTTCAGAAGGGGCCTCATTGAGCTCACGAAAGCAGCTTGTGTCTGGAAAGCCCACGTGTGCCACAGGGCAATGCCAAGCTTTTGATGGGACCTTCTCCAAGGGCTCCTGTGGTCTGACTCTTAGGGCCCAGGATCAGAGAACAGATGTTGACTGAAGGGGAGGTCTCCAAAGCCAGGGTCTTATTCACAGGTGGAGCCCCAGCAACACCTCCTGTCCACCTCAGCTTGTTTCAGGAGCCTCTGGGAGTCCAGTTTTGACCTGTCAGGGCCTGCCCTGTGTTCAGTCTCTACCATCGCTGCTTTGACCCAGGAAGAAGAGAATGATTCAGACAGAATACAGGAGTGGTCAAAAGAAAGAACTGAGCTGGGGACATTCAGACAGCCAGGTGGAAGCCACCGTCTTCCGCGGCAGCTGGGGGCATCACCTCCCTTGGGATAGGACTTAGCTGTCACACTGTGGTCAGGGAAAGGCAAGACATGTGGCACAACAAAGAGACAACTGAGAACTGAGGCGAGCCTTCCGGGGAGGTAGGGGGACTGAGCTAGGGGATCTGTGCTGCAGGGTCCTGAGCACGGTCCAGGTCCCAGCTGCTACTGCCTGGGGGAGAAGGCATCTTGAACCACACCCGGGTCGCTTCCTTCTTGCCAAACCCCTGCCTCTCCATATGGGGACCCCACCCCTCCCCACCAATCAACCAAGTACAAACACCACACACTGTATTTCTACACTGAACTGTCAGCTCCTACTGTGAGCGACCCACAGCCCGAGTCCGGGTCTCCTTGGCTGGGTTGGTTCGGTGAGATCTAGGAACCTTGAGAATACATCAATCACAGTCAGATAATTATCATTTTAAAATGTCAGCTTCATACTTACCAGCACTGTTTATTTTAATATTTGTTTCCTGTTATATGTAATATACATAACTTAAAAGCACATCCATACAAATCTCCTACAAGCGGCACCTTCATAATGAGAACCCATAAACATATAATGTCTACTTCACCTCCTGTGGCTTGGTTTCACGTTTTTGCTTTTCTTTTTCTCATTTCCAGTGAGAGTCATCTGCAGTGGCCCTCGGCAGGACCAGGACACAGAGGGTGAGGGGTGTGGGGTGGGGGAGAGGGAGGAGGGAACCCAGACAGAAAATGACGAGACGTGTGAGAGTTGAGGGGGAAAGGAGGCGGAAGAAAGGCAGGTGGATTTTGCAGCCCAGTGTCAAGACCCAAAAAATAAGAATCCAGTGTTCCTCCTCCTCCTTTCCGAATGGGGGATTTTTCTTTCTTGGAAAACGGTTGACGGGGGCGTGTCTTGCTGCTGCAGCTTCTCTAACTGGCTGCAAAAGTGTTTTCCTTTGCATTGGAGTGGGCAATGGACGCAGGAAAAGAAGAAATGGGATGCTTGTCCACTGAAGGGAACGTGTAGGCCCAGGAGGCATTGTACTTCTACAATCAGCGTGGTCTGGCTTGCCTTGGTTGTTCTGCAGGGCTTCAAAGTGGGGTGGGGAGGGGAGCAAGGGATTACTGTTGTTATAATTTTTATTTGTTTGGTTTCCTAGAAAATCCCACCAATTCTTCAATTTGTCTGCAAAGGAAATGTAGGCGTTCAGATGTTGGTTGTTGCTGTCGGCCGAATGCTCGGCCAGCCCCGGCAGCAGTGCGAGGACGTGGTGTTTCCTGTGTATATATATCTATATCTATATATATCTATATATATATGCTTTTCCTTTCCCAGTCTCTTTCAGGGACAGTACGTCACAGCTGGGACGTCGGTGTTGAGTTGGAGAATCCAGGATGAAGGCCCCTTCTTTATGGTTCTCTGGCTTGGGTTGGACCAGAAACGCCAGCATCTTTTCACAGAGGTCAGGATTCCTGAAGCCAGAGGTCGGGGGGCAGGGGGTGGAGAGGAGAAGGGAGATGCAAAGGAAGGAAGAGGACAAGGAGAATTAGTAACTTTTGTCGTCCATCTTTAAATACATGGCTGTTTTCACTCTCTTTACCGTGTGCCCTTGATTATGACTTAGGAAGACAGAGTGACTTATCCAAGCCCACATAGCTGGTAATAAAGTGGCCACTGACAACTCAAGCCACCTTGTTGTTCAGTCACTCAGTCGTCCTCTTTGCGATCCCATGGACTGCAGAACACCAGGCTTTCCTGTCCTTCACTCTCTCTCGAAGCCACCTGTCTGACTCCAAAGTCCATGCATGTTTGCTGGGCTGTGTCCACGCAGGTAGGATCTTTCACTTTGGCTGAAAATTGTTCAAGTTACCTTGAAACTTTGTCCTTAGCTTTCCCCGATCACACTTGTTAGATCACACTTAGCTAAGATCACACTTGTTTCATTTTGTCTTCCTATCTGCTCTCAGATCTAAAAACTATTTAGATGTGATGGCAGAGGTGGGTTTTTTTTGTCTTTCCTTTCTATTTGCCATGGCCTTCTGTGTCCTGGAGGTTAGTTAAACCCCAGAGAGTAGTGTTCAAGTGAAGAGACTGAAATCTGGATCCCAACTCAAGTTTGACTCCAAAACTTGAGCGGTTGAGGGGTCTGGGCTCCGAAATCAGACAATCTGAAGTCAAATCCCACTGCGTGGTCTACTAACTCTGTCACCTTGGGCGAGTTTCCTAATCTTCTTAGACCTTAGCTGCTTCCTCCATAAAATGGACAGAGGTTGTAGGGAAGATTCAAGACAAGGATCAGCGTAAGTGCTGAGTAAATACTGGCTGTTTTTATCATTACTACTGCTGTTGTTAAGTTAACCACACACTGTTCTGATCTCATTGAGGGCAAGGGCTGTCTCTTACTTACTGCTGTCTTTCCAGAGCCCAACACCATGCCTGACATATAGCAACTACCCAGAACTATTTAACGGGTGGCATATCATCCCTGTCCTTTACCATTTACATGGTCAAGTGCTAATGGAGTGGTAGATAACTGATCCTTCTTGGCTCATTTGATAGATGGGAAAACTGAGCCCAGAGGGGGCAAAGACTTAGCAAGTTGGTGGCAGAAACAAGACTAGAATTCAAGGCTCCTGCTTTGAAATAGGTCAATCCTGCCTACCCCTCACCTTCCCCATTTAATTAGAACTTTGAAAGCAAGAAAGCTCTGGGAAGCTGGGTGGGTGCCACCCTCTTGCTGCCAGTGTTTGGGATATAGATCCTGCCTGAAGGAGGTTGGCCAGTGGAGCAAAGATAGAGCCAAACCCACACAGCTGGTCTGTGAGCTGCAGGGAGAGAAGACTGTGTAAGGCAGGTGATTTCCACACTCACAGCAAGAACTTCAAGAAGGAAGAACTTCATAAGGAAGTCTGCTGGAGCAGGGACAGAAGGAGGATTCAGGGAGGGGAGAGACAATGAAGACTGGCAAGATGGATGCCCACATAGAAACAGAAACTCGTGCAAGAGGCTGGTGATAGAAGTTTAAAGTCTGACTTGCTCAGGGCTCTCATCAACCACTCAATATGACGGAACTGTAGGGACAAGGAAGGAAGTTCACATCGCCAAGCACCTTTGGTATGTGAGACAACACCCTCGTAAGTCACTGCTATGCACTCAGTATGAACCCCCAAAATTCACAGGTTGAGTCCCTCATCCTCAAGAGGATGGTATTCAGAAGCAGGGCCTTTAGGAGGTGCTCACAAACAGGATGCATGCTTTTGTAAGAGACATGAGAAAGATGACTTCTCTGCTTTCCACTGCATAAGAACACAGAGAAGATGGCTGTCTACAAACCAGAAGAGGGCCTTCACCAGGAACCAGATTGGCTGGCCCCCTGACCTTGGACTTCCCAGCCCCCAGAACTGTGAGAAATTAAGTGTGTCTTGCTTAAGCCATCCAGTTTTCTGTTCTGTTACAGCAGCCCGTGCAGTCTCTAACACTCATAAATGTGGTTCATTACAGCAGCTCCAATGTATAGGTTAACTCCATTTTGTAGGTGAGGAAACTGAGGCCCGGGTGGTTCCTCTGGACACACTTTCTGGGTCCAAAGCTGGGTGTGTTCTTTCTACTCCATTCTGCTACTTTCTGAGAAGTTTTTCTTACAATGCTGGCTTCACTTTAAGTTTTCTCATCAATTAATGGAGTACCTGCCTTAGAGGATTTCCCTGATGGTCCAGTGGTTAAAAATTTGCCTTCCAATGCAGAGGATGCAGGTTCAATTCCTGGTCGGGGAGCTAAGATCCCCCACGATGCAAGGAAACTAAGCTGGTGTGCCACAATTACTAAGCCAGCATGCCTCAACTAGAGAGAAGCTGAATGTCACAACTAAGACCCAACACGGCCAAAAATAAATAATTAAAAAAAAAAAAAGAGTTTCCAATTCAGAGAAGACCTCCCCTCCAGAATTAGTGAGTCTGACTATATGAAGAGTCAGAAGTGGTTTCTACTTGGCGACAATTAATGGGAAGGAAGGTGGACAGAAAAGGCATGTAGAAACTTCTGTCTCTCCAGGGCAACATAACAAGGTAAGCTTTACAGAAGAATCCAAAAGAGAGAGATAGAGAGAGAGGGTGTGTGGTGACGTGTGGGACAATGGCAGCCAAGGAAGAAGTAAAGGGTGGGGGGAGGAGGAGGGAATGAGATGGCAAAGGGAGCACGGAGGTGGGCAAACGTGAGGGGGGTAGGGAGGACGACGCTGGGGTAAGAGCCGAGAGCGCCGAATAGCCAGGGAACACAGGAAGGCAGGAGCCTAGGGGGACTGACTGGGACGCTTCTGGGAAAAACGAAGAGGAGTGAGACAGGGAATGGAGGAGGTACAAGAACCTAGGGAAGCAAATAAGTAGCGAGAGGATTGTATATAACTACAAGAGGGCTTGTCCTGTCTCTTCATTTTGCAAATGAGCGCACCGAGACCCCGATGGTCATGAAGCTAAGTCAGTAGGATGGATGGAATGGAGTCAGGTCCAGATTCCCAGCACAGAATTCTTGGCATCAGTGGCTCCTACACTTGGCTGCACACGGATTTCCCAAGGACCAAGGTATAAATAAAGATTCCCAGGGGGTTTCCCTGTCGGTCCAGTGGTTAAGACTCTGAGCTTGCAAAGCAAACAAGCAGCACGTGTTCAATCCCTGGTCAGGGAAGTTACGCGTACTGTGCAGCCAAATAAATAAAATAAAACTGAAAAAAAAAAAAAAGATTTCCGGGTCGTAACCCAGCACTTCTCAGTCAGACCCTATGACAATAGTTCTCTAGTGTCTGTGTTCCCAGGCTAATGCGGCCAGCTCAGCACCAGCTTGGCAAGTGACCTACACTCTACCCCTCTGAGACTTGGGTAACAAAAAGCAACAATAACTAAGCAACTGAGGGGACAAGAATGACAATTTACATGAAAGTCTGAGGAAGGCAGGCTCTGCCTGTGATCAGCTTACATGACTTCCAGACCAGCCCTGTCTGGGTCTTCCCTGGTGGTCCAGTGGCTAAGACTCTGCACTCCCAATGCAGGGGGCCTGGGTTCATTCCCTGCTCAGGGAACTAGATCCCACATGCTGCAACTAAGAGCTCCCATGGCACAACGAGCCCGGCATGAATAAATAAATTAAGCACACAAATAGACCAGCACTGCCCAACAGAAATACTAGCCACAGATGGAATTGAAAATTTTTCAGATAATAGATTTTCTAGACAATATTTTCTAAACATCCTAGAAATTTATGGCTTTCTAAAATTTCCAGCTATATTAGTAAAACTCTAATGTTTCAATTTACATCAAAAAGAGTAAAAAGAATCAGGTGAAATTAATTTTAATAATGTATTTCACTTAGCCTAATACATCCAAACATTATCACTTAACATATAATCAATATTAAAATTATTGAACTATTTTATACTCTTTTTCTCCATATATAATCTTCAAAATCCAGCACACATTTTACCCTTAAGGTACATCTCATTTCAGATTAGCCAGTTTCAAGTGTTCAACAGCCACATGTGGCTAGTGGCTCCTACACTGCACAGCACAGAAAATTATTTCCAACACTGTAGAAAGTTCTGTCGGACAGCACTGGTCTAGATTGGGGTTGGCAACGCTTCAGAGTGGCAAGAAAATACTTCCGCACCTTTTCTTGTGACATGAAGGGGGTGGTAATCAAAAGGGTGTAAAAGAAACATTCTTGTGTCTTTCTAGAAAACACTGGTTTTCTTCATCAGGGAGGAGGACAAAAGGAGACCTGCTGCTTGTGGGGGCCTTTGAAATGGATTTATTTTTCAGTGAGGTATAATGTGCAAAGTCAGTCAAGTACACAAATCTAAGTGTGGAGCTTAACACATTTTTATATGTGTACACATCCACGCAGCCCTCCCAGTTCAAGACACTGACACTTCCAGCACCCTCGAAGGTCCCCTTGTGGTTCTTCCCTGTCAATGCCACTTCTCAGCAGGAACTGATATTCAGACTTTGAGCATGTTTAGTATGGCCTGTTTTTGAACTTCCTATGAATGGACCCATTTGTAAGTGTCTAACTTATTTCACTCAACTCAATTATTATAGATCTGATAAAATTCAGTAAATTTCTAGAGGGGCCTCACCAGCTTCCCCCAAGTTCAGGCGGGAGACCTGTCTGCTCTAGCACCATTTCCCTCCTGTTATTCACCAAGGCACTGATGGCCCAAGAGGAAAGAGTAAGGATTGAGGTCCCCTCGGATTCTGGCCCCAGGTGGCCTCAGAAGAGTTTCCAATCTAGCAAGACAGATGGGATGAAGGACTCTGGTCCTCATATTCCTCCTTGGCATCAACTATACTTCAATTAAAAAAAAAAAGTAGGATTTCCCTGGTGGCACAGTGGATAAGATTTCGCCAGCCAGTGCAGGGGACGCAGGTTCAATCCCTGGTCCAGGAAGATCCCACATGCCACGGAGCAACTAAGCCCGTGCACCACAGCTGCTGAAGCCTGTGTGTCTAGAGCCCGTGCTCCGCAGCAAGAGAAGACCAAGCACTGCAGTGAACAGTAGCCGTCACTCTCCACAACTAGAGAAAGCCCATGCAAAGCAATGAAGACCCAGAGAAGCCTAAATAAATACAATTTTTTTAAAAGATAAAAAATTTTATCTTTTTTCAACTATAAAAGATAAAACTACAATTTTATCTTTTTTCAACATTCAACTATACTTCAATTTGTAAAACTTTCCTTCTTGGCGACATCTAGTGGCTGGTGATGGAGACAGAGACTTGGGGACAGGAATATGACGTGGGCTGGGTAGGACTTTTTCTGACTTCCAGCTTATAGGCAATGGGCCAGTGAGGTTTTGCTTATCTCTGTCTATCCCACCTTGGTATCCACCCGTCCAATCCTCTCTCCCCTTTTCTCACCACTTCTGGATTTACTTTTCTGGGTCTGGAGCCTAAAACCCCAAAGAAACCAGTCTTCCTTCCCCTCTGTCCTCATATCAAATCTAGGGGAGCTATTTCTTCCCTTTGAATCCAAAATCAGGAAGCCTGGGGGGTGGTGATCAAAGCTGTGCTGGAGACCCAGCCTCTGGGTGGGTCCTCACATGGAAATGCCTCTTGGAGGACCCTGTTCTCTTCTCTGTCTCACAGCTACTGAGCCCCACGAGCCTTACCTGTGGCTTCTTGTCCCTCTCCTCAGGGGATGGGTCTGTTTCTCTGTAGACGACGGCTTTGGTTACCAGCATGTCAGGATGCTGCAGTTTGGCCTCCTTGATGGCCAAAGCCAGGGCCTGGAGGAAAAGAAGAGCAGGGTGAGGAGCCAGAGCGCACTGAATACGGGTGAGGCCACAGAGACCAGCAAGCCCCTCCAGTGCACAGGGACGCTCCCACAAGTTCATGGCAGAGGGTGGAGCTCAGGTCTTCTGGCTCCTTCTGCCTCCCATTCAGTGCCCCTTCCTTGGGGGCTTCTCCTCTGGACAGGGTCAGCAGGAAGTGGACATCTTCTCTGCTCACACACGCAGCCGTCCACAGGTAACCCAACGCGGGAGGGCCGGTGGCCTGGGCAGTGCCACTGGGACCCACGCTCCCATCCACATACCTGGTCTTGATCGACATCTTCGTCCCCGGTGATGATGATCCGCTTCTCAATTCTCGTCTCAGAAAACCCTCCTTTCACAGTCTGCAGAGGGAGAGGGAGGTGGGTTCAGCCTTAGGTCTGGCTGGGGCAGCAGCCTCGACAGGGGACAGAGTCAAAGCACCCCTCAAGGGCAAGGCTGGAATCAGCAGTCGCCTTCTCTCCTGGATCCCTTGGTTTTTCCCTTTACTAGTTTTGGGACTTCAGACTGAACACCCTGCCTGGCTGCCACTCCTCCCCCAGCTACCAAGCTGCCCTCTCTAGCTCTTCCAAGCTGGGCTTGAATGCTGTGGCCCTCACCCTGGTGAGCTGCCCTTCCACCTTCCTGCCTCGGTACCTCCCGAGCAGCAAGTTCGTATCTCTCATGGTTCTGGGCCTCTCTGTCTTGTGCTGACCTTGTGTGTGTGACCTGGCCTTGCTCACTAGGCTGGGGCTCTTGATGGTAGGGGCCGTTATTTTTGTTCACCTCTGCATCCCCTCCTCCCCCATTCCCCTGCCCCACCTGGCCAGGATAGGTACTAAAATGCGGATTTGTTGAATGAAACACATGAATGAAATGTGAATGGTGACAAGGTTCTCCTTTAAATGACTTCCAACAACACTAGAAGAGAAAATTGCATGAATGATACTTATACATAAGCTGATAGCTGCCACTGTTTTCTGAAGGGGTGGGGCCTGGGAGCAAGCTTAGAAGATGGGGGAGGACTTAACTGCTTAATATATTAAAGGTAGGTGGTGGCGGAGGGAATGCCCAGCTGGAGTCAGGAGTGGACAGAGAGAAGGCGGCTCCCAGGGCAGAGTGGACGGCTCCCAGGTGGCAGGGCCAGGAGAGACTTTTGAGCTGTATGCTGCGGGGTGTGTGATGGAACCCCTTCCCATAAACCTTTCAGTCAAGTCATCCTTGCTCACTGATGCTTTTGGTAGGAATGGGCTCTTTCTGGGGACCATACTGTGTGTGGCAGGGGGCAGGGCTGGGGTGGTCTTGCTTATTAAGGGCTACTGCTGTCTACCAGATTCCTCCTTCGATGCTTGAACGGAACCTCCCACTCAGCCTGGCTCCCTGGCCTCTCTCCTTCAGGACCGCATCTCTGCCTTGGGCTCCCTCCTGTTCTTCCTCCTGGCCACTCAGGCATGGACACAGTGGTGAGCGGGTCCTCAGCCCGCGGGCCCCATCCTGTAAGTCGCTGCTGACCCACCGGGAAGGTCTTCCTCCTCTGGCCCCGCCCCTTCCCCTCCTCTGGCCCCGCCCCTTCCTCCTGGAACCCTGCTCCGCCCCCTCCACGCCTAGTCTCTTCCACATCTCTCTTCTTTCTCCCGTCTAGCTGCACATCCTAGTGGACCTCATCTCCTCTCCTTAAACCCCTTTTCACTGGGTTCCTTCCCACTTTAAAAACCTTGATGGCTTTCCATGGCTCTCAGACTCAGACCCTCTGTTGTCACCCTTGTCCTGGGATTTCTCTTTCTTGTCTCTGTTCTGCTTCCCCCTCCCTCAGTTCAACCTAATTTCTCACAGTTCCGCCCCTACATGCTTCTTCCTGGCAGAGACGGCTTATCTTGTTTCTCCGTGTGCACTGTTTGCAGCCCCTCCAGCAGTCCCTAGCACAAAGGTAGCGTAAGGCTGACAAACTAACATTTGCTCAGAGAATGAATAAGCGAACACACGGTTTCTGCTCCCATCTTCCACGTGGCTTAGAACGTCTGCCTCCTCCCTCAAGAGTCCTCCCTGGCTTTCCAAGACCGTGCGCAAACCCCACCTTTTCCAGAAGCCCCTTCCTCATTCTTGGAGCCTTCCTTAAATTGCTCCCTGCTAAATCCCTCTGGCACTTAAGCTCCATGAGGCACAAACACTAGGGTTCACAATGTCTTCCAAGGAGACAGTCCCATCCCCCCAGCCTGGCCGTCAACAATGAAGGGCAGGTTGGTGCCTATGATGCTTAGCACAGAACAAAGTGCACAGCACTCCAGAAACTGGGAACACTGCAGTCTTCTCTATCCACGTCACAGGGCAGAGCTGTGGCGAGCTTCCAAGCCCCGCGGCCAGGCTGGGGGCACACGGGGTCCTGCTGCTGCTACTCACTTTGGTAACATGGGTGGTGGTGGAGGTGGAGAGGGTTTCCGCGGTGGCGCCGTAGGTGCTGGTGAGGACATCTTTCCCGATGATCTGCAGAATATAACCACCACGACCCCACCCCAGGGGTCAGGTGAGGGCGCTGGGGTCTGCAGGATGGGGCGGGGGCGGGGCCAACCAAGGGAGAAGTGGGGAAGGGGGTGGTTCCATGAAGGTGAAGTCTGGAAGCCAAGATGCTTTGAGTCACCAAGTCTAAGAACTCAGGAATACTGGAGTCTTCAGAATGCTAGACCCATGAAATTCTCAAACCCTGGAATCTAAGATTCCTAGAACCTGAGATTCCTAAGGTCTTGAATCCTAACAAGACCCTAGAATTTAAGAATCCTGGCCTTTGAGAAGGATGAACAGAGGGATCCCAGGGCAGAAACAGAGCACTCTTCATCCCCCATGCTGTCAGGGTGGGGAAGACGCTCTTTCTGGGACTAGATGATGAAGACGACAGATCTGGAGAACAGAGGCACTGCCAGAGACCTCTCAGTGACAGACTCAGGCTGCTGAGGGTGGAGCAGGTCCAGAGTCCAAGCCTCTGGACTCCTAGTCCATTACTCCTCCTGGTCAGTAAGGACAGCAGATGCCAAAGAGCTGTGACGTTACAGGCATCACCAAGGGGAGGGACCAGTTCATCCCACTCTGCTGCCCTACTTGTACGTGGGGGGTGGGGGGGGGCAATGGACGAGACCCTGACCAGGGAGCTCTGTGGGCATCCGAAGGTGATGCCGTTTCCTAGTGCTGTCCTTAAAGGGGCGGCCTCCCAGGCTCCACGCCGCACTTGCCTTGGGCCACGTGTGGACCCACGTCCACAATGCTCTGTGTGGAGTCCCCTAGCCTGAGCTGGCCCTGCCCACTTACCGGAGAAAGAGAACGGATTTCCGTGGCCACCGTCTGTGGGCCTGGGATCATGGCAGCTGCCCCCTTCCCGGACTTGAGACTGTTCTCCTGGGGAAACAATAGTGCTCAGATGGCCAGGTCTCAGGTGGGCGGGCCCCCAGGATGGCCGGAGCACGTGACCATGGAGCTCTCCCAGCCACAAGGTTGAATAGTGACGTTAGAGGCAGAGAGCTGAAGGCATCATTCAGTTCAGTCTGCTCCTGTTCATCCCTTGCTCGCTCACTCAACACACACGCTTACACACTTACACACCCACACATTCAACAAATATTTACCGAATGCCTGGCGTTAGGGACACTGTGGTGAACAAGACTCAAGA
Source organism: Bos javanicus (assembly GCF_032452875.1). Lineage (NCBI taxonomy): Eukaryota > Metazoa > Chordata > Mammalia > Artiodactyla > Bovidae > Bos > Bos javanicus. The sequence goes on along the minus strand of NC_083880.1, from coordinate 65,312,555 downwards.
CTCAATGTTCTCCCTGTAAGTACTAACAAAGGAGTCGAGACATCCAGGCCCTGCCATGTTCCAGCCACGTGACCTGGGGCAGACCCACCTGCACTCTCCAAGCCTCCTCGATTCACCTACATAAAAGGACCCTGCAGTATACAGGTTCATCAGTGGCAACAAACATCCCACTCCAGTGGGAGATGTTGGTAATGAGGTGCAGGTCGGGGGTTGTGTATGTGCTGGGGGGCAAGGGGTCTAGGAGAAATCTCTGGACCTTCCTCTCAAGTTTGCTGTGAACTTAAAATTGTTCTAAAAGAATAAAGTCTTAAAAGAAATTTTTTTAAAGGGAGACCCCTGTCCCACTTGCACAGGGACATTATGAAACTGAAAGAAGATGAAAGGGCTTTGCAAACAGCAATCTGTCAGGTAAATACAGGAGTACAGGCTGATACTAACAACATGATGACTACTGCTTTCTGAGTGTTCACAAGGTGCTAGGTATTGTGCTAGGGATGCATGGTCTCATTTAAGCCTCTGAACCACCTAGGAAATTGTTTTAATATTCCTGTTTTACAGGTGAGAAACTGGAAGGTCAGGGAATGTTAAGTGGCTTGTTCAAGCCCCCGTACAAGTGAGTGACAGAGCCTGGATTTAGATCCAAGTTGGTCAGACTCCAGATTCAACACTCTCCTTCTGACATGCCCCTCTGCCCTTGAACCAGCTCTCCTGGTCCAGCCTTGGGATCTAACTCCTAGATATTCCTGGAATTGGACCCAGGCTTACTGACCCACACTTACTCCAGTGTTCTTGCCTGGGAAATGCCATGGACAGAGGAGCCTGGTGGGCTACAGTCCATGGGGTCGCAGAGCAGTCAGACACAGCCTAACGACTAAACAACGACAATGACTGGTGGGAGCCTCCATCTCCCACTTCCTGCACCACCGCAGGGCTCAGCCTTGTCCATCCAGGGGCCCAGAGCTGTGTCCACTCTGCAGCTCCCCAGTGGGCTGAGCCTCAGGTCTGGACTGTGCATGACTGATTCTAGATCTGGACCTCTGTCTGCCAGGGGATGGGTGAGGACAGAAGCCCTCTGCCTTCGCCCCACCCTCCCCTGATCTAGCCCCAGCTGTGGGTAACCTGGTTACCTGGTATTCTAATCACAAGCCACTTTCTCAGAGAGCGTCCCAGAATGTGGCTCAGCAGCAGGCCTGAAAAGGGCAGCCTTCTGGGCTTCAGGCTTCCTTTCTCCCAGCCAGGGAGACAGCCACTAGCCCCTCTGAATCCTCCCATCCCTCCAGGCCTTCAAATCTCTACTTCCTCTATGGATCCCTGTTTTCTAGCCAAGCCTCACCTCCACCTTCACACTGCTGGGCACACAGGTCGTTCCAAGCAAGGTGCCAGCTACTCCACTTGCCTTTCCCAGATCTCCAGCTCACCAGTCACCTCTCCTGCCTCAAGGAGGAGCACCCCTTCTCCCTGGCTGGGGCTACACCCCCATTTCCATGCCAGGTCCTTCCTCCCCATACTCGGGCCTCCTCTCCATCCCGCTCCACTCCCCCCACTACTCTCTCTGAGACGCCTCGGCTACTCAAGCCTTCTATGGCCTCGTCAAAGCCACAGTCCCCTCTCCCTTTATCTGCAGCTCAGATCTTTCTTGAACCTGAGACCTTTAAAACCAACTATCTCCGCGACATTTTCCCCTGGAAATGTCCCACAGGCACCTCAGGCTCAATCAGACCCCAAATGGAATTCACTGCTTCCCTCACCCCCAACACATACCTTCTGCTGAGGAGCACCCTCTGCTGTGCTCCTCGTTGGTGTAAATGCTTCTCAGACTTGAGGGGTATCACCTGAAGGACTTGTGAAAAAATAGACAACCCCCACACCCGGGCTCCAACCTGTAGTTTTCGAGTTGTCTGGGGTGGGGCCTGAGAATTTCCTTTCTAGTAGATTTCCAGGGCGACTGAGCAGCCTCACTGGTCCATCTTTCTTCCCATCATCTGAACGTCCAATCAGTGACTAAATCCTGCCTCCAGACAGCGTTAACCCCATCCCCCTGGTCAGCCTCCACCACCTCTCACTCTGGCCCTGCCCCAGCCCCTAAACTAGTTCTCTCCCTGCTCTTTCCGTCTCTCCCAGCGGAATGTGGGCTCAGCACTGCTGTCTCCCTCCGCGCTGGATTCGCAGTGCCTGGCTTTACACTACCTCACACACCGTGGGTGTTCAGTAAATATTTGCTGCAGGAAGGAAGGAGGGAGGGAGGGGAGGAGGGAGGAAGGATTAGAGGGAAGAAGGGGAAAAAAAGGGATGCGAGCTCCCAAGGGAAGGAAATTTGTTCCAAGAATGTTCCACACAGGTTGCTAGAGTTATCTTTCTAAAACACAGAAACACATATTTGATGACACCATGCCCCTACTTAAAAATCTGAAGGGCTTCCCTGGTGGTCCCAGTGGCTGGGAAACTGCGCTCCCAATGCAGGGAGCCTGGGTTCGATCCCCGGTCAGGGAACTGGATCCCACATGCTGCAACTAAGACCCGGCACAGCCAAATAAATAAATAAATATTTTAAAAATGGAAGTGAATCTCCATGGTCTCCAGAATGAAGTGTGAACTTCATACATGACATCTGAGGCCCTTTCAGCCCAGCCTTCCTTTCCAGCCCCTTCTCCCCCTGCTCCCCGTCCACACACTTGACATCTCACTTCCCTGACCACTTCCTTTCCCTAAATGCTCCACTTCTTCACATCTTTGCCTTTACACCTGCTGTTACCATGACCTAGGAAACCTCCTCCCATGACTGCCCCCTAATTTTATCCTCCAGGGTAGCTCAGATGTCACTGCCTAGGGAAAGCCTTCCCAGGCTCCTGCAGTCTCAACCCATGCCCTGGGCTCCCTGGGAAAGCATTATTACACAGTTGCCTGAAGGCAGGAAAAAATAATGGCCACTCTTATTTACAGACCACTTACAGTGCGCTAGGCACTCTTTGGAGGGCTTTACATAGATTACCTTAGTTTAGCCTCATCTCAACACTTTGGGGATATACTATTGTTCCCCCCCACCCCATTTTCCAAGTGGAAACAGGTCTGAAAAGGTTTTGGGTAACTTGTCCAAGGTCACCCAGCCAGGAAAGTGGGAGAGCCAGGCCTTGTTCACCACTGTGTGCCAGGACCTAAACAATAGATGTGCCCATGATTATCACTTGGACGAGTGAGTTCTAACAAGCAGTGTCTTTTCTTCAACTCTATATCCCCATTCCAGGCAGAGTAGAGACTAATACATGTTTTTAGAACAAATGAATGGATGGATGGATGGATGAGTAAATGAATGATGTAACTGCCTGCTCACCATGGTACAGATTTACATTTAGCCCGAGGACCATCCTGATGCCACATGGCAAAGGGTTGAGGGGAGAAGAGTAACAGAGTGACCCATGGAGAGTGTGCAAGCTGGTCACTGGTTTAGGCTTATGTATCTTAAAAGTCTTTATTTACTCAAAACCTTCCTATGGAGTAGCCTAAATTAATGTATAATTTTCTTCCTATGTGTGTATCAGGAGTTTGGCAAGAGAAAGCATTTGAAAACAACCTCCCCCAGCTCAAGACAGATCCAGCCCGGGCACTGATGCCCGCTCAGCCCCAGCCCCAGCCCCACATGGGCCACTGTTCACAACGGTCAGAATCGGGGAGCAGAGCAGAGCAGTTGAGGTGGACAGTGGGGCTTCCGGACCCAGAACACCTGGCTTTGACCTGGCTCTAGCATATGTTTGGTGGTGTGACCTTGGGTAAGTCACTTTACCTCTCTGAACTTCATTTTCCTCCTCTGTAAAGGATGGAGGAAAAAGAGCATCCACCTCACAGCTCTTTTCTGCCCCCCGAGGGTGCTGCATGGAGTCACAACCTGTGGCTGAATGCTAGCTGTGCTGTGTCATCATTTGAAGAATCTGATGTGATTCTTCAGAGCAGAACCACAGGGTCCCTCAGGACTTGAGCTTCTGGCTTAAAGTCACCACACGCCATCTACTGACCAATGTGAGGAAGTGGCCTGGGCCACCCACAGGTGCCACGAGGGTGGATTTCATCCAGGAAGGATTTTATCAGCACAATCCTTCCGTGTTGCTGATAATCAGTTACTCAGACAGTAGCATCCTCTCTTTGTCCCTGCCATAGCTCAGATGGTCCAGATGACTGAAACTCAGGGATGCCACCTCCCACATTATTCATTTTGCAAAACTGAGATCTCACAGGCTATCCTGTGGCAGCTACGGGCCAGACTTTCAAACTTCGGCTCTGTGTCCCACGCCTGACACAGTGAGGTGGATGAGGGCTTCCTGCCACACCTGGCGAGGTCGGCTTGTTATCTGGCTGTTTCAGGGGCAAGAGGCTGGTCAGAGAGGCAAGTCTCAGGTCCTACTTACCATGGTGGTTGATATGGTCTCTGTGGTGATGGAGGGAGTAGTTGTGAGGAACTCCTTCCCTCCTGGGGCAGTCCCATCAACCTGGGGGCCAGAGGAGGAGTTGTTAGAGGGGTGGGGGGAGAGAGAGAGAGTACCGAAAATGACTGCAGCATCTGCCACCTGGGCAGGAGGCATCCCCAGGTACCAAGCGGCAGGCAGTGTGAGCGAACGTGGGGAGGGGGATGTCCACACACCATATGCATATGTGTGCATGCATTCAGTTGTATCTGACTCTTTCTGCGGCCCCACAGACTGTGGCCCGTCAGGCTCCTCTGTCCATGGGATTCTCCAGGCAAGGATACTGGAGTGGGTTGCCATTTCCTCCTCTGGGGGATCTTTCCAACCCAGGGATCGAACCCACATCTCTTCTGTCTCCTGCATCCACAGGCAGGTTCTTTACCACTAGCACCACCTGGGAAGCCCTATCCAGACACAGACCAAACTACAGACGGGCCTCAGGTCATCCCAGGTCACGGGTCCTCCAGCTCATTCAGATTCTTTTATTTCACAAAGGGAAAACAACCCCAGATCATTTGAAACATTCTATCCAAATTTCAGAGCCTGTGTTCTTTGACTGAGGAGCCCACTGCTAGGAATTCACCCTTCAGATGCATACTGAAAGTTTTACCAGGGAGTCTGAACAGAAAAGTTCATTGCAGCATCAGTGTTAACTGCAAAAGACAAAAACAATCACAGGTCCATTGATGGGAGATAAATACATGCTAAATCAGGATCCATTCCTAAGTTGGAATAAGGAGAGTGAGGTGGGTCCACATGGGCCAACAAGGAGGGATCTCCAGGGTAAATATTAAGAAAAAAGGTAAAATGTAAAAGAGAGAACAATCTCTTTTGTGTAAAAAATTTAAATATCTAGAGATGTAAGCACATATGTTAGTATATGCATAATTTTTTTTCTGGGAAGAATCACAAGAAAAATTTCATTCTGTTCTGTTTGAATTTCATAACTGTGACTATTTTGTTGTTATTTTGTTATAGGAGCTGTGGGGCCATTTTTTGTTTTCTACTTCTCTGTATAAAAACAAAGCCAACACACATTACTAAAACAAAACAGACCAGTGGAGCAGCTTGCCCAGGGTCACACAGCTTGTCAGAACTCGAAGGTTTTTACAGCTGCACTAGCCACCTCAGAAACCTCTATGCATGTTATCAAAGATGGAGAAAAAGTTCGGGAAAGGACAGAGTTGCCCACATCGTGTAGATTTACATCTTACTTTAAGTTCTTGAGACAAAGATTGGTCTCCAGGGAAAAAGAGCCCCAGCACTGCAGTTCCTCTGGCCGGCAAGAACCAAGAGGAAATCTACCAGACCCTCAGTCTCCCTTTTCAGAGCTTAAAAACGAAAGGAGCTGAGAAAATGCACTGTAAGTAATGGATCTGTGTCTGTTTGCAACTGCCTCTCCAGGTTGGGCTTCCCTGGTGGCTCAAACGGTAGAGAATCTACCTACCATGCAGGAGACCTGGGGTTCAACCTCTGGATTGGGAACATCACCTGGAGAAAGGTATGGCAACCCACTCCAGTATTCTTGCCTGGAGAATCCCATGGACAGAAGAGCCCGGTGGGCTATAGTCCATGGGATCGCAAACAGCTGGACACGACTGAATGACTTAACACTTTCTCCAGGGTACTAGGTATTTTTACATCTTGCTGAGCCAAATAACTTATCTTTTTATTCCCTCAGTTTGTTCATTCTGTCAGTCTGATGTGGAACCCCCATGCATTAAAAAAAAAAAAACAGACCCCATGTGAGCAGCTCTGATTAAAGCTGAATTGGGATCTGTCTTCTCCCAAAGCAGTCCCTGGGATAGCTCAAGAAACCTCTCCAACTCCTTCAAGTGACCCATCGTCACTTGATAAGACCCATTGTCTTATCCATGTAACACTCCCAGGAGAATAAAGGCCACATGACCATCCCCATTTTACAGACGGGAAAATTGAAGCTTTAAGAGGAATAGTCTGCCCATCCTATCACCCACCCATGGGGCTCAGGGAAGATAATGAAGCTTGGAAGAGCATTGGGGTTAAAATTGTGGCGCTGGGGGAAGCCAAGGTGGCAAGGGCTGGCCAAGGGAGTTTGCCACAGTGGGGACGCCACACTCCAATGCCCAGTTTCCTTGCTCAGGCACATAGGAAAGCACAGGTTACCTGGGTGGTGTCCACAGTGGCAACCCTGGTCTGCAGTACAGCCTCTGGCTCAATCTTCTTCCTGATGGCCAGGCTGCTGACAGTCATGGTTTCCGTTTTCACGGGCTGTAGGGAGATGAAGGAGAAACACTGTGTCTCAAACCCCAGAATGATTCCTGCCCACAGGCAACTGCGACGTAGGGTCAGCAGGTGAATTCCAACCCCTGCTGCTGGCTGACTTTCCAGAGGGTGATGCAGGCCAGGGCAAAAGAGGCCTGGTGTGATGTCATAGACAAACAGCCTTGGAAGGGAGCCAGACCCATCAGCAGCACCCAGACAGGCTGCCTGTGACCCTGCGACAATACAACCTCATGGTGGTCCAACCGCATGGTGGTCCAACCTCATGGTGGTCCGTGCTGGTTTTCAGGCTACCATTAAGAGAACATTCACTATTCAGTAAACATGCTCCTTGCTGGGTCTCACATCCAGCATCGTCGTGATATACACTGTCCTGAATGACTTCAGGGGTGATGCCACCACCTCCCAGCTGCTTTGTCTGTTCTTTAGAGCAAGAGTCACACACCTGGAGGCCTGGGGGTGCGGGGAAGGGGCAGGCAGCAGATGTAAACGAGTGAAGTGGGCTTGCTGAGGATGGGGATGAACTGGAGAGCACATGGGGTCCACTCAGGTTTGGTCTGAGTGACTGGATTACCTGATTTTTTAAAAGATATTAAAAAAAAAATCCTTGGATCTTGTAATCATCGTCCTGATTTTTAAACCAAGGTCAAAGAAAACACCCGTGGGCAAACAGATTACAGCCTCTACTCTAGAAGTCTTATGTTAAATGATTAGTATCTTCTGAGTCCTCCATTGAACCTAGTTCATGGCTATACACACAGCAGGTGCTAACATATGTGAATGAAAGAATGAATAAATAAATGAATGAATGAATGCCAGTTTTCATCAGGTTGGGAGGCTGGTAAGAGGGAACTCTTCTTTTAATAGATGGTTGTAACTTAGAGATCCAGCCACTCATTCAGTTAATCATTATTAGTGCTTGGTATGTGCAAGCTTAGTGGAGTTGCCACCTGGTAGGAACGCAGATCTGTAAGCCAGTAACCTGACAACTTGTAGTTATGATGGGAGTGGAAGCAAGCAGAGCAAGGGGGCTGAGCAGGGAACAACGCTTCTGCCCTGGGTAGTCAGGAAAGCATTCACTTGTTAAGCGACATGTGAACTCAGTTCTGGAACGTGACAAATTCGCAAGGCAGAGAAAGGGAGAAAAAACTTTCTCCAGAGGGTTCAGCACGGAGTGAAAAACCAGAATGGATGAGCTCCTATTTCAACGCCTGGAATGTGGGGGAAGGGAGAATGTGGTGGGAGGCAACTGGGGCTGGAAGAGACGCAAAAGCAAAGGAATCGGGACCAAAGGTCCCCTGTAAGAAGCCCTGAGAGCAGAGAGGCCCAGACCCAGTCTGTCCCCGAGTCCCCTTCTGCAACGACGTTTCCTTTTCTCTAGGAGTTTCCACTGTTCCCCCAAGACCCCAGGCCCCAGGGAGAGGAGCCAGCGCAGGGATCAGAAACAAACATCTGGCTTTCAGAGCAGGGCGCCCCCATGAGTCCACAAGCACACAGTCTGCAGGTGCCATGCAACGCAGGCAGGGGGAGGAGTCGAGTCGGACCAGACTGCCTGTCGTCACGTGACCTCAGGCAAAAGATGGGGTCACGGGGTTAAAGTGCCCACGAGTGCACGTTAGGGGTAAACCGAGCTGCCGAACATGCGAGCACAGAACCATGCTGCTCTGCGGAGGGGCGGTCATGCAACACGGATCAGAGCTTCCGGCTGGCGGCTCAGTCTTCTCACGCGTGGCCCAGGGCCCTCTGAACATGCAGTGCCCGGCGGGCCCGGGTCCCGGTGACGCTCCACTGTACCTCGAACTGGGCCATATCCGGGGTGGAGCAGGCCCCATGGTCTGGGCTGTCCTCCAGGCCCCCGGACTCGTCATCCTGGCTGGGGCCCCGTTTGTTGAGATCCCGGGAGAACACCAGGCCCTCGGTTTCCGAGTCGCTCTTGTCTCGGTCAAGCTCAGGCAGGCTGCGGGAGAAGTCTTCGAAGGCGCTGCCGTGGTAGTCGCCGATGACCGTGAAGTCGACCTCGGCCTCCAGGCTGGACGTGGAGCTGACGGTGATGCTGGAGCACTTCCGCTCAATGGCCAGGTGGTTGTCCTTCAGGAACACGGCGTCCCTCTCCTGGTCTTGCTCCTCATCTCCCGTGTCACTCTCTGGGGCCCTGGGCCGTGGCGGTTTGACCTTCTCCTCGGAGCCCTCCCTCAGCCCTGCTCTCTATGGCCAGATAAAATCAGAGGAATGGTGGGGTGTGGGATGGGGGGAGAGAGAGAGAGAGAGAAAGAGAGAAATCAAGATGGTGAATGACAGAAGAAATCTTGGGGCAGCTGATGCCCCCCAAATGGAAGAGCAGGTCAGGAAAAGAAAAACACCCCCGGAAAGGTTCTTTGACACCATAATAAGCTTAAAAAAAAAAAAAAAGAAAGAAAAGAAAACATACACACAGAAAATTTCTCAAGAGTGAGGACGCTCCTTTCCGAGGGTCTCTCGCTGATGGCAAAAGCAAGTACAAAGCAAACATCCTGCCAGTTGGGCCTGGACAGGAGGCTCCATCCAAGGTTTGGATCTGGGAGTTTATCAGAAGCGGCACTGCGCACGCGGCAGGGATGGGAGCCCGGACCCCAGGCCCATCCGTGCAGGCGGACATTGAGGAAACAGAAACCAAGGAGGGAGGCCCAGGGACTTGGGGACACCCAGGATGGGGAGGCAGAGAGGCTGGAGCCAAGAGCTTTGAGGAACAAAGAGGAAGCCAGCACGCTTTGTCAATTCCACTGAGTCTCGGTGGGCGGAGTCAGCGTCGTCTAGAGGGAGGAGGCATGGGGGTAATTCCTGGGAGCTGGGCGCTACAGCCCTCCACCCTGAGCTCTCTGAGAGGAGGTTCCGGTCAAATCAGTGCAATTGACAAGAGCAGGCCGAGGAAGTGCTGGAGGGGGACCAGCCACTCTTGTCTGACATACATACCTCTCAACTTGGCCTGTCAGGGATTAAACACCACACATACATTTTTGGCTGTTTTACGACATTCTTTTTTAAAAGACCAATCTAACATCCACCAAATATATTTTTTAAAGTACTTGGCTCCAGGTTCTAGAGACTCAGTAGGCTTAGAGATTCACTCGCGAGACAAGCCTCCGTTCAGCCAGTTTCTGGAAGGTTGAGAGGTGTGAGGACACATTCCAGACAAGCCAGAGGTGAGCTGCCACAAGAGGCGCTGCCCGAGCAGGTGGGGGTGTGAAGGCCGCGAGGCACCCTGGCCAGGTGAAGGTGACCAGGTCATTAGGGCACCGAGGGGCTGCAGAGACCTGAGGGCCCGGGGGGCTGGCGAATCTCAGGTGCCCCCCCTTTCCTGGGGGCTTCGCCGCTAGGCTGGTGACCTGCGTCTCTTGCCTGACCGCATCTCCGGCTTTGTTCTGGATTAGAGAAGACAGTTAGTCTTAAGGAGGCAGAAAGGAACTTGGCACTGGGACCGAGAGGGAATCAGAAGCGAAGGATGGAAACCTCTGGACTGTCAGCTTCCCGCAGGCAGGAGCATCAGGGAAGGGAAGAGGATGAAGGAAGATCGCTGGCCAAGCCAAGCAAAACGGCAGGACCCAGCAGGTGGGGGCAGCAAGGCAAAGCGAGTGTGTAGTTTGCCGGAAGTGGTGCCACCTTCTCCACCCGGGCTGTGGGACCCTCCGGGCGCCGGGTCACACCAGAAGCCTAGGGTCTCTGTGGCTAATCTAACATGGGCCAAGCAGATGAACCCGTCATTCCGCCTGAGCCACACTCAGGCCCGTTTAGGGAAGAGAACTCATAGGGTTGGACAAGCAGCCTCTGGTTGCGGTAATGACGAGGGGCCCCGGAACCATGCTTCTACAGAGCTACACGGCATGCGGTCAGCTCCCCGGCCAGGGGCGGCGGTGGGGGCGGGGGCTCACGTGGCCAGTTCCCCCAGGAGCTTCCTCCAGTGTGGTTTCACAGCCTGGATTGCTGGACACGAGCTCGACATCCTTGCGTCCTTCCCGAGGGAAGGATGTAGAGACGCCCTCCCGGAGGCGGCTGGGAGCCGGCGGCATCGTTGAAGGCTGTGTGACTGTGGGGACAGCCAAATCCCCCGGGGGCTGGAACTGGACACATCCCAGGTCGAAACGCTTACTCCGCTGTTGCTCTGCCTGCCCCGTGGAGGCCTCTGAAGACAACTCGTGGGCAAAGGCCCTGGTTTCCCCCAGGCCTGTCCGGCGAGTTTCAGCTCCATGGGTCTCAAAGATGCGGATTTTGTTGGCCACGGAGGTCTTGCTGATATCTTCCAAGGAGCCCTCTTGACCCCCAGCCTGGAGAGAGGGCATCTCCCTGTGCTTCGCTGCAGGGAACACCAACCCCTCTGCCTCTTCAGAGATGACTCTGGGCTTCCTGCTGGCGACGGGAGGGGCCCTGCGCTCCCCACCGTCCGTCGGGGTCACAGCCAGCCCGACTTGGTGCTTGGGCTCCGGGCTCTCTTTAGAAGGATGGGCATATTTGAGAAACACATGGGGCTGTTCTCCAAAGGGGTCCCTGAGCTGCACAGGCTCCCCTGCCCCATGAGGGGATGAGCTTGGAGAAGCTGCCTCTGGAGAAATCTGAGCCGCAGATGGAAGAGGGGAGGTCGGGAGCGGGGTGATCACTTCCATCTGAAGGAACGCTGGGACTTTGCTGTCCTCTGCTTCAGATTCTCCTGTCTGGGTGTGAACTGGTCCCCTCTCTTCGGGCAGGAAGTTACCTCTGTCTGGCCTGGCTGGCTTCCCGACGTCACCAGGCGGGATGGCCCACGGAAGGGCAAAGACCTGGGCGTCTGGATGCATGGCTCCTCCTCTGTGAGGTGAGTGGTTCCGTTCTCCAGGGGGGCTTTTCTCAGCCTTTCCCATCAAATCTCCACTCTTGGGGGCCTCTTCCTCGGCAGCTTCTGAGGATAAGGCGTGGGCAGCCTCTCCTTCCACCCCACACTGAGCTGCGTCCCCATCCTCAGCGAACGTCAGCCCTGGAGAAGGTCCCTTTCCGAGCTGCTCAGCAAAGACCTCCAGGTCCTCTGGTCGGTGGTTTCTGGGGGGCCCCGCCTCGTCCTCTGGGGAAGCTGAGGGGGCGACACCCCCATGGTGCTTGTTCCCAGCAGCAGCAGAGCCCCACGGGCCTGAGGAGCCCAGCTCCAATCTTTCCGTGAACCCCTCCACCAGCTTCCGCCTGGTCTCCCATTCGGATGGGGCATCTAAGTGCTCTTCTCTCTCCTCCAGGGGTGGAGGGAGGACTTGATCTTCAGCATCTCTCTCTCCACAGCTGAAGTAGAAGCTTCTCTCTGCGAAGGAAGTGTCGGTTTCATCACTCGAGTCGGCTCTGGCTTCTGTGTGGGCGGGGTCCAGAAGAAATGACCGGAGTCCTGCCGTGTCGGAGGCTGGAGAGGGCACATCCACCTCTGCGGGTTGGATGCCTGGGGCAGTGGGTCTTCTGCGAGCCTGGAACTCCTCCAGCTCCTGCCTCAGCTCTGCCAGGCCCTCCAGCTGATCATCGGAGGCCGGGGGTTTCCTGACCACTACCTCTGCAGCATCCACTCTGAACTGGGAGCCCTCCAGGAGCCTTCCTGCTGGGGTGCAGCCTGGAGCCAGAGAAGCCCTTTCTGAGCATCCCCTGGCCCAGAGGGCTTCCTCCCACATGGACTCGAAGTCTTCAGGGCTTGCGATCATTCTTCCTGGTCGCTGTGCATTTGTTCTTCTGGCTCCCACCTTTTCTTCTGTGGCCACTTCCACCTTGAACTTGTCCACCAGGATGTCTACCTTGGAGAGTCTGCCATCAGCAAGGATGCCGGCGAGGCTGGAGTCACTTCCTTCCTGCTGCGTGCTGGTCACTTTTAGGAGACTGAGCTCTTCTGGCCTAATGTACTCTCTCTCTATAAATACCCAGTGCTCTGAACCCTGCGTTTCAATTGGAGCAAGAAGAGTTAATATGAAATATCAGGCACCTGAAGAACGCGTCACTTTTTCCCTCTGCAAGAAGGGGCCAAGGTCAACTTGTCCCCAGAACTGGCAGGGCAGAGGAAGGCATGACAATGCTGGTCAGCCTCATCAAGGATCAAGGCTACACTTCCCATCAAGGCACCCAACCAATTATCTACTGATGTTATCTACCCCTCAACCACCATCCTAACTTGGTAAAATGGAGTGGGGGTCTCATACCCTCCCTGTGTTAACCAAGGGGAAATGGAGGTCTATCGATGGTCCAGGACTCTTTCTCTTTTAATAGTAAAACTGTCAGTGACAGAGGGGAAAGTAGCTTACATCACGTGGAACCTTTGAAGGCTAGAGCCAAAAGAACTCCTAAGACTTCCTCCAGTCCAGTTTTCTCTGCGTACTGAGAAATGGGGTAAACTGAGGCCTAGAGAAGGTCAGTGACTTACTCCAGGTCACGGTCAACTGATGGTACAGTCAGGAAAAGAATGCTTGATTTTTGATGCCTGAGAGCTTGGCCAACTTACAGCCAACAGAATATGGGTCCCAACTGTGGTCTAATGTCCAACTGAGGGGGAAGCACTGAGTTGAGTTTCACAGGCCACAGCCTGAAACCTTTTTGCAAGAGCTAATTGGAAGGAAAGAGATTAGAGTGAAAACTGCCACATGGCCAGATCTAGAGGTCAGTACCAGTCACCATAATGGTTTAAACAGTTTGAGTTCTGTGGGGTTCATTCCCCAAAAAACAAATACCAAGGCCTATTCTTAGAAATGACTTTCCTGGTAGCTCAGATGGTAATCTGCGTGCCATGCGGGAGACCCCAGTTCAATTTCTGGGTCGGGAAGATCCTCTGGAGAAAGGATAGGCTTCTTACTCCACTCTTGGGCTTCCCTGGTGGCTCAGTTGGTAAAGAATCTGCCTGCAGTACGGGAGACCTAGGTTCAGTCTTTGGGTTGGGAAGATCCCCTGGAGGAGGGCATAGCAACCCACTCCACTATTCTTGCCTGGAGACTCCCCATGGACAGAGAAGCCTGGTGGGCTGCAGTCCATGGAGTCACAAAGAGTTGGACATGACTGAGTGACTAAGCACACACATTCTTAGAGAATTCTAATGAAATTCACAGAAAGAGTGGAAAAGGACTGACCAGAACACATCAGAGAAGAAAAACATCTAATGATCCAAGCATCATCATCAGTTAGAAGCACTGAGTGTCACAATCAACCATCAATGAGACAGCCTTCTGCCTTCCCTAGAGTTTCTCAAACAACACTTAAGGAGGGAAGGATGGACTTTTAGAATGGTTATAAAAAAAAAAACCAGCAAGAAGGCTGGGAATTCCCTGATGGTCCAGTGGTTAGGACTTAGTGCTTTCACTGCCAGGGGCCTGAGTTTGATCCCTGGTTGGGGAACTAAGATCCTTCAAGCCAAGCAGTGTGACCGAAAAAAAAAAAAAAGCAAGAAGGCCATTGGGATTTTAATCTTGCAACCACACAATACTTTCTTCACATGAAATCTTGATGGCAGTTCAGTATGTAACATGGATCCTGGACTGCCCTGTTGACATTGGAGGTCTGGGCTACCCTACTGCCCCAGAATGCCTCCCTCTTTTGAAACCACTGCTCTGACTCAAGCCCACAGGTGTGGAAACTGAGGCCTGGGGAAAGTAAGCAACATGCTCAAGGTCAAAGAGTGAGCCCAAGATAAAGGCAGGCCTAGAACCCAGTCTCTGACTCCACATCCTACGAAGAGCTCAATGGTAAGATGTGATGAAAATTGCTCCCAACAACAGAAGGGGGCAAGTTTCCATGAGCTTGTGCTCTGATGCGGGTGAGCATTTGGTGAGGAATCTGTCAGATCCCAGAAGATCTGAAGCATTCTGAAGGATCAAGGGAGCATGATCAACCCTCTGACCTCCACTCCCCAGATCCACTTTAGCAAAATCTCCATGACTTTCAGGGAATCAAACCTCATGAAAAGAATCTTGTCAACAGGAAAGAGAGAGACAAGGAATGGGGAGGGTCCAGATAAAGTCTGCATCATTTTCTGAGATTTTTCTCCAGGTTGTAAAGCTTTCAGGACAACGGCACTTGAACGATCCCAGGGGGAAGAACTTTGAGAGCCTACAAAGCCTCCTTTCTCTTGTATTTGGGAAGCAGGCAGCTTTAGCCGCTCCCATTTCAGCGTGTACTGACATCAACAGCTTGGCAATCAATGATAGCCAAAGATAGTCCATGAGACCCCTTCTGGAGCATTCCTGCCCCAAGTCTAACTGGAAACTAGACCAGTTAGTCCATCCATCCCCTGCCTCCACCTTCTCTAAACTCCACGTGGAGCTTGGGTCTATCAGGGTCTCCAGGCCATGCCTCTGGTTTTCTAGAAACCAGAAGCTTAGGAACTAGGTTGAGTGGGGTGGGAGCTAGCACAGAACAGAAAGGTTCTGCAGGAAGAAAAAGGGAAACACGCCCTTGTATTTAGTTACTATGTGCCAGGCAATGTCAGCCCTTTGGAGACAGTATTAAATTTAATCCAAATGGAGACCTGCAAGGCAGGTCCTGTTACCCTTATTTCAGAAGGGGAAACTGAGGCTCCCAGAGGGAAGAGGAAGCTCTGTTTATAACAAGTAAAAATCCTGAAGAGAAAAAAAAGACTGAACAAAAAGAGGAACGCTTTGGCCCTCTGACCAGATTCACGGGATGGACGATGTCAGAGAAGCCTCCCTAGCTATTCTTTTTCAGTGTCTGCTCAGAGCGCCCCCTGCTGTCAGATGGGGCCACTGCAGCAAGACTGGCCCCGAGACAGAAACAGGGACCTGGGAGCTGGGAGCCGGGGCAGTTACATTCCCACACAAGCCCACAGGAAGAAAATCTCCAGCCAGGATTCTGCTGACTCCAGTCTCTTCAGGGTCCACCTGGAGCTCTGGATCACATTTTAGGCCCTGCTCTTTACAGGAGATGCCCCCGCCCCAAGCAGAGGTCCACGACAAGGAACCCTCTAGAAACCAAAGTAGAAGCTGCTGAAGAAAGTGGGAGTTGGGGATGTAAAAGGGATGCTCAACTCTGAAGGGTCTTCCTGGAGGAGGATGCAGACCAGATCTACAGGTGCCAGGGGGCAGAGCAGCTCACGGGCAGGTGACTCAGAAGGGCAGGTTATAATTCAATATGTAAACTTCCCAAAGGATGACTGAAGACAAAATGGGATACTGTTAAGAATGGCGAGAGCCCCGCCTTGTAGAAGAGGCTGGACAGACAATTTTGGGGATGCCGGTGAAGGATGCATGCTGTGCCTCAAACAAGGGCATTAGTGCTTGGCTCTACTCATATCTCTGTGTTCCAAGACATCACTGCTTCCCTAACCTTGGGATGCTGTTGATTCCTGTCCAACTTCTCTCAAGTGCTCCTGGTTTTGTTTTTATTTTTACATTGAGGAAAATTTCAGAATGGAACTGTGAGTTATGTTTTACCATTTATGTAGCTGACTCATCTCTCTCTTACGGCTCCTGGACACTTCTAGCAGTTACAAAATTTTCCTCTGGGAGTATAGCATACTACATGCCCTCATACACACTCTGCCAACAGAGAAGTGTTGGCTATCAGGGAGAAGGAAGTTTCGCCCAGACGATCAGTTGGTCATCCTTTCCAACCCTGTCAGTCTACAAAGTCCCAGTAGAGAGGGACAATGCAACCCCCTGCCCTGGACCTGGAGTCCGTCTGGCTTCCAGGCAGGGGCACAAGAAGTTCTGAGAGCTCTTGGCCTGTTGTCGTCATGAGCACAGAAGCAATGCCCTCCTAGTTTAGAATGCTTGCCTGAACAACATCCGTACAACCCCAAGGATGCTCTCTGGAGAAAGACACTCACTTCTACCTGCCTGGAGACCCTGATAGACCCAAGCTCCACGTGGAGTTTAGAGAAGGTGGAGGCAGGGGATGGATGGACTAACAAGCCACTGCTAGACTTCACTCAGGCCTCTGAGCAGAGACAAGACCTCAGGGCAAAAGCAGTTAGGTGCCGCGACCCCTGATCCCAAGCCTAGCAGTCAGAGTCTGCCTCCAGGTCACCTGCCTCAGTGGTGCTGGAGAGGTCATTTCTGCCTGCCCTTTTTAAGCCAAAGGTGACTCCTCAGACTACTCTGTCTCCCTTGAATGCTTTCAGTCCTGTCCTTCCTGAGAAACCACGGATGAGGGATGGGCTGGCCCTTTATGGATCCCTGGGAGGGGGCACACTCACTTGTCACAGCATGTGGATAACATGGGGTACCCACTGTTCCCACCTGCAGGACAGACCCTGGTCCAACCCCCTCAACCCAGAGAAAGGGCTTTCTTAAGACCATGAAGGTGGTTCTGGGTGGGCAGGGAGGTGGTGACAGTAACCTCAGGTGACGCTGCGAGGCTTTTCTGAGTGAACACTTCCAAGCCTATGGCCGTCCCAGGCTCAGGTGCCAAGTCCTGCTGAGAGGTGTCCAGGGTCCTCTGGGACTGCGGGGGAGGCCCAGGGCCGGAGGAGAGGGAAAGAGGGAGGAAGGGAAGGAGAGACAGAGAGGGAGAGAGAAAAAGCAGGAGAGACACACACACAGTCTGTGAATAGCCCAGCTTTGTAAACCCCGCATCCTTAGGTCATGAAGGAGCCATGTGGGGACCGTGGGGTGAGGTGGAAAGGAACTGCCCTTTGGAGCCATTCAGGGGAGGGAGGCCCATGGTCAGCTGCCAGCCAGCACCGGACCTCGGGCCTTTCCCCATCACCTGCCACTCATTCGAGAGTCTGGAGTCCTGTACTGGGACTCTGAGCCAAGTCTTCCCTGGGTGTCTTTGAGGCAATGGTTCAATCCTGCAGTTGGGTTTCAGCCCCTTTTAAAAAATTATCTTTGGAACTTACTCTATAGCACATGGAATTCTGCTCCATGTTTTGTGGCAGCCTGAATGGGAGGGGAGTTTGGGGGAGAATGGATACATGTATATGTATCGCTGAGTCCCTTCACTGTTCACCTTAAGCTGTCACAACACTGTTAACTGGCTATACTATAATACAAAACAGAAAGCTTTTGTAAAAAAGTTATCTTTGGAACAAAAACCTGGCTTTGGCAGATGGGAACTCTATACTATGGGGTCCCCATTTTGGTTTAAGTTCCTACCACTTTCCCACTGACCCAGAACGGGCCCCAGAGTATATGAGGAGCCACTAGGAGCTCTGAGTGACACCTGCAGATAGACCCAGAAAGCCCACGTCTGGACCAGGGATCCTAGTTACCGTCAGCCAATGGCCCCGTGACCGGCCAGCACTTTCCAGTTTACAAAGTGCTTTTTTATATCCATTAGGGCTTCCCTTGTGGCTTAGCTGGTAAAGAATCCACCTGCAATGTGGGAGACTTGGGTTCGATCTCTGGGTTGGGAAGACCCCTTGAAGAAGGAAAAGGCTACCCACTCCAGTATTCTGGCCTGGAGAATTCCATGGACAGTCCATGGGGTCGCAAAGAGTTGGACACGACTGAGCGACTTTCACTTTATACCCATTATTTCATTCAAACTTCCCAGCAGTGCTGTAGAGTGGCAATTTTGGTGCCCTTTTAGATGGGCTGACTAGGCAGTGAGGCTCAGAGAGGTGATGTCACCGGCCCAAGGACACAGTCCAGTCCTGGGCTACAGCTCCTCCCATTTCCCAAATTTCCAAGGGCCTCTAAATGCCAGTGAGAGCTGTAAGCCAGTTAAATTGTCCATCGCTCCGAGGTTAGCTCCTGGACCAGACAAGGCACTATGCTTCTTACAGGGGCGGCGGGGCGGTGGGAGGTAGAAGAGACTCCACCTTCTAATAAGATGCACCTTCTAGCAGTTCCAGCTGTCACCAGCAGGTGGGGCACCCACCTCCTCAGAGGCACCTCTACTCTCCAGAGCCCTGTTCTGGGCTCAGCCTTCCCTTCTCAGCTGGAGTCCGACCCTTTCAGAAGCCTGAGCATCCACTTCTCCGACTTCAGGACTGAACAGAGGCCACCAGGGACAAGAGTCTCTCAGGGAAGTTAGGAGAGGGGCATGTAACCGGATCACTAAATCAGCCCCACAGCCCCATGCAGGGTCTTCAGCGTCCTTGACGGTGCCAGTGGGGACCACAGAAGCCCTCAGAGGGTGAAGACAGGTGCCCTCCTCCATGGCACCAGACTTAAAGGCCTCCAGAGCACCCGTGACTTTGTGAATCACCAACCAGGGGGCTCCTACAGCAGCCTCACTGGATGAGGCCCTCCGTCACCCTGCATGTCAAGGCCACAGGAGTACTGATTCAATCAAAGGCTCGCTTATTAGATCACAGCTGCGTCACCAATTTTCAAAGCATTAAAGGGCAGCACACGCACAACTGACTCTGTCCTGGTCTCCACATGGTTTGGTCTTGCTCCCAGGCAGCTGTGATTTAATAGCGAATACAATGGCCTGGGTCACAAGAAAATCAGATTCCGGCTCCTCTTCTAGCAGCTATGACACTGATTAAGTCCAAGGTCTTCCCCTTTCTGATTTTCTGTGCCCTGTGTGTAAGATGACCTTGGACCAAGTAGGTTTCCAGGGTCTTTCCCAAGTTTCAAAAGGATTCTGATTTGAAATTAACTTTCTGTCCCAAGGCTCTCCAGATGAAAGAAGTAACTCACACGGAGTATCTAGGTCCTCTGCCGGTCCCTCCCTGCTTTGTCTCATTGGCTGCTCACAACTGTCCTAGGAACTAGGGACTTTTATTATCTCTACTTAACAGTGGTTCAGAGAGGTTAAGTAGCAAGCCCAGAGTCAGCCGGCTAGCAGGCAGCAGAGCCACTATATAAACCCACTCTAAGTCTAGACCTCAGATGCGTTTGAGATCAGTGAGCAGCAGCACTAGAGAGAAAACACCTGAGTGTCAACAGGGGGGAAAGAGTGCCAAGATGTAGCAGCACTAAAAATAACGGTTTGGGATTATAAATACAGGAATTCTCAAGAGCCTATTTTTCTCTTTTCCCATTGAAAAAACACCCCGTGCTTTCCACTTTGACAGGCGTGTCAAGTGGGACCTTTTCCTGGAGCATCAAGAACAGCTCTGCCTTTCCTAAAGGACCTGGTCCCCTCTGGTGGGCTCTGAGGATCCTCCCAGGAAGGAACACCGCCCCCACCACCCAGCCGTGTTTTCACCACAGGCATAAAAAGGTGCGGTTACTGGACAGAGCAGCCAGGATTCTTAAAACTTAGGATATGTGTGAGGATTTCCTTGTTTAAATGATGACTCCACGGTTCTACCACCAAATATTCTGATTCAATAGGTCTGATGTGGGGCCCCAGAACCTGCATTTCTAACCAGCACCCCCTTCTCCATTATATTCTGGCTGATGGAAGGGAAATACTCCCAGCTACAGTGAGTCTTTAGAGCATTTCAAGGTGCTCCCTGAGGCCCAAGAGTCCAAGACAGCGTAAATTTGTCTTTCTTGGCTTAACCCACTGCGCCATTCCCATCACCACCTTATGCAGCAGTGGGGTGTGGAGGGGAGTGATAAGTCAGGACATGGCAACCTTCCCCACCATCTTTATCCAAGGCCCCAGTTGAGGGGCTCAGGGTGAGACCTACCTCATTGACTTTCTCAGGAGTGCCCTTGGGGGAGGGGGAGGCAGGTGAGGAGGGCAGCCGGCGTTCCCGCTCCCAGTCTCGATCCCGGTGGATCAGTTTGCTGTTGGGTTCCTTCAAGGTCCTCTTCAGCTCGTTGATGCTGGCCTGGTGCTTCAGCAAGACGTCCTCTGGCTTGTCTAAGAACTAGGGGTACACGGAGAGGACAGTCAGCTGTCAGAGGAACAGCTCCAAGAGAAGGATGCAAGGCGTGGGTGAAGATGGTGATGGTCCCCATCACCGCCCTCCATCAGCAAAGTGGGTCCCATCCATGGCCCCGCCTTACCCTCACAGCACTCCATAGCCAAGCAGAGCAAGGATGATAAGCCCCAACAGGTGCACAAACCACCCAAGATTAAACAGAAGAGCAAAGAGCACTCAAGATCAGACAGAAGGACAAAAAGCACTCAAGATCAAGAAGAGGAGATGTCTGGCCAAGTACCACCTTTTCTTCTCCCCAGACTGGCTCCTGGCCTGGGAGCACCTAGGTCAACTCAAATCCCACGGGTCTGGGTAAAGTTCCGTTAAGTTTCATAACGTGTGCCTTTCCTCTGGCTACTACTCCAAGCCACAGTGAGGATTCACCAACTCTGTTCACTGGGCTGCTCTGGTCATTCCCTGGATCCTGGTCCCCACTTCTGGCCAAGCCTTGGACCACTGTGTTTAAGTAGGATTCTCAGTCTAGGCCCCTCTTAGCCCAATGTGTGTCACTGCTCAGGCTCTGTAGGGCCTTTCTAAAGCCAGGGACATCCAGGAAAAAGCATCCTGCTTCCACGTCAGGGACTGGGGAGAGATGACGTTCAGCATTCTCTGCTGTGAGCCACTACCTTCCCTGACCACCCAGGATCTTCCAGATACCTTGTGGGCACCCACTCCTCAAGAGCAGACAGGGTGAGACACAGCCAGATGGAGAAACTGGGGCTCCGTGAGGTGCTCAGGAAGACTACCGTTAGAGACCAGGAAGAAGGGAGGTAAGTCCCAAGGTTGGGCACAGGAACTGAGCCTGGTATAGCTGGAGTCAGAGGTGTGTCCTTATTAAACTGTCAGGTCAGAGCTCTGGCCAGTACAGCATGAGGCAGTAATCTGCCCTGAGTTCAAGCAAGGACCAGCCTTTGCAGAGAAGCCGGAAGTGGTCTGCCCACTTCTGGAGGCAGGGCAGGTGGGCTGGAAGCCCATGGACCCTTATCTGCAAAGCTGTTTGAGGATTCAGGACAAGAAACAGACAATCTTAGCTCATGATAAAGTCGTATCAGCAGTTCTGGAACTGCCTGGGAGGCAAGCTCGCCCTTGACAAGGCGAGACGCTTCCCCTGGGCTTATGTCTGACATCCAAGGATCCACCAGGACTGACTCTGAAGTCACTTCAGGAAAGAAACCAGTGCCACGGAGGCTCTGCTTCCCCTCCAGACATCTGTCTGTACCTCCTGTACCCCTTCCTGAGCAAAGCTGCCCCAGGACGACATCTGTCTGAGCAATCAAATCTGAGAGAGCGTGCACAGGATGGTGGGCTTGGGCCACCATGAACCCAAGACATGGCTGGTGACCTTCCATCCAGAAGCGGCAGCCCTGGCCCTATGGGCATGTGGTGCTCCCCCAGGCTGGAGGGAGCGGTGGATCCCCGAAGGCTAAGGGCCTGGGGAAACCTAATCTGAATGCCCTGTTGTGCAGACAGGGGGCTGGGGCCTGAGACAACTTTCCCGAGACCCTCAAAGAATCAGTGGCAGAACTGGGGCTGAAACCCAGATCTCAGGACCCCAGAAGCCAGACCCTTCTGATGCCCCAGCCTCTGATCTTTCCCTCAGCAGCCCATAGACCCACTTCTCTGGCAGTTAAGTTTCAAAGGAAGAGTTGGAGACTATGTGAAAGAAAGGAGGTATGGTTAACACAGGAGGAATAAGTTGAGAGAATCAAAAAATAGGAGGAAGAAGAGAAGGGGAGGGGGAGGGGGAGCGGGGAGCTGTCCTGGTGGAGCTGGAGCAGGGGCGGTCCCACCAGGGTGGTGGGAGGCGCGCCAGGGGTCTGAGAAGACAGATGTGCTCTGAGGCTCCACCCCCCATACCCCACCACCCACATCCGGCTGTCAATAGATACAAAAAGCAGTTTGGGGTGGGATGCAGCAGACACAGATGAGGTAGAGGCATGACAAGACAGTGGTGGACGAAGGGGAGTCTAAGGAAGGGTTTGGGACAGGGGTTGAGGGAAATGGGGGTGGAGATGAGCTCAATAAAATCATGGAATCATGGATCACAAGAATCGGGATGGCGACCCAGTGGGGATGATCAGCAAGTGGGAAGCAAGCATGGGATAGAGAGGCAGAGCATGAAGCTGGGGGAGGGAGGGATAGGGAGAGAGGGGAGCATGGCTGGTTGTTGAGGGGAGGGAGTCTATCCATGAGCTTAAGACAGGGAGGGAGTGATGGCGGGTGGCCTTGGGTGATGGAGAGAGATGGCTGGGAGTGGAGAAGAAGCTGAGATATGAGCCGGGATATGAGCCTGGGATGGACGGTGGTGACAAACGATGAATGGCTGGGTGGGTGGGGACAGGCACCCCTTGCAGTACCTCCTGTTTGTGTCTCGGCGTGGTTTCCTGCTCCGGCTAGCGGGACATGGGAGGAGGAAAGGAACCAGCAGGATCAGTAGAGCAAATGGATTAGAGACAACCGTTACCGCCCTGGTCTAGCAGGTAGCCCGGAGCACTGTGGGATGCTGGCTGGGCCGCCAGCAGGGCAGTGAGGTCGTCAGAAGGTGCGGGAAGCAGGGAGCCCAAGAAGGCCAAGAAGGGGGTGGGAGGACCACAGGCAAAGCGGGCAGTTGCACTCAGCCAATGGGACGTAGGGGTTCTGGAAAGTCACGCTTCTTGCAGGCAGTGTGTTCAGGGGCCTGTGTTCCCGAGGTGCGTGATAGAAACACACTACACCCGTGTGTGCACGTGCCTGTGTGCGCACGCAGGCTGTCTGCACGTCTGGGTGCATAACCCTATGGGTGAGAGGGGTATACAACTATGAGTGAACGCGTGTGAGTCTGAGGCCATGTGGGCCTGCATGAGCATGTGCACAGGTTGGTGGGAGACGGGGGTGGCAGCAGGAGGTGTCACACTTGAACCTCACCCCATGGTCTGCAGGGACACCCCATCATGGGTGGAAGAAGGCTGTGCAGACCCAGATCAGAGGCAAAGGGGCAAATCAGGAGTGAGCAAGAGGAGGCCAGAGTCCACCAGGGGGCAGAGTGCCCCTCCGGGACAGCAGGGCCAAAGGAGGGGAAGGGTACAGGGTGGGCAGCATGCCCCACCCCACCTGGCAATTCCAGGTACGGAGCATGGCCCAAGGGCAAGGCCCTGTCCATGGTGCACCGCACAGCAGGCTGCTTGGCCACAGCGGGGGGTGCCTGAAGGTCAAGGCTGAGCCTAGACCCAGGATCAGCCTCTTGACCCCCCAGGTCAGAGGAAACAAGAAAGCCAGCCTCGTACCTTTAGCTCCTTGATCTTGGTGGGGGTCTTGATCTCTCCCTCCTCAGCCTCGGACCGCCGCCCTCCAGACTCGCCGTCCTCCTCCCGCTTGTCGCCGTCTGGTCCTGCATCGTGGTTCTCACTGACGGAGGCTGGGCGAGAGAACTCTGCTGAAGTGGGCAGAGATGGCCGGGCAGCTGTGTGAGTCATCACCTGAGTCATCTCCCAGGCGCAGGGACTGGGAGCCAGCCCACCACCTTCCCAGCCACGCCTGGAGTAGAGCAGACACTCAAACAGCCCCAGCACCCTGGGGATAAGGAGCCAGTGCCCCAAGGAGTGAGTGGGCTTTCCCAGGTCACGTGGATGGTGACTGAGTTGCCTCCAGCCCCAGCTCCTTTCCTGACTCTATAGCACTAGAGCCTGGGTTCAAATCTCAACTCCATCTCTTCTTGGCTGTGTGACCTTGGGTAAATTACACAACCTCTCTGGGCCTCAGTTGCTTCATCCACAAACAGTAGCTAATTCTGACAACTGAGAGGAGGAACAAATAAACTGATGTGTCTAAGAGAAGAAGTGGCTAGCACTGAGTGAGCTAATTCGATCAGTGTTGGCTCACGAATGTTATGTTTTGGGGGACTTCCCTGGTTTAGGCTCTGTGCTTCCAATGCAGGGGAGCTCAGATCTACTTAACTCCCAAAGCCCCATGGGGCTCCTGAATCTCTCCTAAAAACTTGTGTGTATATCCTGGACAGTCCTGGGCCCTAAGGGGTGTTGATTTAGTAGGATCAGATCAAGGTCTAAGACTCCTCAAGTTCACAAGCTCACAGCTGGTTCTGGGGCTACATTTTGAGAAACCCTGGTCTACTTCATACAAGGGCAACTGAGCTGCCTCCAGCCCCAGGTCCTTTCCTGATTCCACAGCTTTAGAACCTGGGTTCAAATCACAAATCCATCTCTTGTTGGCTGTGTGACCTTGGATAAATTACACAACCTCTCTGGGCCTCAGTACGGGCAATTCTCATTGATAGTAAGGGCCCTTATCAACTCAACAGAAATGGGGGCGGTGGAAAGTGCCCTGTGTTTAGATGTCCAGAGCCCAGTGGAACCAAAAAAATGATTGGGAATAACTCTGCCTCCGGTAGGACATCACCAGCTCCTCAGTGCAGTTACAATAAACCATTCCAGTATGGTGACAAGCTGTGAACAGCTCAGCTTCTTAGGAAGGGGGCCCAGAAAACCATACGGTGAACCAGGGACCCCAAAAGGCCACAGCTCAGGGAAGTTGTGGGAAGCCCAGAGAGCTGGCAGTGTCACATTCCAGCAGGAGGGGAACCCAGAGGCTGAACTAACCCACTGATGCAGGAGTGTTCCTGGGCCTCCAGGCCTGGTGCAAATCAAGTGTGATGTACCCTCCACACACCCCTCTCCCCCAACCTCCAGGGCGGGGCATACCTCCATCAAGGCTGCGGGACATGGTGTACCGTTTGCTAGAGGAACGTTCAAAAAAGGGCGCGGGCCGGTCGATGAGGGCGCTGGCCTGGCGCGTCTGTGCCTGGGTCCTCCCGCTATACCGGAACTTGGAGCCCATCACCAGGAAGCCTTTGGGTGGGGGCTCAGGGGACACGAGCCTGCAGGGGAGGGATGGAGGGGTGGAGGTAAGGAGGGAGGACCAGACCTGCAATGCCAGACCCAAGGCTGGACCACAGCTGGCCTTCCATCCCGCTGTCCCACCAGCTACGACAACTCTTATTGTTCAATTGCTCAGTCATGTCTTGACTCTGTGACCCCATGGAAAGCAGCACACCAGGCTTCCCTATCCTTCCCCATCTCCAGAGTTTGTTCAAAGTCATGTCCACTGAGTTGATGATACCATCCAACCGTCTCATCCTCTGTCGCCCCCTTCTCCTCCTACAACTCTAAGTGGTCCAGAAGGGGAGAGGCTTGGGGAAAGAGGAGGAGGAGGAGGAGGAGGAGGGTTTTCCTAGAGTCCCTACTGGCTCCTTCTATGGACAGGACACAGACACTACCCACATCCACTCACACGGCCTCTAACTCAGCCCCAGTACCCACCCCGCCCAGGCGCAGGCTCACCGGAAGAATGTGTGGTGCTCGATGCAGACCTTCCACAGTCTCTTGGCTGACCGGTGATTCGGGAGCTTAAAGCCAATCGTGCTCTCAAACTGCTCGTACTGCAAAACCAGGGAGGGCGGGTCAGAAGGAGGGCCTGGGCCCACTCCCGCCGCCAGTCTAGGCTTTCTGCACCTCTTCTCAGGCCTGTGTGACTCTGGCCTGCTTATTTATTTATATAAATATATATATAAACAATATATATATATATATATCTCATTTATTCATTCATTTAATCAATCAGGTGGGTTAAGCCCTTACTCTGTGACAGGTCCAGGGCTAAGCAGCAGAGACACCATGGTGACCAAACAGAAGATTCTCAGGGGTTGGGGGAGGGTAGGGGGATCGATAATAAGTGAGTACACAAGCTCATCTCAGACACTGACAAGGGCACAAAGGAAATGGACAGAGATGTGTGATGTGACAGAATGTCTGAGCAGGCCCGGGGGTCGGGTGCTAATTTAGAAGGGGTGATCAGGGACCTCCCTGATGGTCCAGTGGCTAAGACTCTGTGTTCCGCCTGCAGGGGGCCCGGGTTTGATCCCTAGTCAGGGAACTAGATCCCACATGTGGTAATTAAAAGATTCCACATGTTGCTATGCAGAACGAAGATCCCACGTGCCACAGCTAAGACCCGGTGCAGCCAAATCAATACATAAATAGAAAGAAAGAAAGGGTTATCAGGGAACACTTTCTACACAGGGGATCTTGGAGCAGAGAGCTGGAGGATGGGAAAGGAGCCAAAGCTCTGTGAGAAGGAGGGGCGGAGGACTTCAGGAAGCGGGAACATCGATGCAAAAGGCTCAGACAGGTGAGAGTTTGCTTACTTAAAATAGAAGCCCCAAGCGGCTGGAGTGCCATTGGTGTGGGGCGGCAGGGCAGAGACATGTGAGAGAGGCAGGTGGGCAGAAGAGTTAGGACTTGAGTCCAAGCACCAAAGAGAGCCCTCGAAAGGTTCAAGTGAGGAGTGGGAGTGGGGTGGGTTTGGCCTGATCTGCTGGAAGGGACTCTTAAGCAGCTGTGAGGGAAAAGGCCTACCATGACCATGGAGGCTGGGGGACCAGTGGGAAGGAGAGGGGAAGTGTGGAGGGGAAAGATGGTGGTCAGGGCAGTGGACAGGGGGCCAGAGGCAGAAGGGCTCACCCTAATTCTAGAGTTAGAACAAAGTGGAGTTTGTGATGCATGGGATGTGGAGGGTGGAAGTATTCAAGTTTGCATGTGTGTGTGTACCTTCATATGTGTACACACTCGAGTACCCATGTAAGCAAAACACGGGAACATGGACATGGTGCTGCTGTTATCTTAGTTGCTCAGTTATGTCTGACTCTCTGAGACCCTCTATGGACTGTAGCCCCACCAGGCTCCTCTGTCCATGGAATTTCCCAGGTAAGAATACTGGAGTGGGTTGCCATTTCCTTCTCCAGGGGATCTTCCCGACCCAGGGATTGAACCCGCATCTCCTGCATTGGCAGGTGAGGTTTTAACCACTGAGCCACTAGGGAAGCCCAGATATGGGCATACATTCATTGATCTGTGTAAGATCAATATACTTAGGTGGTTATCTTTTTATTAAGTATAGGTGGTTATCTTTTTATTAGTAATTTTTGCCGCACATGGCACATGGGATCTTATTTCTTTGACTAGGGATTGAACCCACGGCCCTTGCATTGAAGTGCATTGTTTTAACCACTGGACCACCAGGGAAGTCTCTATGTGGCTGTCTTTATAGGTACACTGCTGTGTGTGTGTGTGTGTGTGTGTGTGCGCGCGCACGCGCGCGCGCGCACGTGCAGGCACACACCGAAAGTGCAATGTCTATGTAGAGAGCCCTAGCAAAAGAGGGCCCTCTCCTCACCTAGCACCTCCATCTATGCATCCCAGGTCGGAAAAGTCCCAGGTCTAGCTGCCAGGGTCCCATAGTTGATCCCACGGAAGAAGGGGTTCCCTAGGCAGGCTCACCTCCCCAGGCCGGATCTTGATGTAGAAGTTACTCCTCTTGTAGGAGATCTTGAGAATTTTGGGCCAGGCAAAGCGGTTGATCCTCAGCCGGTCCCGGTAGATGAGCAGACCGTTGGCACAGACTCCTAACATGATGTCAATGCCCTCCGAGTCCTGTGTGAGAAGGGGCCGTGCAAGGTCAGGTCTGGGGTCCAAGCCTGAGGACAGCCTGCCACCCACCCCACAACCCCTCTCTGGGCTCTGCCTGTAACGAGCCCTCAGGAGCAGGGTTTGAGCATCCATGGGGAGTTGCCCCGATGTATCCCTCACAGAGCCATCAGTTCATTCACTCTGTCATTGATTCACCCACTCACTTGTTCGATCATTTTCCACCAGTCACTCAATCATTCATTCACCCAGCAAACATTTAGTGGTACCTAGGCATACTAAGTCATATGCTATGTGCTCAGGATACAGAAATGAGTTCAGACCCATGTCTTTCCCTCATGAAGCTCTCAATCTGGTGGCAGCACAGACAGGTTCATAAATAATAAGAAAAATCATAAGGGTCATGGGGAAGTAAAGGGTTATGGAGCGTCAAGGAATGAGAAATGAGAAGACTGGCACACCAAGCCCTCCGGAAGGCCCTGGTAGTCCCTCGGGGGGCACTCCCAGACCGGGGGAATCCCAGCCCCCAGCAGTACCTTGGCATGGTGCAGGTCTACTCCATACATAGAGAGCTTCTTGGCATTCTCTAGGAAGTGGATTTCTGCTTCTCCTGGGGTCATGCCCCTAAGGGAAAGAAAGTGATCAGTGATGGCCATAGGAAAGGCCTGGGCCCGAGTCCTGCCAACTGAAGGTGGCTATGATCAGAACCTGGGATTCCAGGAAGCAAAGCTTCCGGAGCACAGTGCAGCTGGGCCTTCCGGGTCCCTCCCCTCTGCTCTCAGTGCCGAATGGTGTGCCCTTAGCCCCCTGCTTCAGCCCACTGAACTCTCATCTCCTGCCAAAGCTCAGGGCCAGTCCTATTTCCTCCAGGAAGCGTTCAAGGGCTCAGCCAGGAGTCTAGAGTTTTGCCTCATTCTGCCATTGGGTTAAGCGTGAACCATAAATACTGTTTCTTCACGACAATGAAACCCGTGTGACTGATACTGCTTATTATAATCACCCAGGGGCTCCTGAATTAGTACCCACATCAGCTATTTTTCCCAGAATTTTGTATCAGAAACCATTTAATCTCCCCTGAAGAACAGGTGCACATTCTCCTTTCTGAAAAGAAGAGTTATGTAATTCACCACGCTCCTTCTTTGCTTTAGCTGCCAGGAAACTGCACGCTCTGCAGTTAGCACGGCTAATATCTGTTGAGTACTATGTGCTGGTTACTGTTAACATGTTAACTTAACATGTATTAACTCATGTGAATCCTCATAGCAAGCCCACAAGGAAGATATCACTATTCTCATTTGATAGATGAGGAAACTGTGGCATAGACAGCTTGAATAACTTGCCTAAGGGCCTACAGTTATTAAGTATCAAAGTCAGAATCTGAATCCAGACAATGTGGCTTCATGTTTGTATTCCCAACCACTTTGCTTCCATCTGTCTTATATCCTCAGTTTCCTGTGTTCTGTCTACCCTGGGGAGCTGCTGCATGGATGCCTAGACACTAGAGGTCAGTCTGCTTTAAGTCAAAAGAGCTGTTAAAGCTGAAGTGCTGGGGACTTCCCGCTGGTCCAGTGGCTAAGGCTCCATGCTCCCAAGGCAGGGGGCCCGAGTTCAATCCCTGGTCGGAAACTAGATCTCACATGTCTCAACTAAGGGGCTTCCTGGGTGGTGCTAGTGGTAGAGAACCTGCTTGCCAACACAGGAGACATAAAAGACACTGGTTGGATCCCTGGGTGGGAAAGATCCCCTGGAGGAGGGCATGGCAACCCACTCCGTATCCTTGTCCGGAAAATCTCATGGACAGGGGAGCCTGGCGGGCTGTCCATGGGGTTGCAAAGAGTCAGACATGACTGAGTGACTAACACTTTCGTATCTTTATTACACTGGGTTCCCCTAATAAGCCTGGACTTGGAGTTCAAAGTGCTTCCAGCTTAAAAGGACCATTTAATTCCATGGAACCCTCAGGGAGAGGATATCACCCTCATGGCAGGGATTTGGAAATGGGGGGTACATTTCCATTATTACAAAGACTGAGGGGGTCTTATGGGCATTTAGGGCCTGGGGTCCAGGGGCCCCAAACATCTCACACAGTGAATTCTCCTACTCTAATACCAGCAGTTGAGAAACACTGATAATCTATGTCCTTACAAATACAGGTGGGAAAAAAAAAATTTTTTTTAATACAGGTGGAAAATGGGGCAGATAGGTTAATTAGCCAGCCCACCATCACCCAACTAGTTAACTACCTTCTAACTCCTGGAACAAGGTGTCTTCCACTGCACAATCAATGACTCAACCCCTCAAATCACAGAGCAACAATTACACGCAGTGAGTCTCTAATACATGCCATTTAGCACCCCTAGGACCCTATAACATAGATTTTATTAGTGCCCACTGAATAGATGAGGAAACTGAAGCATGGGGAAGTGAAACAACCAGCCCAAGATGCCCTAGTTAGAAAGTGGCAGAGCCAAAAGGTGAACCTGATTGTCTGGCTTTAGAATGTAAACTTGACTTTTATGCTAAGATGGAGACGTTAGGACACTTACCCAGGGACACATAATAGTTATTACTGTGTCATCTCCAATTGGCCGATCAAGAGACCGATTCTCAGAGGCCAAGGCCAGGGAATTATCGCACCCATGCAGAAGTCATTTAAGGTCACATAGTGAGTTGCCATCATTCCCCTCTGATGAGATAATCTGCTCTCAGACACACTTCACGTTAGCGGCAGAACCAGGTGGGGTTCTTACAGCACAGCCTCTAGGGTCTAGCCAGGAAGGTTCTGGCCAACGGGCCGAGGAGCCAGGGGAGGCCTGGGTGGAGGTCCTCTCACCTGTATGTCTTGTGCAGCTCCATGATCCTTTCTTCCAGCTCCCGAGTCTGGTTCGGGGCGAAGCGGAGCTCACTGACATAGTTGCCCACGTGCTCCTCGGCATCGTAGTCGCCCAGCTCAGCCTGCACGGCGTAGGAGCCCAGCAGGGCGTGCGTGACGAAGGAGCAGGGCAGGCGGCCTGTGATGATGTCTGCCCGCAGCTGCAGGCACAGGTAGTATCTGGAGATAGGGGAGAGCGGGCATGGGCACGGGGGGGCCCACTCCCTCCCAAGACGCCCCCAACCACAGCTTCCTATGGATCCATCAGCTCCAAACTAATCGATGCTCAGCACAGAGAGGAATATTCCCAGACATGCCATGTGTTATACTGGCAGGTCATGTGTTAATACTCTGGGTGTATCTTAGAAGATGGTTATGTAACATTTCATGAAATGTTAAGCATTTTTGTTCATTTCTAAGTTTGATGGATTTTTCCTACTATGGGAACATTTTCAATTTCGAACTCATTTTCAAGCTAAATTAGGACTGCTTTAGCCATTTTTTAAAAATGTGATGTATTTTGAATTATATAATTAATATACACTTATGGTGGGAAAAAATGTAAACTTTAGAGGTAATTCTAAATTTCCTCTTTATATTCATCCTCAGTCCTAATCCCCTCCCCCAGAGGTTACTCCTGTTATCCCTGTGGTGTTTAGACCTTTTTCCTTCATGGACGTCTAGAAATGTATGTAATTTTCACATGATCATCTTCTTAAATTCAGAAAAACCATTTGATAAAGTTCAACATCCATTCATGATAAAAAAAAATCCTAAGAAAGTGGGTATAGAGGGAACATATCTCAACATAGTAAAGTTTATTTATGACAAACCCACAGCCAATATGATATTCAATGCTGAAAAGCTGAAAGCCTTCCCACTAAAATCTGGAACAAGCACAGATGCCCACCTCACCAATTCTATTCAACATAATATTGAATAGAAGTTCTAACCACAGCAATCAGATAAGAAAAAGAAATAAAATGTATCCGAATTGGTAGGGAAAAGATAAAACTGTCATTATATGCAGATGACACGATACTATATATAGAAAATCCTAAAGACTCCTCATAAAAACTACTAAAACTGATAAATGAATTCAGCAAGGTAGCAAAATACAAGATTAACATACAGAAATTGGTTGCACTTCTTTACACTTTAACAACGAAATATCAGAAAAGGAATGTAAAACACCAAATCCCCTTTAGAATCTGCATCCAAAAAAAATTTTAAAAAAACCAACAAGAATAAACCTGGTCAGGGAGTAAAAGACTTATATGTTGAAACTATAAAACATTAATAAAAGAAATCAGAGATGATTCAAAGAAATGGAAAGACATCTCATACTCACAATTAGAAGAATGAATGTTGTTAAAATGGCCATACTAGCCAAACCAATCTAAATATTTAATTCAATTCCTATCAAATTACCTGTGACATTTTTCACAGAACTAGAATAAATAATCCTATAATCTGCAAGATCCAGAATTGCCAAATCCTGAGGAAAAAGAACAAAGCAGGAGGTATAACCCTCCCCAGACTTCAGACAATACACAAAGCTACAGTAATCAAAACAGCATGATATTGGCACAGAAAAAGACATATGGATCAACAGAACAGACTAGAGAGCCCAGAAATAAACCCACATACCTATATGGCCAATTAATCTTTGACAAAGGAGGCAAGAAAATACAATGGGAAAAAGACAGTCTCTTCAGCAAGTGGTGTTGGGAAAGCTGGACAGCCACATGTAAATCAATGAAATTGGAACATGCCCTCACAACACACACAAAAATAAACTCAAAATGGCTTAAAGACTTAAATATAAGAAATGACACTGTAAAATTCCTAGAAAAGAACATAGGCAAGACATTCTCAGACATAAATCATACCAATGTTTTCCTAGGTCAATCTCCCATGGCAATAGAAAAACAAAACTAAACAAATGGGACCTAATCAAGTTTATAAGCTTTTGCACAGCAAAGGAAACCATCAACAAAACAAAAAGACAATCTATGGACTGGGAGAAAATATTTGCAAATGATGCCACCAACAGGGGCTTAATCTCCAAAATATACAAACAGCTCATATAACCTAGTTAAAAAAAAAAAAAAATCAAAACATGTGCAGAAGACCTAAATAGACATTTCTCCAAAGAAGACATATAGATGGCCAATAGGCGCATGAAAAGATGCTCATAGTCACTAAATATTAGGGAAATGCAAATCAAAACTACAATGAGGTACCACCTCACACTAGTCAGAAGGACCATCATTAAAAAGTCTACAAATAACAAATACTAGAGAGGGTGTGAAGAAAAGGGAACCCTCCTAGACTGTTGTTGGGAAAGTAAATTGGTGCAGCCACTATGGAAAACAGTATGGTGCTTCCTCTAAAAATTAAAAATAGAGTTGCCATATGATCTAGCAATCCCACTTCAGGGCATATATTCAGGAAAAATATAATTCCAAAAGACGCATGCACGCCTATGTTCATAGCAGCACTACTCACAGTAGCCAAGACATGGAAACAACCTAAATACCCACCAACAGATGAGTGGATGAAGAAGATGTGGTGTATTGGGCTGGCCAAAACGTTCATTTGGGTTTTTCCACAGGACATTACAGAAAAGCCCAAATGAACTTTTTGGCCAACCAAATACAGTAGAATACTACTCAGCCATAAAAAAGAATGAAATAATGCTATTTGCAGCAACATGGATGGATCTAGAGAGTATCGTACTAAATAAAGTAAGTCAGAAAGAGAAAGACATACCACATGATAACACTTCTATGTGGAATCTAAACTATGGCGCAAATGAACTTATCTGCAAAACAGAAAGAGACTCAGACACAGAGAACAGACTTGGTTGCCAAAGGGGAGGGGTGGTACCGGAGGAACGGAGTGGGAGCTGCAGATTCGCGGGTGCCAACTATGATTAATACACACCGAATAGAAAGACAACAAGGTCCTACTGGATAGCATGGGGAACTATTGCCTGTAATAAACCGTAGTGGAAAAGAACACGTAAAAGAAAATACATGTGTGTGTGCATATAACTGAATTACTTTGCTGTACAGCAAAAATTAACAGAACATTGTAAAGAAACTATACTTCAATAAAATAAAGTTTTAAAAAACGCACATGGTAAAAAAAAAATGCACATGGTTTCGATTAATGGGGAGGTTTTAGCAGGTAAATCTAGCAAATGCAACATCTGACTGTGCAGCTCACTTGCTTCTCACACTCAGCTGGGTGCCTTAGAGCCCTTCCCATATCAGCACGTGCGACTTGATTTTATTCATTTTCACTTCTGTACCATAATCCACCATCTGGAAAAACCTGTTTGCCGATGTAGTCTCAGAACTTTTTAATTTGGCTACAGCTCTAAGTAAATTGTCAAAAACCAAATTGGCCCAGAAGAAACATTTCCAACCACTTTTATAACTTTCAAGACTTTTTATAACTTTCATGCACACTTGGATGATTTTACCATTTTTAGAACGATTTCAAACACATTTTTTTTATTGCTTTTTAAGTTACTGTGTATTTTTTTTAATGTTCCAGTTCATTCTCAGCCTGCAGTACCTCCCTGACCACTTTGCCATGTCTCACCATTTTTTTTTTTTTTTTTTTCAATTACTTGTATCTTTTAAGTGGCTTTTATTTTTAAGTAGTTTGTACTGCTCCGTGACATTATCTTGCAGTCAGAGCTCTGGTAAAAAGTACATGCAGCCTCAGTGTATGCTCAGAGGCAAGGCTGCGGTTCAGAATCAGCAGCAGCTCAAACATCACAGGCACCGAGGGTGGGCTTATGAACATTTCATTCAAAAGTCTCCAAATTCAGAAATCATTGCCAAGTACACAGACTTGTCTTTCATCCCAGTCACTTTGTCATTTTGACCAGTTGATTTGGGGTTTAAATATTTTTCGCTAAACAGCTGCCACAGGGACTTCGTTGGTGGTCCGCTGGTTTCCACTGCAGGGGGTACAGGTTTGATCCCTGGTTGGGGAACTAAGATTCTGCACGCCACACAGTGCGCCAGCCAAGAAATAAACTCCTAAATAGTTGCTACTACCAACCCCATTCCCTGAGGCCATCCATACTGGGCAGGGCTAACTTCTTTCCTGGTGTCCCAATGTCCAGGAACAAAGAGGGGAGGCACCAGCGGGCAAGACCAGGAAGGGTGGGGGTTGTCTTGGTCTAAAGCTCTCAGCCCTTTCAGGAATGAAGTTTAGACCCTGCTGCTGCCACCCTGGCCCCAAGCTGACCTCAGGAATTAGAGCAGGGCTAATGAGGCCAAGGCCTCAGATTTGATCTATTTCAGGAACATCTGTTTTATCTCCCAAGACCAGAGTCAGTATCTTGACCTTGGCTGATTGCTTGGCAAGTGGCAGAGATTAGAGAGGGACCCAGTGGGAGACAGGGACTGGCTTAGTAGCTCCAAACCACATCCTATTTGTGGTAGGTGTGACACAGCCCCAGGATATCAAGAAGTAAGGCTATCTCTTTGGAAGAGGCTTAGATAAAGAGATGGAGGAGGAAATGGCAACTCACTCCAGTATTCTTGCCTGGAGAATTCCATGGAGAGGAGCTTGGCAGGCTACAGTCCCTGGGGTCGCAAAGAGTGGGACATGACTGAAGCAACTAACGCACTTAGATAAAGAGAAAGTGCTCTCCCTGTTTTGGGTTCCAGAGGCAGGCTGAGCCCCATGAGGGATGCTTCACACCCTCTTCTAATCCTCAAGCCTTCTTATCTACTGGCCCTGAGGCACAAGGCCTGCATCCACAATCCAAATTCACTCCAGCAGCCTGGGCTTGCCTCCCTGGGGACGTCACACCCATTTGACTCCCTTACTTCAGAGTCAAACACAGAGTAACACACAGGACCAAACTCCCACTTTCAAAGGCATCTGTGTTCTAATCCCTCCTTATCCCCCTAGTCAAAACCGGGTGGTCCACCCAGCCCATCAGCCTTCAGATGTGTCTGGCTTATCCTACCCAGAGATGGCCCACACCATATGCTTTGAAAGTTTCAATGAGTCACCAGCATTTTAAAATTGTGGCTTTTACTCTCAAATCTAGCTTTCCTCCAACAATAGGGCCCGATGCCCATGTGATTGCCGAGGGGAATAGGGACGTTTTAGGTGGGCTCTGTCCTCTTGAACTCCCACTGAGCCCCTCTGCACCCTGTGACACCTCCCCCTCCGAAGTCAAGGATTCACTGCATAGACCACTGTGCTTGCATCACTCTCTCTTGCACTGAGTCGGACTCCCTTGTTGATGCTGTCTGCATGGCCTCAGTGGGCATCTGGGTTTGCACTCCACACTGTGTACCCATATTCCATCTCGTGTCTCCCAGGGCCCTGTGTCCATCCCCCTCCAACACCGCCCCTCCCCAGCCCTCACCTTGTGATGTCTTCTGTTAGCTGGGCAGGGTCAGGAGGGTAGAACTTGACTGTGAAGGCAAAATTCCAGGGGCTGCCTGAGAGGAGCAGGTGGGAGAAAAGATCAGAGAGGCCCCATCTTCCCAGTGGGTGGCCCAGATGTACCATCTCATTGGCAATTTTTCAAAGTTTTCCCATAACTGCAATCTTAGGACAACCCATAAGAAAACCTAGAACATTATTCCCACTTGACAGACAAGAAGACTGAGGCCCAGATTAAAAGACTTGTGAACTAGCAGTGGGAAGGAAGGTAGAAAGAAAACCAATGGTACATGCTAGACATGCTGTTAAATACTTTACAAACATCACTTCATTAAACCTCACAACAGCCCAGTAAACAAGGCCTATGGTCAC
The DNA here is from genome assembly GCF_032452875.1 of Bos javanicus. NCBI lineage: Eukaryota > Metazoa > Chordata > Mammalia > Artiodactyla > Bovidae > Bos > Bos javanicus. The sequence goes on along the minus strand of NC_083880.1, from coordinate 65,275,949 downwards.
CCCCATTTTGTAAATGAGGATGGTGAGGCCCAGGTAGCAAAATGGCCAGTCCAAGGTCACCAGCTTGGAAGTGCCAATGCTAAGGTTCAGACCCACCCTGGCCACCTGGCTCCAGAGCCCACTCTCCTCTACACCAAAGTCTGTGCCCAGGACATTCATGGGAAGATAGCTAATCTAGAAAGTACCACATTAAACAGGTTTCCTGACTTTGGATTTCTCGGAGCTCTCACTCTGCTACTGTGCCTTGTACCTCTTAAAGGGGGGACATGCATTCAGGAGTTTCCAAAGCCCATTTGACCTGCTGCGTCCATTTGTCACCGGGCCTTCTTCCATATTAATGGTTCTCAGAACAGACAGTGCAAAACTCTGTCCTATCTGATGTTGACTCCATCTCAAATGGATTATAAATGAGACTGAAAGGCAAATATAATGGGCTAAAAGTAACAAAAAACATTTCACTGGGATAAATGTTAACCTCCACATTTAGCTACGAAAAATCAATGGTACACATTTAAAAAGTAAAGAAAAATAAAGGCTGGGGTTTTAGCTAGAGGAAAGCTCTGCGAGCCAAGAAAAGGGATGACCACTTAAGAAGCAGCGGTGGGAAGGGAGGAGGCCTTGATGAAAGGCCATAGTCCAGGACAATGGTCAGACGGCCCTAATGGAGTATTTGGGGCTCCAAGTTCTAAAAGAACCCCCAACAGGGACTTCCTCAGTGGTCCATTGGCTAAGACTTCATGCTCCCAATGCAGGGGGCCCAGGTTCAATCCCTGGTTAGGGAACTAGATCCCACATGCTGTAACTAAGAGTTCTCACGCAGCAATGAAGATCAAAGATTCTGTATGCCACAACTAATACCTGGCATGGCAAAATAAATAAATATTTTTTTAATTAATTAATTGAATTTTTAAAAAAAGGACCCCTGACAAAGTGAGAAAGCAAGGCCCATCCAGGACATGGCCATGGCCAGGAAGGGCTGGTGACCACACCTTCACTACCATCCTGTCCCTGTGGTCATCACCATCTTCATAGCTGTCGTGTCTCCCAAACTTAGTGCTGGTTGCTTGGCTTGCTAAGAACTTTCTATGTGTTTTTTGGAATTTAATCTTTATAATGTCCTGAGGTACACTTTTCTTTTAATAGATGAAGATTTTGAGAGGTTAAGTCATCCTCCCAGGATCACCCAGCCAGTCAGTGGTAGAAAATAAGTCTAGCCTCTGATCCCAAGACCCCACAGCTTAGGTTCCTGACCACAGCTGACTCCTCAAGGGGAAACAATTCCTGTCTCAAGAATAATAATGGAAGAGTTCCCTGGTGGCCTATGGTTAGGATTCTGGGCTTTCACTGGGTTCAATTCCTGCCCAGGAAGCTAAGCTCCTGCAAGTGATGCAGTGCAGCTAAAAAAAAGAGAGAAAGAGAAAAAATAATGGCAATAATTAACAATAATAATAATAATGGCTAAACAAACTGGGTGTTACTATGTGCAAGCACGTTCTAGGTATTAAACACCTAATAACTCATTTAATCCTCACAAGAACCCTAATTATAAGGGTGACCCGCACTTGATAAATGATGAGGTAGAGAACAATTAACTAACACAAGAAGTAGTGATGGAGTCAGGATTCAAATCCAGGCAGTCTGATCCATGTCTGCCCTTTTAACCATCACACCAGATTGCCTCCTACTTTGTGAAGAACCTACTCTGTGCTGGCTGTTGTCCACACTCACATCATAGAAACTTCATCGCCACCTAGCGAGGCAGGAATCATTAACCCACTTGCTAGGGAGATGCAGGAATCTGGAGAGGTAGAGGAATCGCCCCCAGTGCCCTGAGTGATGGGCACTGAGATTCAGGAGGAAATATACCAAACTCTGAAGGCCAGGACATCAGAACTCAGGTGCCAGCTTCAGAAGGCTGGGGCTGTCACAAATCAAGAAAGGGGACAGGGAATTCCCAGGTGGTCCAGTGGTAAGATTCTGCACCCTCCTGCTGAGGGCCTGGGCTCAATTCCTGGTTGGGGAAGATTCCACAAGCCACATGATGGGGAGGGTAGAGTAGGGGATAAACAAATTGTTCCACGGAGCCCCGGAAGACAGAACTGGGATGAAAGAGTAGAAACTGGGGAAAGGAACAGGGACTGAAGGAGGCAGCTCTGCTTCGCAATAACTTGAGGAGACCTGACTCCCTGCCCTGGGAGGGAGCTGAGACCCAAAGATTCTATCAGCAGCTTTGCATTTCCAAAGTCCTGGTCCATCTCAAACACTCTCAGCCACCGGAATGTGTTCTGACCCTCTCAGGCATGAGGGGCAGGCTTCCCGGCGGGGCTGAATTTCCTGGGGAGAGCCTGAAGGCCAGGCCTGGGACCCTGCTGGCCCCAGAGGAGAGGGCTCTATCTGCGAGCCTGCCTCTTTGTCTCCAACTGACAGGAGGCTACAGGAAGAATCCTCAAGCCCCCTCCTGCATAGTCAGCTGGCATCCCCAGACCCAGCTGCCTGCTGTCATGGCAACAGGCTCGGCTATAGCCTTCCAGCCAGGGGACCAGGGAGCCCAAGCACAGCCAAGGGGGCGGAGCCCCTGGTGGAGGCATCTCTGCCTCCAGGCTCCAAGTCCCCACCTACTGGATGTCCCCATGGCTGAGGCCACCTACCTCTCCCTTCTGCCATTTGAAGGCTTCCCTGTCCCTCCCAATATGCCTTGCTTTCCCCTCTGGGCCAGAAAAGACAGGTTGTTGGCCTGCTCATCTGTCTTCGCTCCAGGCCTTGAAGAGTGCAGGATGGTATTGGGAGGCCAGGGCTGGAGACTTGGCGTGGCCAATACCTCACTCTGTGATCTTTAACTGCCTTTTTCAGGGCCTCAGTTACTCATTATTAAATACAGGACACGTTCACTACCGATCAGTTGGCAGCAGCCTAGAGTGCAATGCGGACAAGGATTCTGAGTCAAAGGTCACTGATCACCCAAGACAACACTGGCCCTGCACAGGAGGGTGGCTGTTCTGAGGGCCATCAGTTTGCTCCCTGGTTTTAGATGACTCTGTAAGTCCCTTCTGGGCTTGCAGACCTGGGCTGCCTAGGGCTGACATCCTGAATACTCCTCTGCTAACATGCTATGTGACTCCAGACAGTCATTCCTCTCATCCAGGCTTCAGGCTCCTCGTCTCTACAGTAATATCCTGCCTTCCCTAAGATCTGCCACGCAGAGCAAATGAACTCATGGGTCTGAATGCATTTCCCCAAGAAGGATGGAGTCCCCACCACGTTCCCACCAAGGCAGGTCACTCACTCCGGATCTGCTTCTTGATTTCCTTGGAGGGGTCCAGCCAGTTCTGCAGGAGAAGACAAGAGGTCCTTAGAGGGAGCTGGGAGAGGGGACGTGGGTAGGGTGAGGAGAGAGAAATATCCTGAAGCACCCTGCAGACAGCGCCCCAGCAGGGAACACCCTTTCCTGGGTGAGCAGTCTGGGTCATTTCCCTTGGGATTGGGAGGTGAGGGAATGAGGCCTGGCTTCAGGCAGGACTGGGAACCTGGGGCCCTGGGCCTAGCATTGCCCTGAGGCAGCAAGGTGAACAGGTAATGCAGCTGGCATGGGTGCGAAGGAGGAAATTCAGATAGGAGCGTCCCAAGGGTGGGGAGGAGGCACCAGGGTTATTTCCCCAGGAAGCCACGTCACGGCTCTCCAGATACTCATCTGGGGCTGACCTGCAGGTCCCAAGGAAGGACCAGCACACGGCGGAGACAGAGAACTGAGGATAGACAGGGATGGATGAACCCTGGGGTTGCGCAAACAGGAGGTGCCTAGTGGGGACTTCCTTGGCAGTCCAGTGGTTAAGAGGTCACCTTCCAATGCAGGCATGCGGGTTAGATCCCTGATCAGGGATTTAAAATCCCACATGCCCCACAGCCAAAAAACCAAAACATAAAACAGAAGCAGTATTGAAACAAATTCAATAAAGACTTTAAAAATGGTTCTACATCCCCCCAAAAAAGACAAGGTGCCTAATGAAGGTCTGAGGATTGATGGAAGCCCTAGGATGCGGCCAGGCCAATGGGGGCTTAAGAGAAGACGTGTCCCCGGAGCAGACCTTTCAGTCAACTCCGCTCCCCAGCCCAGGTACCTTCTGACTGTCGGCATCACAGAAGGTCAGGCCAAAGTAGTCCTTCTCCAAGAGGTTGAGGTGCTCACAGACCAGGTCAAACAGCACCTGGCCCCGGCCGTGTTTCTAGAGAGAGAAGCAGAGATGCCATGAGGCTGGAACACACGTCAGGGTGGGGCGGGGAGGTGCCCCAGGCTCCACCAGGACGACGTGAAAACCCCCAAGAGGCTTCCAGCGTCTGGGGAGGATCTCAGAGCTCCTGTCTCCCACCGGGCTCTGCTCACCAAGTCCAAAGGAACCCTTGGGGAACACTAATCCCAGCCCATCCACTGCCTTCGTCCAAGCCCTCCTGGGGTCCTCCTAGCACTTAATCTTCTTGGGGGGAAGCCGGAGTGGGCTCAGGGTGTGACTGACTTCTCCTTCCTGTACAGTGAGTAAGAGAAACAGTCTAAGTTGGACCCAAGGAAGAGAAAACCAAAAATCTGAACTTTGGATGTGAGGAAGAGACAAGCTGCCTGACAGGTCACGGCTGTGGGCAGGGGAGGAGGGGAGGGCCTGGGACTCAGTGTCACAGAGTAACTCTCCTCCAGGGTCCCTCCCCTTACACTAAGGGGGCGCCCCCCATCCAAGCAGCAAGAGAGTTTCTTCAGGCGGTCACAGTACCTAAACCAGCTTCAGATGGAAGCAGCACTGTGGGAGTCACCTTCTCCCCTAGCTCCCATCATCCGTGCGTGGCACCTCTCTGGGCACCATCCAGGTCTGAGGATTAGGAAGGACAAAGCCCAGAACTTGTGGGTACCCAACCCACAGGTGTGAAGACGAGTACCAACAGAGGCAAGTGAAGCAGTCACTACCCAAAGAGACAGGGGGCTCCAGGGAGGTGGGGAGGCCCCTGCAAGGTCTGGCAGAGTCACTGGGATCAGGCCTGACTATGGGAACGGCTGAAAAACCAAGGGATTTTTGGGTTTTGGGCCTTTTTTGAAGGAGGCCTTCAGAGAAAGCGGCCTCGGTCAAACCCTCACACTCTCCTAGGGCAGCTGAAACAGCACCGTGGGGCCAGCATGGGCAGAAGAGAAGAGGGAGAGGATATCCCTCTCTTTTGGCCAGGATATCCACCCTGCAACCCTTCTGTGGAAGAAATAAACATCAAAAAAAAAAAAAAAGACAGAAACCCCAACCCTGAAAAGAAGACAGAACCAGCCTCCCAGAGCTTAGAGGTCAGTCAGTCCCTTAAGACCAGGGCTCAGAGGCTGGGGTGGGGTAGGGGGAAACTGGTGGCTCTTGTAACTCTCAGCAGTAAGGCCACCCTCTGGACTCTTCCATGTATGTGGACGGGCCAGGAATGGCACCTGGACGGGGGCAGAACCTCTAAGGGGGCAGTCAGAGTTCAGAATTCGAGTGGGAGTTCCAGCCAACATAGGAAAGGGAGACGCTAAATGTGGAGCCAGGAGGGCTGACCCCAGAGAAGAGGTGTCCTCCCTGCCACCCACTAGGGGACAGAACCATGCCATGGGGTTTCTACAAAGCCTGTGGGGAGCAGTCCTTCCCATGCGCCGCCTCCCTATGTCTGGGAGACACCTTACCATGGAACCCTCGAGTGACCAGTTTGTCCTGGCGCCCTGGACAGGGTGGTTCACAGGGAGAACCCCTCTCCCCATCCAATAAATACATGAATATGATTCTAGTCGAAACCTCGGTATCTACAGGGTGAGATAGAAGAGCCCAGGTCCTACCAGGCTACAGATCAGCCCCTAGACAGTGAATCCTACCCAAGGTACAGCCACCCTAAGAAGGCTTTTCCTGGTGCCAGGCCTGAGCCTCATCTAATTCTATGTACAATCATAAGAGCCCTCTCTGGGCCTTGGTGACAGGGTCTAGGCAAAGGAGAGCTGGCCTATCATCTACACGGCAGTCGGTCCAGGCCTCCATTAAGAATGGACGCCCTCTGGCTTGGCCCAGGCTGAGTGCCCAGAGGCCTGTCCTGGCTCCGAGGCCAGTGGGCTGGGGCTGGGCTGTGGCTCCCTACCTCCACCTCGCACTCATACTCAGAAGCATCGAGCAGAGTGACTCGGCAGACGGCGCTCTTGTACTTCTTGGCAATCTTCTGGGGTGACTTCTGGGCCTTGCTGGGTGTGGTCCTCTCTGACAGGCCATCGGCCTCCCCGTAGTCCTTCTCCTCCATGTCTAGGCTCTGCAAGTCCAACCAAGGGAAGGATTTGGTCAATGAGCTTGAAACCATAGCATTTCATCCAAATGAGATGCAATGAGGAAGCAGCTGGAGCTAAGACAGACTCCAAAATGAGAGCCATGGCCCTCTAAGAACACCCCCAGGTGACACCCCCGTCTAAAGTGCAGGAGGAGAGTCAGCACCGCGTACAATGGGTGGGTTCATAAGAGGGGTCCACTGCGTCCCTGCAGGCAGAAGCATCCCACAGAACCAAACCCAGAGGCCAGAGCTATCCTTTCTCCTTAGACGAACAGTGCATGAGTTACCAGGGCTTGGTCTCCTCCTTCCCAGTCTGTCACTGGGCCAAGCATGAGGTTTTGTTGTTGTTTAGTCACTAAGTTGTGTTTGACTTGTTTGCAACCCCATGGATTGTAGCCCCTGCCGGGGTCCTCTGTCAATGGGATGTCCCAGGCAAGAATACTGGAATGTGTTGCCATTTCCTTCTCCAGGGGATCTTCCCGACCCAGGGATCAAATCCGAGTCTCCTGCATTGGCAGGTGGGTTCTTTACCACTGAGCCACCAGTGGCTAGGACTGACCTAATGGAAGGAAGGGAGGTCAGAGTCCTGCATATCAGTCCTAACTCTGCAACAGATAACCTCAATGATACTGGCTGGGTTACCTGTTGTGAATTAAGGGAGGTGTGAATTCAATGGCTAGATGACCCCCCCCCCACCAAATCCTTTGTCTCTTTATTATTTTGTTTGTTTTAAGTTTTTCTTTTTTGACTGTGCTAGGTCTTTGTTGCAGTGAGCAGGCTCTTTAACTGCAGTGTGGGCTTAGCTGCTCTGTGCATGTGGGATTTTAGTTTCTTTACCAGGGATCAAACCTGCGTCCCTTGCATTGGAAAGCATATTCTTAACCACTGGACCACCAGGGAAGCCCCTCCTTGTCTCTTTAGATGATGAATTTTGCTCTGAAGTCACACCAGGCCTGCCCAGCTAGAATGGACAGCTTGAGGGAATAGGAAAATGAGGTTGAAGCAACACAGATTTTTCAACATCAGATCTAGATTTGACTTGGGACTTCCCTGGCAGTCCAGTGGTTAAGACTCTATGTTTCAACTGCAGAAGGCGTGAGTTCAGTCCCTGGTCAGGGAACTAAGATCCTGCATGCCATGTAGTGCAGCCAATATAGATAGACAGATAGGTAGATAGATAGACACAGATTTGACTTGCACTTCTGTCACTTTATGCTTCCCTGGTGGCTCAGATGGCAAAGAATCCACCTGCAATGTGGGAGACCTGGGTTTGATCCCTGGGTTGGGAAGATCTCCTGGAGCGGGGCATGGCCCTCCTCCAGTATTCTTGCCTGGAGAATCCCCATGGACAGAGGAGCCTGGCAGACTACAGTCCATAGAGTCACAAAGAGTTGGATGTGACTGAGCGACGAAGCACACAGCACTTTATAGCGATGTGACTCCATCCTGCTGAGGCTCTGTTTCCCCCACTATAACGTGGGGAAATGAACAGTTATCTCCTGAGGTCCTGGAGAATAAAATGTAAAAACGAACACGATGGCCCCTGCACAGTGCTTCGCACGTCGTGGGTCAACAGTACACCTGGTTCCCTTCTTTCCCCGCTCCCAGGCACACACCTGTTCTGCAGGCCGAGCGTCCTGCTGGGGCGGCTGCTTCTCATTGGAGTTGGCCTCGAGATGGCCGTGGCCCACGGGGGTCACAGGGGTGGTCGCTGCAGCGGCTGCTTCAGGCTGCTGCGGGGCCTCCTCCTGAGCCTTCTTCACCTCAGAATCAGGGCCTGTCTCTGTTGTCATGGTGACCAGCACGCCTGCATTGGCATGAAGGAGAGAGAATGTGATGAGAGAGAGGGGCAGCGAGGGCATGACAGAACAGAGCGAGGGGGACAGGAACCACACGCCGAGAGAGACAGATGGAGACAAATGGACAAAGAGCCACAGAGAGAAGGGGGAGGAGGGAGAGACAGAGGAAGGGAGGATGGGGAGAGAGTCCAAAGAAGTGAGGGGTCAGCGGCAGCAGCTGAGGTCACAGACCCCCACCCACCCTTTGCCCATATAGCTCCTCAGGGACTCCAGTCTCTTGGCCCAGGTCTGGAATCAGGGCCCTTCCTGGGGACAAGGAGAGTCTCTCCAGGGGGCCCCACTCTGCCAAGAGCACCAGGAACAGTCAGGGACCACCTCCAGGCAGGCCCTGGGCCCGGCTGTCCCTCCTACCACAGCACCTGGCACACGGCAGCCCCTCAGCCAATGCTGGATAAACTGAACTCAACCCAAAGAGCCCTAGGCTCCCAGTCCTTCCAGCTCCGACATTAGGCAAGGCTCTTCATGGCCCAAGCCTCAATAACTGCTGCCCCCTGACTCCACGGGGATGCGATCAGGATGGATCTAAAGGGGTAAGACAGGTCCTCTTAACAAACGCATAGCCCTGATGATGTCAAAGACGGAGATACGGGCTCAGGCCCCACGTCTGCTACAAATGGGCAGTCAGCTCGTCTCACTAGGACTCATCCCAAAAGCGAGGGACTCAGAAATTATCTCTGCGACAGACTATTCTTATCATTTCCCCCTTGAAGCAGGAAATGAGATTTCAGAGAATCAAGGACCTACTGCCCAGCTGCTCTTTGGAATAAGCAAATTGCAAAGAGAGAAAAGGAGAGAGAGAGAATGGCATGGTCCCACTTATATATATAAAAAAATATATATAATTATATATAATATAATTTATATTATATTTAAATTATATTTAAATTCATATTATATATTATATTTTGTAATATATTTATATATAATTATATTATAAAATTTATATATATAAATAGTACCACACCATTCTCTCTTTCTCTCCTTTTCTCTCTTTGCAGTTTGCTTATTCCAAAGAGCAGCTGGGCAGTAGGTCCTTATAAACCCCAACAATCTCAACATCTTAGTGCTTGTACGCATGTAGTAAAAGATCTGGAAGGATACTCACTAAGCTGGTAACAGAGGTCAATAATTCGGAATTAGGTAGAGAAGAAAAAGAGAGTTCCATAGGGCATGATAAGAGAGGGAACTTCATTTTTAACTTCATATACTTTGGAATTACTTGTATAATTTTAAAAATACACACACACACATATACATATATTTAACTCACAAGTGGTTTGTTTTTAGGAAAGCAAAAGAAGCCATTTCTGATCCCCTTCGGTGAAAACACATCTCTCAAAAAAAAAAACAAAAAACAAACAACAGTTTGGAGCTAAAACCTGGAAACAGAAATGAGCAGGAACCCTCATCTGCTGAGTCTAGAGCCTTCTCTAAATCCATCACTTTAAAAGAGAAAGATCCAGATGAGATTTGGCAGGTCCCTTCCCCACCCCACCCACCGTGGGGGCCTTTGACAGGCAGATGCCAACAGATACAGGATCCACCCTGGGCTGAGCACATGCTCCAAGCCCCCATCTTATTACCCCCACTGCCTTTAGGAGCCACCAGCCCCGCCCAAAGCAAAGGGCACTGAACAGAAAGTCAAGGGCCCTGAGCACCCCCACTCAGCCACCCAACGTCTCCAGGGCCCAAGATAGGTCATGAGCATCCTCATTCCCCACCTTATGGATAATGAGCCGAGCGCTTTGTAAGCTGGAGCTTGTAGCACAAATGAGAAGGTCTGGTGTTATGGATGCTGTTGTTAAGAAGATGAGGAGGAAAGGAAGGCCTTGGTCCACGTGGCCTCATCCCCACCCAGAAATGCTTTCCACTCACATCATTACCCTGGGCTTTATGGTTATAACTTAAAGCCATCGTTAAATAAAAGCTCTGTTGCTTACATGACGCTAAGTGCTGACTCAGTGCCAGAACACAAAGCCACAGAGCTGCTCCAGGGGGATGGCGCACAGCCTCATGAGGTCAAACTGAGATGAATCTGCCCGATCTGGATTTCTTCTAAGCCTGCACTGGAGATATCAGGCATTATGCTAGATAAGGCCTACAGGGAAGAACTCTTCAAATAAATGCCTGCTTAATTTTGCTTCAAAAAAAAAAAAAAAATCCACAGACTTATCTGTATATTTTGTGCTGGGAGAAGCAGAATCCACACACCCCTCATGGGTTCAGGCAGCCCAGAGGCTCCAGGACATCTCCTCCTGCCTCTGCTTCAGTCTCATTTCAGCCTGGACTCGCTGAACCTTCACCAGGGCCTGCATCATCTTAGAAATAGCCAGCCAAGTAATCTTAAATAAATATCCCAGGCTTTCACCGCCCAGGTCTCCAGCAGAGGCTGCTGGCATGACTGCTCGGTGCTGGCAGAACCCACAGATGAGAGGAGCTGGAAGCTTCTGAGATAATTCAGTCTCCTCCTCTTCTTTTACAGGTGAGAGCCAGAGAGCAAAAGGGGCTCGAGCAACAGTCATTTCCTCAGACAGGTTTTCCCTGGTCCCTCCCACCCACTCTCCTCCTCACCCAGCCTCCTGACTCCCCAGACCCCAGCTCCGGGTCCATTATTCTTCCCGCTGCACTCTGATGCCTCAGGCAAACCTCAACAGAATCTCAGAGGAGGAGAAAGCACTCAGCCCCGGGCTGGGAGCCAAGGCAGCAGCATGAGCCATGGACAAACCCTGTGGCCAGGGGCTGGTGAGATAAAAGATGGTGTGTCTGCTCTAGAGAGTGAAAAGACGTGATGTACAAAATCACGGAGGACACCTGAGTGAAAAGCATGACACACAACAGTTTGTACAGATCGACCCTCTTTTACCTAATACACACGTACAGATACAGAAAATTCAGCAAAGGGGACTTCCCTGGTGGTCCAGTGACTGAGACTCTGCACTCCCAACGCAGGGGGACCAGGTTCAATCCCTGGTTAGGGAAAACTAGATTTCCCCATGCCACAACTAAGAGTTCTCATGCTGTAACTAGAGATCCCAAGTGCTATAAATAAGACCAGGTGCAGCCAAAAGGATAAATACTTTAAGAAAAAAAGAAAATTCAGCAAAATATTAACTATGGCTGTTTCTAGAAGGCGGGTATACAAATTATTTTGTTTCTTCTTTCTGTTTAACTGTAGTTCTCGTTTTTCTCTACTACACTTGGAGATTTCTTGAATGATTTTAAAAAAACAACTAGAAGTCAAAAAATAAATGTTTCCAATGCACATGGTCTGGTATGACAGGATGAGACAGAGATAAATAAAATCTGTTTAAACCTAAAAGAAAATTTGTGAATTAAAAAGAAAAATCACATTATTATTTTTTAAATCTGTGATGAGGAGAACCTTCTTCATCTCACAAGTCTGGGGATAATGGCATGGTTCTCTCACTGGGGCCCAGAAAGTGAGCCAAGAACCTGACCTTGGCTTCTGCCACAGCTAGTCACATGGGCACAGTTCTGCCCAGGACCAGGTCAGCACAGACTGATGGAACCCACTGGGCGGACAAGCTGCCCAGGCACTGCAGCGGACCCAGAGGACCGTGTGCTGGTTCCCATGGAGCTCCCTGCCACATGGGAGGTTGATACTCACCCAGAATGTGACATAGATTTGCCCGTGTACATTTCAGCCTCTAGAAGATTCTAGGACCTGGTGATTAGCAGTATGGCCTGGGGTTTCCAAGGAAGACTTATAGGGTAGAGAGTGCAGGGTGAGCTGGAGTTAGGTTTTGAAAAGAGGGAGACTCTAGACAGGTGATGGCAGGGAGGACATTTGGACTAGGTCACCATGTGGGCAAATGCTCAGATGTGGGAACAAGAAGGGATGTGCAGAGGACAGGGAGTCTTGACCTCTTGTTTTTTTCCATATCTAGTTATTTGGCTGCACTGAATCTTAGTTGTGGCATGCAGACTCTTAGTTGCCATATGTGGGATCTAGTCCCCTGACCGGGAATTGAACTCTGGCCCCGTGTGTTGCGAGCGTGGAGTCTTAGCCACTGGACCACCAGTGAAGTCCCGGCGTTGACAACTTGACTTCTTGGAATAAGAAGCCTATAAATGTGAGCTCCACACAGGCTGGCAGGAGGAATAGGTTTGAGTCAGGGAGAAATGAAGAAGCTGGAGGTGGATGGGGTGGGGGGCGGTGTGGGGGACGGCAGCTTTGCAAGACTCAGAAATGTTACTCTGCTGCAAAGGGTAAGACTCCTGTCACCGAGCCATTGCAGGCCAGGCCTAGCGTCAAAGACCCTATGCATAGTCATCCCATGGACCCCTCCATGCAGGGCAGCAGGGCCAGAGGCAGACCCAGGTCAGTGAGACCTAGAACCCTCCCCCACTAGCTCCCTCTGGGACACTGGGCAAGTGACTTCACTCCTCTGAGCTTAGGTCATCTCAACCCTAACACAGAGATATTCCTCCCTCCTTCTCAGGGGGGTGATGGAGATTCGGGAAAATAGCATAAAGAGGGCACCGAATAAAACAACCCTGAGAAGATCCAGAATGACAAGCAGTAATGGGAAGCCAGAGTGGGAAGTGGTCGGCGAAGCTGGGGTTTAGAAGTGCCCACCCTGAGACGCCCCTGGTGGTCCAGTGGTTAAGACTTGGTGCTTCCACTGCAGGGGGCACAGGTTCAATCCCTGGGCCATGGTGGGGGAACTAAGATTCCACGTGCTACATGATGAGACCAAAACACACATACACACAAAAACCCAACAACAACTAAAAAAAAAAACAAAAAAAGAAGTGCCCACCCAGAACAGATGGAGAGAGAGACAGAGGCCAGCAAAGCCTGACTGATGACACTAACATGTGAAAACCCGAACGCACAGGATTAGAAAAGGGAAAGGTCAGCCAAAGAAGGAAATGCTGACAGTGGCTGCGCCAGTCCTGTCTGGAGGTGAGGGGCCCAGTGAGGCCCAGCGTGCTTGCCTGGCCCCCTCTGGGGCCAGCTCAGCAGCCTGTCAGCCTCTGACACTCTTCAACATTGCAACCACAGGCTGGCTCCCCGGGCTCGCTTTCCGGGGGCACTAAGCAGGCTTCAGACGCTGTGGCTTTCCATCTGGGCCGCCTAGAGGGAGAGGGTGTCTCTGCCCGGAAGAGGCAACACCCACTTGGCCTGCGGTTGTACCCCCACATTAAAAGTGAATCGACTGGTTTATACATCAAGCTCTCCCACCAGGGTTAGCGTGACTCAGCATCTCTGGGTCCAGTAAACTGGATTTGTTCTTTTTCTCCAGCTCTACTTCCACCCAGGTCCAACCCACTCTCAGCTCCTGTCTGCATGGCGGCTCCATCTCTTCCACGGTCCCTTTAGCCACGTAGGCTCTCCTAGGGCTTATTCTCCACAGAGGAGCCACAGTTACGGTCCAAATGGATGTCCTCTTTAAAACCCCCAATGACCTCCCATCAAAATAAAATGCAAATTCCTTACCAAAGCTCCAGGTCTCTGCATAAGGCCTCTGCTTAGCTCCCCTACTGCCACCATCACTGTGACAGAAGTGAGACACAGATTCTCTGTCTGCACCTCAGTCACACCAGGCTTGCCCCTGTCTTGGGGCTTCGCCCTTATTGCTCCCTCCGTGTGGAAGGTGGGCTTGTCCCCTGTCTCTTGGTAGCTCTCACCCTTCGGATCTCAGTTAATGTGCCTCTTGACCACTCTGTCTAAAGTGGGTCCCTCCTTCCTTTTTTTTTTTTTTTGGTTACAGCTGATTTTTTGGTTTTGCTTTATTCTGTTTTTGCCATCTTAACCACCTTTAAGTGTAACAATTCGGGACAATAATCACATTCACAGTGTTGTATAACAAACACTACTATCTACTTTCAAAAATTTTTACCACCCATCGAAAATAAACTTTACGCCCATGAAGCAAGCATGTGTTTCTTCATAAGTTCACAAATTGTTTCTACTCCTTCTCTAGAATGTAAACTCCACAAAGACAAAACTTTATGTCTTGGAGATTCCTTGGTGATCCAGGGGTTAGGATTCCCGCGCATGCACTGCAACGGGCCTGGGTTCGATCCCTGGTCAGGGAACTAAGATCCTGCAAGCTGTGCAGCATGGCCAAAAGACAACAAAAACCTTTATCTGTCTCATTTGCCATTTTCCCCAGGGCTTAGAGCAGTTCTTGATAAATAACAATGACAAAGCTAACATTTATAGAGTTTGCTATTTACCAGGCCCTGATCTAAGCATTTTACATCATTTAATCTTCATAATAACCCATAATAGGTCCTCTCAATATCTCCATTTTACAAAAGAAGGAACTAAAGCACTGAGAAGTGAACTAACTGGCCCAAGATCGTGCAGCTAGTAAACAGCAGTGTCAGAATTCAAACCCACGGAGCCTGGGGTCAGATGGATAAATGGAAAAACACATGGGTGATGGGTGGATGGAACAGCAATGAGACAAGTCAAAAGACCTGGGCTGCACTCACCTCAGGAGCCTTCCTGGCTACCAGCCAGCCAGTCTGTCCTGACAACTTATCAGACTTTTGGATGGAAAAGCAGCTGACTTTTCCATCCAAACTCCTGATATTATCATCCTTATTTGACTGATGAGGACACATGGGCCCAAAGATGCCTACCGATTTGCCCAAGGTCATAAGACTGTGCCAAGACTCTCTGACTCCGAAGTCCATCCCACTACATGACATTCCAGCAGCCTCAGGGGGTTCGTCTGTACTAATTTCTCCCAGGGGTAAAACTGGCTAAGGAAAAACTTCCCAAGATTAAAAGGCAAATACACTGAGAAGAGCAGAAGTTAGAATCAGGACCACTGTTTCTTGTTTCAGTTCTGCCACTTCCTATCTGATGGGTCTTGGGCGAGTCACTTCCCCTTTGTGAGCATCAGTTTCTCCATCTGTTAAACAGGGAGGAGAGGCCCTAATCGCACACTTCAGAGCAGGGCCCTGTAGAGAAAAAGGATGTTTCAGAGAACAAAAGGACTTTGAAATGCAAAAGTTACAGTCACGCTAAAGACAAGGGAGTGTGTATCACAGATGTTTATGACATGTGTTCTGGAAGCGTGTCTTTGCATACATATGCACTGCAGTGGAACCGCGTGAGGGCACACACAGCCACGAGTATCCACGGTCATGAACAATCACTCCCCAGCCACGAAGGCTCTCTTCTAAATCTGAGACACTGACAACTTCTGTCCAGACGGTCGTGGGAATTCTGAACCAGGCAGGAACTCACAGTAGGAAGGAGTGGAGAGAGGAAGAAGGAACAGGGTGTGGAAAATGCCAAAACAAAGAGAATGCTAGGCAGAAAGTGAGAGTCTTCTGTTCTGAAAGATGTTTTCAATGATCATGGTTACCGAGATCATCCTTTCTTTTGGGGAAGTCACGGAGCACATCTTTCCCATTCCCCTAGGACCAATTCCTGGGCTGTTGATCCCCATTTGCACCCCCAGAACCATGTCCCACTCAAAGAGCCAGGAGGCTGAGTTTTTGGACTGTCCTTTGAACTCCTTTGCCTGCTGACCTCTGGTTGCCTTTGGTCAACGGGAGGCACTGGCAGGAGGTCAGAGAGTGGAAGCAGAGGGGGGAGGTATATCTCCCCAGTCGCCCTCCCTGGGGTTCTAGTGGTGGCTGAGCAGCTCTGTGACAGCTCCATGCACAAGCCCAGTAACACCAGTCCCTCCCTCTGTTCATTCAGGCCGAAGGGAGCTAATAGTTTCTGTCACCGTGAGTTTGTGGGTCCCCCTCGTGGGTTCCCTTAACCCTGCCCACAGCTTTCTTAACATCTCCAAGTTAAAGCATCTGAGTGGAATTCTGTTTTCTACCAGAATCTGACTGATACACCGTGCTGTGTGCTAAGCCGCTTCAGTCATGTCTGACTCTTTTGCAGCCCTATGGACTGTAGCCCGCCAGGCTCCTCTGGCCATGGGATTCTCCAGGCAAGAATACTGGAGTGGGTTGCCATTTCTTCCTCCTCCAGAGGATCTTCCTGACCCAGGGATTGAACCTGAGTCTCTTATGTCTCCTGCAGGCAGGCAGGTTCTTTACCACTAGCGCCACCTGTGACTGATATACCACCTGACACTAAGTAGATAACATGAACTAGAGAGGGAGGGGAGGAGAAATTGGAAAGAAGCAGTATAGTCTAATGGTTAAGGATGGACTAGGCGACCAGGAGACCTTCTTGCATTCTCCCTCAATCTCACTGGGCCTCAGTGTCTTCATCTGTAAATCCACGATGATAATCTTACCCACTTACTAGGTTTACTAAGAAAACTGAATTAGACCAAACTGAAATTTGGCTCGTAAAGCACTTCCAAGCCAAAGCCCACAGTGAGTACTCAAGAAATATTAGAAACTCTCATCGTCTAAAGGCTCAAAGGTTAACAAGAACAGAAATTACAGACTTTTGTTTTTTTTTGGCTTTTTAGGGGGTTCTCTGTGTTACACCATTTCCTACTATGAGCCTGTACTACTTTTGGAGTCAGAAAAGAAAAAGAAAAGAATTAAAAGAAAAAATACAGTGAGAGAAAGAGAGGCTATTAAGATTTATTCTTCTCCCTCTGGGGATGATGTTAACTCCCATTGGGATCTCCCCAGTACAGAACATTCACTTCCTTGAGTGACAATCTCCAGGTGGACATGAATGAAATGACCACCCATGAGGAGGGAGGAGGGGGACTGTGCCGCCTCCCAGCCAGGCCTCTGATGGAGCTCGAGGGGTAGAAACAGGAGCTAGGCCCGCAATCATTCCTACTCGGCAGGGCGGAGACGGCAATTTGTCAGAGGCCGGCGGTACCCACGGGCACCGCATTAAATAAAATCAAGCCATGTGAAGAGGCTGCCACCCGTCAGCACTGGCTTCTTGCCCAAAGGTCTCACGTGCCACTGTGGAGCCACAAACTGGTGTGCCATTGTAGGCCGGGGACCACGTGACATGCCCAAACTGCAGAGTAAACGGCATCAGAAAGGAGAAAAGCCTCCTACTTGGTCCACACGGATGACTGCAGAGGCAGAGGAGACCTCCCTGGAGCGGGACACCCTCTGAGAGCCGGACCATGAGCTGGCTGCCTTGGCTTTGTCACCTTTGAGCTCCACCAGGGCCACATGAGATGGGTGGGTTTATTCCCCCAGCAGGCAGGGCTGGCCAAGGTCACATGGCTTGTCAGTTCAAGTTGAGCAGGGACTCAGACCCAGGTCTGCTGGCTCACGGCTCCATGCTCTTCCCCCTCAAACCTGCTACATCCCACTTGCTGTCAACCGTGTAACCAAAGCTACTGTTGCTCTGGATGTGGAAATAATAACAGCAGTATCAAGCCCTCCCACGTGCCAGGTGCTTTACAGTCTAAAGGATCCTTTCATCATCATCACTTCGCTTGGACCTCACCGATCAGCAGTTGGTGAGAGGGAGCGGGGAACTGCAGTAACAAACATGGCTTTGGATCAGTGTCCTTGCCCCTTGGGGCTCCGCTGAGAAGGGAGGTGAGGAGGGGAAAGAAGCCCAGAGAAGCAGGGAACCCTCCCCAGCAACCCTGCGCAATCTCACAGTTTCTCAATCTCTCACTTGATTTTCTTGTTTAAACACTACGAGAGTTCACGGTCAGCGTTATTTAGAATAGAGTAAAATTGGAAACAACTTTAAATGTCCATCAACCCCCTGTTGATGGCCAAATGAACTAGGATTTATCCTGTGAAAAAGGAATTACAAAAGTATTACATATCTAGTGTGAACATTTGGGGGATGGGGTTTAGATGCACTGACACAGAAAGATGTTGGCACATAGAATGAAAAAAATCTAACTTGTAAAACAATAATGCAATTTATGGTCCCATTCCGGTTTGCATGCTTATTGTTTATGTAGGCATGGAAAAAAATCTAGGCACCATCCTGTTGTCATTGGCTACCTCTGGAGAGAAGGATTTTGGTTGGGAAAACAAGGAAAGAGTATGCTTTTAAATGATTAGGATTTATCACATAATTCTTTTGTAATTAAAACAAGAAAAAGTAAGTATTTTTAAAAAGGTTTGTCTGGGTCAGTCATTCATTCCCCATAGTACCTGCTATTTCCACCTGTTCTCTTCCAATCTGTACCTATGGTCAGATCTAATTTTATATCATTTTAATCTGAGTGCTAATGGTTTGGGGTTTTTTTCCATTTAACATTAAATTGTATCAGGGGACCTTCCTAGGAGTCCAGTGGTTAAGACTCCAAGCTTCCACTGCAGGAGGGGTGGGTTCGATCCCTGATTGGGGAACTAAGATCCCACGTGCCCCACAGCACGGCAAAAAAAAAAAAAAATTTACTATATCAAAAATATTTCCACATTATTATATCATCATTATCATCACATCTAACATTCTTAGGTACTTCTCTGTGTGCTAGTTCCTATGCTAAGGATCTTACATACCTGAAATCATTTAATCTTGATGACAAGCTTAAAAACAGGTACTTGGTATAGATCAGTCTTGTGGACTCTGTGGGAGAGGGAGAGGGTGGGGAGATTTGGGAGAATGGCATTGAAACACGTGTAATATCATGTATGAGACGAGTCGCCAGTCCAGGTTCGATGCACGATGCTGGATGCTTGGGGCTGGTGCACTGGGATGGCCCAGAGGGAGGGTATGGGGAGGGAGGAGGGAGGAGGGTTCAGGATGGGGAGCACGGGTATACCTATGGTGGATTCATTTCGATGTTGGGCAAAACTAATACAATATTGTAAAGTTTAAAAATAAAATAAAATTTAAAAAAAAAACAGGTACTTGGATTATCCATATTACAGATGGGGAAATTGAGGCTTAAGAAGATGAACTGACTTGCCAAGTCCTCACAGTCAGTAAGGATAGAAATGAGACTTATGCTCTGGTCTGTCTCTGGTCCTCGCTGTGCACCTCTCCATCCTACTCCCCTTCAAGATACTGACCAGTGAGTAAGAAGAATGTGCCAAGTAGGGATGAGAAGACCCTGGTCCTGGTCTTCCTACCTGCGTGACCTTGGACAAGTCACTTGCCGTCTGCTTTGCCCACTCCATCAATTCTTTCACCAGACAAGCATTTGCAAACCACTCAGCCATGCGCTGAGGACAGAACAATGAATAAAACATGAACACTGCCCTCCAAGAGATGACAGCCTGGCCTGAATCTCTTCACGCGCTGGAAGGCTCTAACCCCTGTCCCGCCTCTGTCACCGCGACATGAAATGAATTGAAGAAAAGATGCCGAGGAACCTGACGAGTGCACAGCTCCATACGCTTCGAGGGTAAGTATTTCTGCGGCTGTTCACGGCTGCATATTATTTTACCCACTGGATGTTCCAAAACGCTCTCAATCATTCCCCTATTGTTGGGCACTTAGTCCCAATTTGCTGCTATTATGGAAGAAGCTCTGATGCAGATTCATCCAAAGGAAATTATGCAAAAGGGAAAAAAAAAAAAGCCAGATGCACAAAGACGAAGCTGCGCAACCTTCAGAATGACTGAAGGGAGATGAGTCCTTCATCTTAAACTTCTGAAGCTGCAAACCAAATTCATGCCCTTCCCCCACCCCATGGCCTTCCCCACCCTAAGCTGCTCCTCCCAAAACCCTCCGAGGGGACAGCTTAGTGTGGTTTCAACCTCCCTCCCTCCCCAGCCCTCCAGGTCCAGAGGGCTGATGTCTTTCCTGCAAAGCTGAGCCTGTCCCTTCCTCGTGGTTCTTACCAAAGGGACCTTCCCAGACCTGGTTCTGTCCTGCCCCAATGCAGGCCCCATGCAGATCAAATACCTGCAAAGGTTCCTGGAGCGTCCAGGCTCCTGGGGAGGAAAGTGATGTTAGCCAAGTCCCTGTGGCATGCCAGCACTGCACTAGGTTCTTTACGTAACAACCCTAACGTGGTCTCCTTGAGACAGGCGCGCTTGGCCACACTTTACAGATGAGGAAACTGAGGCTCAGATCAGCTAAGTGAGAGCCCAAGGGCACGTGACTAGGACACAGTGGAGCTGCGACTAGAGCTCAGGCCTGGCAGATTCCAGAGTTTTGTCAAAGACCCAAAGACAAGCTGACTTTCTGAATCACCTCCCAGCGCCCCCAGCCCCCTGCACCATCTGCTGCAGGCACACCAGACCACCCGTTCTTCAAACACGTCCCCATTTCCCTTCCCTCTGGCCCAGGAGAGGGGGTGCCCTTCCCCCCACATCTATCAAAATTCCACTTGGCTTTTGGTGCCCAGTGCCAAGGCTGCAATCTCCTTGAAGCCTTCTCTGATCACCAGAATAGGAATCCACGCCTACAGAGGCAATAGCTTATCCCTCACCTTCCCTGTGCCGTGTCTGTGTCTCTCCAGGCTAGACTGGGAGCCCGGGGAGGACAAGGATGCTTCACCAGAGGCCGTATAGGATCAGCAGCAGGGACTCAGGGAATATTTTTCAAATTGAACAAAACTGAGTATGACCTCTGAAAAGAAATTTTGGGCTGCTGGCATGGCCATGGGGAAAGTGGCTCCACCTCACACTGCCTGGATTTAAATCCTGGCTCCCCCACAACCGAACTGTGTGACCTTGAGCAACTGTCTTTCCCTTGCTAAGCCTCAGTTCCCTTCATCTGTAAAATGGGAGGAAGAAGGATTTTTGTCTCAAAGGGCTTGTGAAGATTGTATGAGTGGCACAGTTAAGCCCTTAAAACGGGTGCCTGGCATGTAGTAAGTGCTTGATAAATGTTGGCTGCTACTATTCTTACCCACAAGCCTCCCGCCCACAGAGGAAGCGGTGCCAGCCTGCTCCCACCCCTACCCGCCTACCCATGCACAAGTCCCCTCCCCACCGGGCCTCCTCCTCACAGTCCCAGCTGGTGCGCCTGCATTCCCTCCTTTGTATGTTCTGGTCACTGAGTTCCTGTCTAGTGTGGCGGGAGTGAGTGTCAGGGCCAGCCAGCCTTATAGCCAACCAGTCTTCCCCAGCACCCAATGGGAGCACAGAGTCCAGAGCATCCTCACTGCTGGGGGATCCTGGCCAGGAAGCAGAAAGCCATGGACAGTCCCTCTCTCAGGCTTCTGGCCAGTACCTTTCTGCCCCCTACCCCTCAGTACTCCAGGAGCACTCAGGCCACCCTTGCCTCACAAAACCCAACCCACCCTTGAACTCTCCACCAGGACCAGTCCTGGCACATCAGTTCTCTGGCTCTGCTGGACACCAACCTGGTACTCCCAGACCTTATTCCAGGTACAATGCCAAGGTAAAGAGAGATACTCTAGACTCAGCCACACTCTTTCCAGCTGTGCAACCTTAGGCACGTGACACAACCTCTTTGAGCCTTGGTCATGTGTAAAAATGATAATAATAGCACCTACCTGTCAGAGTTGTTGGGAGATAATGCAAAGCATACAGTCAGTACTCAATAAATGTCCTCATTCTGATTGTATAATCACTGGTATTACTCCAGATGGAGATTATTATCCACTTTTAATAAATGGGGGCACAGAAGCCCAGACAGGCTCACCCGGATGACCTAGCTGGAGCAACACAGAGGCCCCTCCCACCTCAGCAGCCTAGGTGGGAGACCCTCTCCACTGCTCTTGGGGGCTCAGGCCCAGAACATGCCTGGGCACCCAGCATCCTCTTGGCTCTGGATACTTACAAGAGGGACCAGGGCTCCAGGCCGACTATGCCTCAGCCCTTGCCCCTTAACTGGAACAAGGCAGCCTGGCAGCTGAGGCAGCCTGGCCTTGCTTTCTCACCTTTTGGGGTCAAGGGCTGCGAGACCAATGTAAGTCCCCCTCTAGAAGGCAGACTCAGGCTCCAGGCTATAACGCCAGCCCATCAGAGTCCTGTGTATGGAATGGCCACGGCAATAGGGAGGCAGGCATTTGGGCTACAAGAAACCCAAACTCGTTAGAGGATATGGGTACCTTAGTGCTGGCTCTCACACCCATTTGCCTGTGACTTTGGACAAGTCATTCCTCCTTTCCAGGCCTCAGTCAATGTTTCAGTATTTCCTGAGTGAGCCCTCCGGGACCAGGAAAGGGTCTCGTGCCAGTTCTGGGAAGCAGCTCTCCATGGAGCTCACTGAACTCAGGCTCAGGGAACCACACATGGCCCAGGGAGGGTTTTAATGGGAATAGGCCTCTTGCACTGATCTCCTCCAGGACTGCTTCGAGGGGCCCCTTAGGAGCCATGCTCTGCGCACACACAAATATGGCACATGGGGTCACGATAGGTATGACCTCAGACTGGCCAGTGGAAGCCGGCTTCATCCCTGCACAGAACTGGCAGAGCCTCCCTGGGCCACGGCGGCTCAGAGAGGAGGCTGGCACAGGCTGCCTCTGCCGCAGGCTCCATATGAAGGAACGGGTGGGCAGGCGGGTACACAGTCGCCTCTGTTCTCCACATCCTTGCCCAGGACAGACAGCCCCACTTCCTCCAGGGGTATCATTCGAGGTCCCAAGCCTTCAGCCTGGCCTGGTGGCTACTGAATCTGGAAGACTCCTAATGCTGGGAGGTGGGGGAGAGACGAAGCAGCTGTAACCCCACCCAGCGCTGGAGAGGTTATAAACCTAGCCCTCTTAGACTCCCACCTCTGGGTACAGAGGAGGAGATATGAAGTGATGGCAGGAACAAACGGTAGTGTCTCTCTCCCATCAAGGTATTCTCAGAGCTTGCGGGGGTTGGCGGGGGGGTGGTGAGTGCGGGGAAGGAGGTGGTCAAGGACCACAACCGGTAGCCGCGAAGGAGACCGGTATCCTCAGAACTCCTTCCTAGTCCTTGTCCAGCCTCCTAAGCCATACCTCTGCCAGACAGTGGCCTTAGATCTGATAAGCATCCTGGTGGCTGCAGTCACTTGCACCCCCAGCCCCCCGCAGCCACATAGTATGCCCGCCCCCCAAGAACCCAGCCTCAGGGGCCCTCAGATATCCCCCAAGTGAGAAGGTGCCAGGCACAACTGGGACCCACAAGTCTTCTCCCTCTAACGTGTCAATGCCAGGCCAGAAATCAGGTGGTCCTAGAGCCAAGTTCTACCCCCTAGCTTTGGGAGACATGGAAGGGAGGTAGGATGGGGAATGAGCCAGAGTGGAGGAAGGTCTGCACCCAGAGGATAAGTGAGGACCAGAGCTCCCCAGCAACCCAAGCTCCAGTCAAGAGACTGTCTTGCAGCGTCTGAAGCCCGGAGGAAATATCCAGAGGGCTCTGGGCCTCCTCTGAGGCGTCAGGAGTGGTCTCCGAGTGGGGAGAACAGGAGTGGGCCAGCCCGGCACCCACCCAGCAAACATTCATCCTTACAGCAAGCCTCAGCTCCCCGCCTGCCCACCTCTCTCGCCCGGGAGGCTGCAGACCCGGGAGGTCGGGAGGACCAGCTAGGACCGCCCCCACACTGGCCGGAGGGCCGACAGCCTGCAAACTCAGTTCCTGCCGGTCTGTCCCCCACTCTCCGTCCTCCCCCAGGGCTGAAGGCTGGGCCTCCGGGTAACGAGCCCCCGGCCCATCCCCACCCAAACCCACCCACGCCCCCCCCCCCCCGTGCCACCTGATCGCCGGCACGTGCCTACCTGGGCCTGGGGGTCCCCATCTCGGGCGCGCGGGGCGGGGGGCGCCCCCTCGGCTCCTGCGAGCCGGCAGGCCGCGGGGCGGGGCGGGCTCTGCGGAGCAGCCTGTTCCGCGACACCCCCGCCCGCTGATGGATGCCGACTGCAGCAGCAGCGGCGGCGGCGGCGGCGGCGGCGGCTCGGCGTGCGCCGGGGGCTGGGCACCGTGCCCAGAGCCCCGGGCCTGGCGCCCGCCGCGCGGCCCGCCCCCGCCCCCGCCCGGCCTCCGCGC
This sequence comes from Bos javanicus, assembly GCF_032452875.1. NCBI lineage: Eukaryota > Metazoa > Chordata > Mammalia > Artiodactyla > Bovidae > Bos > Bos javanicus. Next base: position 65,252,013 of record NC_083880.1, on the reverse strand, counting down.
CCAGCCCGGGGGCCGCCGCCGCGCGCCCGCCTGCTCCCTCGCGGCGGCCCGGCCCCTGCCTCCGCCTCCTCCCCGCCGGTCTCCCTCTCCCTCTCGCCGCTCTCCCGCTCCCGCAGGCTCCCAGGCCACCTCCTCCGGGGCGCCGTCACACTGGGCAGTCCCCGGGACCCCGGCGGGACTGTGCCTCGGGCGCCCAGTCCTGGGGCTCCGCGGCTCCCACCCTGGCCTGGGCCAGCCTCCTGTCCCCTCGCGCGGGGGTTCGGCAGGGAGAGAGGGAGAGGGGAGTGGGGGAGGAAGAGGAGAGGCTCCCTGACTCAGAGGGGGTGACTCAGCCTCGGCCCACCGAGCGCGGCCGGATACCCTCACCTCCCCTCCCCGGCAGCTCTGCGCGGGGCAGAACTTCCCCGGAGCCAGCGCTCCTCCTCCACCAGGGGGGCGGTATCGCAAACGTCTCCCAGGGGTCCCATGTGTCTCTGAGTGCGTGTACGTGTGCATTTGTTCCTATGTGCTTTGGTGACAAATGGCCGGGTACAGCTGTTTCTGGAGGTGCCGCGTAGGCATCCAGGCTCCAGGAAGGTGGGCTTGGGGGGTGGCCAGAGGGCCTGCGGCACCAAGGTCCTGGCTCAAAACCAAGTGAAGCCTGGCTCCTCCCCTCCAGCCGCGCTGTTACAACTCAGAAAGCCGTCCAGACCACCTAACCAGACAGAGGAGAACCCCCAACAGCCTGGGTTCCAGTCCAGCCCCGTCACGTGTCAACCAGTACCTTTGGGCACATGGCTCTCTTGTTCTGGGCCTCACTTTGCCAATGAAAGAAAGAGCTGGATGTACCTGTCTCCACAACATGATCCCCTGAGATTTCTGCCGACGGGTCCACATTTGCAGCCCCCAGGACCCCTGCTACCTGACCCGCCACCATCCCAGGCATACACATACACATGCTCTCATTCTTCAAATCATCCCTGAGTACCTACTGCATGCCAGCCACTGTTCTAGGTGCTGCAGAATCCACCACACTGGTAACTGGAGGTTCAAAGCTGGGACGCCACCCACATGAGAACCAAGCCTCCACACCCTCCCCGCCCGCCCCTCCCAGGCTGCATCTCCTTCAGTATCCACCTCACCAATGGGCTGCATCCCTTAGTGTCCACCTCACCAGGATCCATCTGCACTCCCACACTCCAGAGACAGGCAGCTCCTTCTGTCCACTTCTCTCTCCCAAGGCAGATGCTCCATCAGGGTGACCTACCCCAGGGTCTATTATCAACCCTAGATCCTCCATGGAACAAAGCTATGCCCCTCTTCCCAACCCCTCTCAGAGAACCAAGACAGCAAGCATGTCCCTTCTCCCCACCCCCAAAACAAGCCTTCTCTTCTCCAAGTTAAACATCACCAGCTCTTTCACCAGATGTTCCCAAGACACAGCTTCCGGTGCCTCCACTCTCTCTGCTGCCCCTAGGCTCAGGAGTAGTCAGAGAGCAGAGAGCAGAAGGAAACCAGCTCCTCCGAGTCCTAGAGAACACACCCTTCCTCCAGACAGGAGACATGAAGATGCACAAACCATCGCCGGGCCAACTCCCAGAAGGACTGGAGTCCTGCTGGGCGGACTTCCCTACAGATGTCCTCTTTTGTCTGTGGACTTTTCAATCCCCAGCTTCCCAGAGTCAGTTCTTCCCAGGACCTCCCCAGGCCCTCGGGGGTGTGGCCTTGGGCAAGTCACTTTTTCACACTAGGGTGCTCTGCTTGAGTTCAGTTCACCACACTTACTCAAATGAATGCGCAAAAGGACGAGTAAAACTTAGGAGTTATACCAGATGAATTTGTTGTTTGATAGACACATCTGCTAAGAGATTTTTTTCTCACTGCTTACTGCAAATATTTTCCTTCCAAATTGACACTCAGCCTCCTCTGCTTGCTGCCCTCCCCAACCCTGGGCTCCCATGGGCCAGACCCAGCTGCCCAGATGGCACTGCCTGGCCAGGCCAGTTCAACTCTCCTTTCCTCAACCCTCCTCCCATTCCTTTCTTTCCCCAGGAAGAAGCCTTGCTCTCCCCTCCCCTCCTCTCCCCTGGGGCAGGGCCACTTTCCCACCCTCCTCAGCTAGATGGAGCCTCTCACTTTCCCAGAAGAATCCAGGCTACATTCCAAAGACCAAGGCAGAACATTCCCAGATATGACTCTGGATTTAAACCCGAAGAGCTCGATTCCCTTTAAGTCAGTGGGACCACAGAAAACCGGGCTTCTTCTACTGCTATCATTATTATTCTTTATATTATTATTATTGACTTTTTAAAAAAAACTTTTTAAACAATATTTCTTTATTTGACTGCAACAGGTCTTACTTGCTGCATGTAGGATCTAGTTCCCTGACCAGGGATTGAACCTGGGCCCCTTGCATTGGGAGTGTGGAGTCTTAGCCACTGGACCATCAGGGAAGTCTCTAACATTTCTATTTGTTGTTGTTCAGTCGCTAAATCATGCCTGACTCTTGTGATCCCATAGACTGCAGCACACCAGGCTTCCCTGTCCTTTACCATCTCCCAGAGTTTGCTCAAACTCATGTCCAGTCAGTTGATGATGCTATCCAACCATCTCATCCTGTCATCCCCTTCTCTTCCTGCCTTCAACCTTTCCCAGCATCAGGGTCTTTTCCAATGGGTCAGCTCTTCACATCAAGTGACCAAAGTATTGTAGCTTCAGTTGCAGCAACAGTCCTTCCAGTGAATATTTAGGGTTGATTTCCATTAGGATTGACTGATTTGATCTCCTTGCTGTCCAAGAGATTCTCGTTTCTATTAGAACTTTCCAGTTTGCAAAGTACTTTCAGAGGTCATCCTCACGTCCTGTGACACTGTCACCCTCTCATCCTATAAACAGGCAGTTTGAGGCCCAGAGCAGTGAGTGACTTGAACAAGTTCACACTTGCCAAGTAACACTGATTTTCTGGACCAGACACTTTCCACTTCACCCCACAATAACCTTTTCCAGAGAAATCTGATTAGGGTCAGGGCACTCTCTGAAGAACGAACAGCCCCCTATAGGCATCAGTTGAAATCACTACTCCAGTTACTTGCCTTCCTTCATTCCCAGGACAGGGAAACTGAAACACAGGACCAAGACCGAACCGAGAACCAAACCTCGGAGAAATGCGAGGAGCCCAGGTGGAGGAAAAGAAGCCTCACCTCACCCCCCTCCCTCAATAAGGAGGGCTCTTCTGAATTCTGCTTCCAGCTCTGGCTCTGCCACTTCTTTCTATGTTACTTGGGTAGATGATTTGATCTTTCTGAGCCTCAGTTATTTTCCTATAAAGTGGTAGAAATTCTTCCTGCTTTACTCCCTGAGTTGCTGTGATGGAAGATCAGCAGATGTCAGCAGAAAAGAAGGTCTCCCCCTCTCTGGGCTGCTGGGGAGGTAGGAGAAAGTCTTTCTTCTTATTTTTGTCTCTCTCTCTTTTTTTTTTTTTTTTAGGCCATGCTGTGTGGCTTGTAGGATCTTAGTTTCCCAGTCAGGGATTGAACACGGGCCCTTGGCAGTGAAAGCCTGGCATCCAAACTATTGCACCACCAGGGAATTCCCAGAAAGTCTTTCTTCTGAAATTTTAACAGGAGGGAACTTGATATCGCAGAAGTGCTAGGATACAGGAAAGCCAGGAATAGAATGAAAGTGCACCTCTGGCTGGGAAAGCAAAAACATAAGGTGTTAGCTACAGCCCCGCCCAAGCCCACTGGTGGGGCAGGGACCAAACCAAATACTCAGGTAGAGTCCCTCCCACCCCACCTCTTTTATCTTTTGAATGAGGAATCCAAGGCTCAGAGAAAAGCGGCAACTCGCCAAGGTCACCCCATTGGAGGCAGTGGTCTCCTGACTCCCAGTCACGAAGGGCCCCTGGATTCCTGAGTGGGCAGGGTGGGGTGGTGGGTGCTACTAGTGTAAGGATTGCATCTTTCATTTAGCAAACAGTGATGTACCCGCTGAGCCTCAGGAAGGCAAGAGGAACTGGGTAGCCTCTGTCCTGGAATTCACTGTCAGTCCAGCAGCAGAGAATGGTACCTAAACCAGCACATCAGAGGATGTTGTAAGATGAATCAGCACCACTTTCTGAGTACTTGATCTGTGCCTGGCACTGGTCACACATTCATTTGTTTAATCCTTACAACAATTCTCTGGCATTGAGATTATTAACTATTTTCATAGCAGGAGTCTCTGAGGCTTGAGGTTAACAACTTCCCAAAGTTCACTCAGCTAATAAATGGCAGGGCCAGGATGTGTCTGCCAGGTCTGTCCGAGGCCAGGGGCTGAGCTTCAACCCTTATGCTTTGCTCCCTACCTCTAGGGCTCTGCTGACCTATGAGCTAGCCACTACTCACATATGGCTTCTGAGCACTTGAAATGTGGCTCGTGCACATTGAGATGTGCTGTAAGTGTAAAATCCACACTAGATTTTGAAGATTTAATTAAAGAAATGTCCTGTATCTCCTTAATAACTTTTGTATTGCAATGATACTTTGGATGTATTCAGTTAAATAAAATATATCATTAGAATGATTTTATCTGTCTCTTTTGGCTTTTTTTTTTTTTTCATATGGCTATTAGAAAATTTAAAATCACATATGGGACATCCCTGGTGGTCAAATGGTTTAGAATCCACCTGCCAATGCAGGGGACACCAGTTCGATCCCTGGTCCAGGAAGATTCCAAGATTCTACAACTACTAGCCCATGCTCTAGAGCTGGAGCTCGACAGCTAGAGAAGCCACCTCAGCGAGAAGCTTGCATATGACAACTAGAGAGTAGTCTCCACTCACCTCAACTAGAGAAAGTCCACGCACAGCAATGAAGACCCAGCACAGCCAAGTAAATAAATAAATACATTTAAAAATAAGAAATAAATAAAATCACATATGTGGCTAACATGTGTGGCTCACAGACTTCCTTTGGTCAGCACCAGTTTAGATTCTCTGAAGTCCTAACCCAGCCCGTGGACCGCAGAAAAGAGTTCCTGTGGGAGGGGATGCCTAAACGGAAGTGAGTAAAAGGCACAGCCCTAGGGAGGAAGGTATGTGCCAGGGCAGGAGGGCAGCAGGGCCTGGGTGCATGCTAAGACATGTCTGACTCTTTGCAACCCCATGGACTGTAGCCCGCCAGGCCCCTCTGTCCATGGGATTCTCCAGGCAAGAATACTGGAGTGGGCTGCCATGCCCTCCTCCAGGGGATCTTCCTGACCCACGGATCGAACCCGAGTCTCTTATGTCTCCTGCATGGGCAGGCGAGTTCTTTACTGCTAGCGCCACATGAGAAGCCCCAAGGGCCTGGGTGGGCTGAGCTGAATGAAGCCCCAGGCACCTGACATTGGGGCCAGTTTATAGAGGAAATTACCAGAGCCAGACTTTCCAGAGCAGCGTGATCAATGGGCCTGGGAAGTTCTGCCTGACAAGGCTGTTCTTGCTGATCCCGGGCATGCTCTGGAAGGCACTGCAGGGCAGCTGTGTCTGGGGGTGGGGAGCAGTCCGGGTAGATGGGCAGCAATGCCCACCTGGCAGGGACCTCCTGGCTCCAGCTGCCCCTACTACAGCTCCTTCAGTCTCCCCCAAGAAACCTCTCGAAGAACTGCTGTCTCCAGAGACCTCGCCATCCTCTCAAACCTTCCAGCCCAGACTGTGGGAACCACACATTGCTGCATTCGGTCATGCTCTGACATGCAATGATGAAGCTACACGGAGGGTCACACGGTGCAAAGCACTTTTCCATCCTTACTGTGACAGCGTTGAAGAGCCTGGGGGCAATGGTTACCTCTGGGGAGAGGTCAGGGGGAGGGACAGAGGAAGTTCATTAATAGCACAGGAGCTGTGTGACCGTGGCAGGGCCCAAACCTCTCTGAGCCTCAGTTTCCATCTCTGTACAATGGGGTTTCCCCAATGGCTCAGTGGTAGAGAATCTGCCTGCAATGCAGGAGACCCAGGTTCGATCCCTGGGTGGGGAAAACCCCCTGGAGGAGGAAATGGCAACCCGGAGAATCCCATGGACAGAGGAGCCTGGTGGGCTACAGTCCACAGTGTCACAGAGTCAGATACGACTAAAGTGACTGAGCACACACAATGGGGATATTGTCAGCACCACCTCTTCAAGCTCCTATGACACGAGAGAACACCTGTGAGATACCCAGTCTCTTCAAAGCCTCCAGAGGTCACCTCCCCTCTAGGAAGTCCACCCCCCATTGCTTCTACCATCCAGCCTGTCCCTCCTCTAGCCTTCCGGACCACACATCTCTTGTCTCTTCTGAATTTGGGGTTCAGCTGTCACGAGGCTCTCTAACCGCTCTAATAAGACTGCTGCTGCTGCTAAGTCACTTGAGTCGTGTCCGACTCTGTGCAACCCCATAGACGGCAGCCCACCAGGCTCCTCTGTCCCTGGGATTCTCCAGGCAAGAATACTGGAGTGGGTTGCCATTTCCTTCTCCAATGCATGAAAGTGAAAATGAAGTCGCTCAGTCGTGCCCGACTCCCAGTGACCCCATGGACTGCAGCCCACCAGGCTCCTCCGTCCATGGGATTTTCCAGGCAAGAGTACTGGAGTGGGGAGCCATTGCCTTCTTTGTCAAAGGTGGAAACCTTGCCTGTCCCCTCATTTCCCTTACTCTTCCCCCTCCCTCTGTCTTTGCCTCCCCTCTCCTCCCCCCCGCCCCACTGACAGCCATGTTCCTGCACAGACCTGCACAGCCCAGAGGCTGCGATAGCCTAGTGGCTTGGCCACTTGGCCATTGTCTTTGGCCCAAAGCGATGCAAGTCAGGATGACTGTGCACACCCTGAGGAGCTGCACCCACCCTGCTCCCTCATGGGAAGAACCTTCAGTAGCCAGGTGTTCTCTGATAAAGCGACTGGAACCCTGACCCAACTCTGCAGACCTTTCACAGCCTGTTCTCACCTGCCTCTTCATCCTCAGGTCCCTGTGAAACTGACTTGTTCTGGGCCCCCAGGGCACAGCCACGGTGGGGCCCTGCCTCTCCGCTTTTGCACGTGTTCCTCCTCCACCTGGGAGACCCTCTTCCCTTTCCCATGATCATGCTTTCAGCCATCCTCCAGGAAGTCCTTCCTGATCCCCTCCTCTTTACAATGCCAGCTCCCAGCTAGAAGGAACCTCAAGGTTCCTCCCCTTTCTCCTGGCTCTGCCCTCCAGTCCTGGGATGTGTGAATTGCCCCACTCAGTCCTCGGCTCAAAATAGGTGCATGGGATGTGTCTCTTGGGAGCCAGAGCCAGAGGCTAGGGAGCCAGGAGTTCACCCAGGATGCCAGGACCCTGCTGAGGCTGAGCTCTGCTGACCGACACTCCACCTCGGCTACATTTTTAATGGATCTCCACACTCCTGCTCCCCCTGGGAAGTCAGCCCTCCCCTAGGACGTCTGGGAGCCATACTCCTGGGGCCTGAACATAAAAGATCTGGCCACGTTCCCACTAGATTCAGACATCCACCCAGCCTCCCGTCAGGCGCTTGAAGTGTCAGCTGAGGTTTGCCTCATCACAGCATCACAGACTCCTTGCAGTCAGAAGAGACCTTGGAGAGAATCACACTGAGGCTGGGAGCAGGGAGAGGCAGCAGAAGAACGTCTGTGTGTGCGTCTGTGGTCCCCTGTGCCAGAAGATGCTGCAGAGACACCATCAATCAGCAGCATCATCACAGAGAGCCTTGGGGACCCACTACGTGCTGGCACTGTGCCTGGCAATATGCATCCATTTCAGTTCTTCACTTCTTCCTTCTCTGTAAGGCAGAGGTGATATATTCCACCCTGATTTTATAGGGGAAGAAACCGAAGCTCAGAGCAGGTAAGCCAGTAGTGCAAGGTCACACTGCTAGTAGGTAGGGGGCCAGGATTCAGTGTGAGGTGTGCTTGACTCCACAGCCAGTTTGTCCACTATTAATCCTACACACACACGGTTTAACACAAATTCACTGCAGAGAGATCGGCTATATTTTATCTCCTGTGTGGGGGTGGGAGGTGGGGGTAGTTTCATAAATGTGGGTAAACTTATGATCTGTGTACTTTTCTGCATTTATAACCTCAATAAAGTTTTTTTTTTTATGTTTTTGTGCCAGAGATGAATTTATGCTAGAGATTTGGGGGATGTGCAATACTCTTAATATTAGAGTCTGAAACTAGAAAACTATTTTTTACCTTTTTCAACCACCTTGCCATTTCAACAGGGACTGTCCTGAAGAACTCATAAACCCCCAAGTCAGACCCAACAAAAATTCACCTGCTGTCCATGGCTCAGACCACAAACATTTCCTTGTACTTACATTCCCAGACCAAGTGCTACCTAACCAAAAATCTATTTCCAAAAACTAGCACTGCTCTGCAGTGTTTGCAACATTCTCTTCATCCACCCATCCGCCCCAGACGGCTGGACCAGCTGCTGCATCACTGTTAATCCCCAACTTCATGAAACGGCCAGGCAGCCACGTCTAGATGTTCCCATCTCCTTGCACCAGGCCAGGCTGGGCAGAGAAGCCGTCTGTGTGTGTAAACACAGCCTTCTGCTTGGGCAGCTCTTGCTGGACTCTCCTGGCCAATTGGGGCCCTCTGTGGCTTTTATTTTTCTGCCCAAAATAACCATTGGCTTCAGTGATTCTCTGGGCACGAATCAGACTCTCCTGAGAGCATGTGGCAGCTTGAAGACAGGAAGGGCACTTTATCCATCTCTGCTTCCCCTAGGCACCAGGACAAAGGTCTGCAGGATTTACTGAGTGCCTCTGTGTGCCTGGAAGAACCTGTGTTGGGGGCGAGGGCTCACTAGAAAAGTCTCAGGAAGCTGAAAATTTAGGAAAAGAGAAGAAACACCAATATCAGCCAACAGCAACAGAAGGCTAAAATACTAAAGGTTGTCATAAAGTGGGAAAGTGTCTTGGGAGCTCAGAGGAGAAAGAGATGAGAGGGGAATGGGTGTCAAACAAAGTCTCAAGGCAGAGGTGGCATTTAGGTTGAGTCTTAAAGACAGGCCTCAAGGACAGTCTAAATGGAGGAGAGAGTCTGAAGCAGGCACAGGGTTGGGAAGTACCGGGTAGACTCAGGAAGCTGATCTTTTCTTTTTGGCTAAGCCACGCGGCTTGCAGGATCTTAGTTCTCTGCCCAGGGATTGAATCTGGGCCCTGGCAGTAAAAGTGCCAAGTCCTAACCACTGGACTGCCAGGAATACCCAGGAAACTGACTTGAATGACCGGGAACAAAAGATGCCAAGGGCTGAGGCTAGGGCTGGAAGGGCACACAGTGCCAGTGGAAGCCTCAAATGGCATGCACCAACAGGCTTCCTGCACTGTCTGGCAATGAGCCACACATGACTATTTACATATAAATTAATTAAAAAGGAAAAAAAATGTAAAAGTCACAGCCACATGTGATGGTGGTTACCATACTAGACAGTGTAGAACATCACCGAAGATAGTTCTACTGGGTGGTACCGGAACACACAGCAGAGAATCCAAAAGGCATTGGGCAGAGGTGAGACTGATTGGAGCTGGGCTTTATGAAGATTAACTTGTCCCTGGAGTAGGTACCTGGAGGTAAGAGAGAGACCTGGACCCAGGGCAGGCATTGTAATAATCCAGGTGAGATCAATAACTAGTTGAGGGACTTCCTCGGTGGACCAGGGGTTAAGAATTTGCCTTTCAATGCAGGTGACGAGGGTTTGATCTCTGGTTGAGGAACTAAGATCCCACATGCCACAGAGCAGCTAAGCCCGTGCATCACAACGACCAAAGTCCATGAGCTCTGGAGCCTGTACACCCCAACCAGAGAGTCGGTGTGCTGCAACGAGAGATCCCACATGCCGCAACTAAGATCTGACGTAGCCAAATAAAAATAAATAAATAAATCTTTTAAAAAAGAATCACTTCTATTCCCTGTGTTCTTCCTATCAGTACGCAGGAAAGCAGAGAGCCATGGTTCTCAAAGTGTGGTCCCTAGAACAGCAGCATCACCTGGGAACTTCTTGATGTGCAAACCTTCAGGTCCCACCCCAGATCTACTGAATCAGAAACTGGGGGTTCAGAGCAGCAGCCTATGCTTTCATCAGCTCTCTCCTGATTCTGATGCACAATCCCCATATAAAGGCTAGGAGCCAACTCTGGTTCCAGACTCTATACCTCTAAGTTCTACAATCAGAAGACCTGGCTCCATGTCTTACATCTCTTGGCTCAGCTGTTTACTAGCTGTGCTTAATCCCTTTGTGCCTCAGTCTTATAAGGATTAAAGGAGTTAATACATTTACTTTTCTTAGAAGAGTGCCTGGCCTATAGTAAGTGCTCAATGAATGTTAATTATTTTTAATCCTCATGGGCCACCTCATCTAAACTATTATGGTACAGGGACTTCCCTGGTGGTCCAGTGGCTAAGACTCTGAGCATCCAACTCAGAGGGCCTGAGTTCAATCCCTCATTAGGGAACTAGATCCCACATGTCACAACTAAGTGTCCACATGCCACACTAGAAGATACCATGAGCTGCAACTAAGACCCAGTGCAGACAAATAAATACAAATGAATATTAAAAAGTAAATAAACTCCTATGAGAAACGCTGGGCTGGATGAAGCTCAAGCTGGAATCAAGATTGCTGGAAGGAATATCAATAACCTCAGATATGCAGATGACACCACACTTAGGGCAGAAAGAGAAGAACTAAAGAGCCTCTTGATGAAAGTGAAAGAGGAGAGTGAAAAAGTTGGCTTAAAACTCAACATTCAGAAAACTAAGATCATGGCATCTGGTCCCATTACTTCATGGCAAATAGATGGGGAAACAGTGGAAACAGTGACTGACTTTATTTTGGGGGGCTCCGAAATCACTGCAGATGGTGACAGCAGCCATGAAATTAAAAGAGGCTTGTTCCTTGGAAGAAGGACCTTTGCCAACAAAGGTCCGTCTAGTCAAAGCTATGGTTTTTCCAGCAGTCATGTATGGATGTGAGAATTGGATGATAAAGAAAGCTGAGCGCCAAAGAATTCATGCTTTTGAACTGTGGTGTTGGAGAAGACTCTTGAGAGTCCCTTGGACTGCAAGGAGATCCAACGAGCCCATCCAAAAGGAAATTAGTCCTGAATAGTCATTGGAAGGACTGATGCTGAAGCTGAAACTCTAATACTTTGGCCACCTGCTGCAAAGAACTGACTCATTAGAAAAGACCCTGATGCTGGGAAGGATTGAAGGCAGGAGAAGGGGACGACAGAGGATGAGATGGTTGGATGGCATCACCGACTCAATGGACATGAGTTTGAGTAAACTACAGGAATTGGTGACAGACAAGGAGGCCTGGAGTGTTGCAGTCCATGGGGTCACAAAGAGTCGGACACGACTGAGCAACTGAACTGAACTGACGGTACAAAGTTGAATTCCTCCCACAGACAGTGTACCACCATCTGTCTGTCTCTTACCTGCCTGTCCATCAAATAATATTCCTAGGCCTGCTCCCCACCTTCCACTTACTTCCCCAAGCCTAGAATGTCAGTTCTTCTCCCGGAAGGCAGGGGCATTTCCTATGTCAGGGGGCCATTTCCACCAGGGGAGAATGTCAAGGCACAAGAGATGGATTTAATGTCCTGCGCTAGGATGTCCCATAAGGAAACAAGTCAGGAGATGCCCCAGGAGACTTCTTCACAAGACCACCTGGGGATACGAACGTCCAGAGCAAAGTGCCCAGTTGCCCACTGCTATTGAAAGCCTCAATTCATTTGGATCCATGCCAGCCTAAAGGCCATTTGAAATGGTACCTGGAATTCTGTCTACTGCAGGTAGCTCAATCCTGACTCAGGGAACCAGCTGAGGGAGGATGGTGTCAAGAAACCTGGGTTCTGATCTCGGCTGTGAGAATTCGGGCAGCCATTTTCTTCTTTGGATCCTATTTCCTCACCTCTAATGTGAGGGGCTTGGACTAGTGTGGTTCTTAACCTCTTACGGGTCGTGGTTTCCTTAGAAAATGTGATAAAAACTGCAGAGCTTCTCCCAGAAAAATGTACACGGGTACACATCCAGACACACACAACCTTATTATGATTTTAGCATCAGGAAACCTCATGAAACCCATGCACAGCTCACCCCTTGCGTCTATGGACTCTTGGTTAAGAAACCTTGGCTAGATGGTCTCTAGTCATCAGGATAAGAAGTCAGCCGTATTTGTATCTAATCTAAAGGAACCTTATGTTAAAAAATTTCACCAAAAAGAAGAGATGTGAAATGGGCTTTCATAAGATTCAACTGTTGATGGGGTAAATGGTATGCATCCATCTGAGAGCCTACCCCCAACCTTGTCATATTGCCTTGGCAGTCTCCCCCCACTTCCTGTTCCCCACCCCAACTCAGCAGAGATCGAGCATGTAGTCCTGAAAGACACTCCTGTCCCCACCAGCTGTCTCTGGCACTTGCCGAAGAGTAGCCAGATTGTGTCTGGGCCACAACAAGGTAGAAGAGGAGGAGCTGGCCTGCCTCGTGTCCCCCCGCCCCAAATCCCCTGGCTCAGATGCCAACCACCAAAGAGGCTCCCAGATGCCACCCTCCACCCACCCAACACACACACACACAGAGCCACACTCATGCCCTCCCTCGCACAGCCACAGCCAAGGAAGGGACTGCACCTCCAGACACTCAGTGGTGCGGCCACCTGGAACAGGCAAGAGTTATTTTTAGAGGCCCAGTGACAGGATGGGTGAGACCAGTTCCACCCGTCAGAGCTCCCGCTGCCACCACCGGCTCCGATGAATCACCACCCACTATGCGAATGTCCACATCTGTCAGCATGGCCAGAGAGGCTGCACTGGCCTTGGGAGCAACTGTCTTGGATTGGTGACCATGCTGATCACAGCAGCATGAGGCCAGGATCACACCAGGGACAAGACGCCCAGCTTGAGTCAGTGCAGACCGACTGCCTCTCTCAGCCCAGTCCAGCCCAGTCCAGCCCAGCCTTGGGCCACCAGGCCAACGGGGGCCGCTCTCTGCACAAGTCCCTTCAGAGTGGCTGTTGATACCTCTTTCTCTCCTCAGTCTATCTGTAAGCCACCCACTCCGCCCCTAAACCATGGCATTCTAGTTATTATGGTAATGACCCCCCTCTCCCCGCCCAGTTAAAAAGGCAGACTTGGATGGTATCAATGCAGCTATCAACTGGTTTCATCTTTCTGGAGGGCATTTTGTGGTTTAACTTCAGGAGTTTTTGCTATGTTTGTTTGTTTTTGGCCACACCATGTGCCGTACGGGATTTTAGTTCCCTGACCAGGGATAGAACCCTTGGCAATGAGAGCACGAAGTCCTAAGCATTGGACAGCCAGGGAATTCCTCTCTGGAGGGCATTTTGGAAAAGTGCATGATAAGTCTTAAAAGTGTGCACACCTTGGGGACTTCCCTGGTGGTCCGGTGGTTAAGAATCTGCCTTTCAGAGCAGGGGATGGGAGTTCCCACGTGCCACAGGGCAACTAAGCCTTCCCACTGCAACTCCTGAGCCCATGCGCACTGGAGCCCAAGCACCACAGCTAATAATTAATTCTTTTTTAAAGTGTGCACATCTTTGAACCCAGAAACTCCTCTTCTGTGAACTTATCTGTGGGATCAGTGGCGATACTCAAAGATGTAGTTATAAGAACACTCGTCTGTTATATACAGGAGTCTTATATACCAGAGTAAACTGGAAAATTGGAATTACTATAAATGTCCAAAAATAGTGGGTATTTTATATAGTGATAATACATATCCTGAAATACTAAACAGCTATTAAACTCTAATGTCATGAATCTATATGACTATATGTAATAATGTTGATAACATAATACAGATTTTTTCAAAGCATATGGAACATGTAACCCAATTTCTATAAAATATGTTTGCACACGCATAGAAAAAAGAAAACTGAAAGGAAATATTTAAAAAGTTATGTTCCCAGAGATTGTTTTATGATAGTGGAATTTCTTTTGTGCTTGTTTGGGTTGGGTTTTATTTCATTGTTTATCTTCTGGTGTGCATATGTGTGTGAACATATATTATTTATATGAGAGAAGCAACAAGAAAGGCCCATAACCCTCACCTCACTCACAGTTTCTGGGCTGAACCATCAAAGCCCTTCCTGGAATCTCAGCAGAACCTCCACCCCTTCAGCCACCACTCTTATCAAGTCTCCCTCTGGCTTTGAACTTCGCTGCCTTCCTCTGTAGACCCCTGGGATTTTGCCATCCAGCCCTTCCCCAGAGCCCCCTGACACATGCCTCCACAGTGGAAGTCCCCTCCTCCAAGGCCCCCTGTTCATGAATCTCACCCAGAGAGAGTATGTCTCATTTTACAGTAAGAGAAATAATAATTAACAAAGGTAAGAGTGGTAGTGAACCTTCACATTTATGTTTTGTGTTCCTTTTTATAGAGCACTTTATCATACATATTTCACTGAACCTGCCCAATGGTTTGTGAGGCAAGCAGTATCATACCCATTGCACAGATGAGGAAACTGAGGCCCAGCAAGTATAGCAGCACAACATCTGCCAAAGGTCTCATAGTGGTGCAGATTCAAGTACAGGTCTGAGTTTGACATAGAAGGAGTTAAATGGAAGAACTGAACAGCTTACCCTAAGCCTACTTCTAAGGAGCCAAATTCTACAGAGTCCCTCCTTCTAGCTGAGCTCATAGTTGCTACACCACCACCCCCTGCCCAGAACCCCACAAAAGCCCTTCTAAGGCCACGTGCCCTGTGTCTCCACACCAGTCCATCACTCTCTCCCAGCTCTGGCAACGGGTCCTTGCTGGCTCCTCAGGTCTCCTAGCAACAAGACATCCTGTGGCGCCTCTCTTGACACCTGGGCTTTCCAGCTCGGGCCTGTCTCACCGAGAGAAGGGGCAGTCAGTAGCTCCTCTCACAGGGGCTGTGGCACCCATGTGTGGTGGGGGAGTGGGGGAGGAGATGGCATCAGCCAGCATAACCCCCACTCTGGGTCTGCTCCCAGCTCCACATTTGGGGCACTGGCTCTGGCTGCACTGTTCTTTTCTTGAGCTCCTGACTGTCTGCTGACTGGGACAAAAAAAAAAAAAAAAGCTGAATCCTAGGGTTCAAATTCTGGTCAATTCCAATTTACTTTTGCATTCTTGAAATATATGGAATCTTCCCATTAGAATAATATTAATATTAAAATTAGCAGTAATAAGTACTAGCCACAAAACAGCTGCTTTATTCAGGGCTCAAAGCCACTCCTGAGAAGCAGGAGCTAGCATCTTCATTTCACAGATGAGGAACCTGAGAAGTAATTTGCCTAAAGGCACTCAGCTAAGGAATGAACAAGATTTGAACAAGTGTGTCTGACACCAAAGTGTATGTTCTGACCACTGCACCACATTGCATCTCTTAGAAAATGCCTGGTCCTACCCTCTTACCACAGAGAGAGGGAAAATGAGACCCAGAGTGGGGAAAGGATTTGTAGTCATCTAGCATTTACCCACTCCAGTGTTCTTGCCTGGAGAATCTCAGGGACAGGGAAGCCTGGTGGGCTGCCGTCTATGGGGTCACACAGAGTCGGACACGACGGAAGCGACTTAGCAGCAGCAGCAGCAGCATTTACTGAGCAGCTCTATGTGTGAAGCCCTGAGTTAGGAATGTGAATAATAAACTGTTTCAGTTCCACATGATTGGATAGACGGGCTGTGACTATTTATTGAAAACTGTCAAAGCTGAGCAGTGGGTTCATGGAGGCTCATCATACTAGTCCCTCTAGTACTTTTCTGACTGAAACTTCGGCTGCATCAGGTCTTAGACGTGGCACAGGGGAGGCATGCCGATCTCCAGTTGTGGTGCGCAGACTTAGTTGCCCCAAGGCATGTGGGATCTTAGGTCCCCAACCAGGGATCCAACCTGATCCCCTGCATGGGAAGGCAGATTATTAACCACTGAACAACCAGGGAAGTCCCTGAAATTTTCCATAATAAGAAAGTTTATAAACCCATGGCTGATTCATGTCAATGAATGGCAAAAACCACTACAATATTGTAAAGTAATTAGACTTCAATCAAAATAAATAAATTTTTTTAAAAAAATCAAGTTTAAAAGGACTATAGAAAGATGACTGAAGAATATGTAAATTTTAAGTCTGGCTCAACTCATTGTTGTTGATCAGTCACTCAGCTGTGTCTGAAACGTTTGCGACTCCATGGACTATAGCTCACCAGGCTCCTCTGTCCATGGGATTTCCCAGGCAAGAACACTGGAGTAGGTTGCCAGTTCCTTCTTCAGCAGATTTTCCCGATCCAGGGATCAAACCCGTGTCTCCTGTATTGGCAGGTGGACTCTTTACTACTGAGCCACCTGGGAAGCACCTTTGGCTAGACTAGATAATTAGTAAATCACCCAAACTTGGGGATATTTTGCTCTGATTGTTTTGAAGTTCAGGCAAAGGCAAGTGTTCTGGAACCCACATTGTAGCCTCCTCTCTTTCTCCATCCTTCTGTAAAATTCCTGCCTCTGTGTTGTTGCTAGGATACCAGCGAGCCCGGAGAATCCCAGTCTGACTGACTGGGCCCTCTGCCTTCTCACACTGCCCCCTGTGGGAGACAGCGCCCCTGCCCCCAGGGAGCCGACCCTCCTGGGCAGGCTCTCTGCAGATCCACAAGACACACAACACAGGAGATGCCGTCAGCCACTGGGAGAGAGGCAGCTAGAAATCCAGAGGACTATGATTAGAAAGCAAATTACAGGCCTCTGGAGGTTTCCAAGTCACAAAAACTTCCTAGGAATCAGAGGTCCATTATTCAAGTCCCTCAAAGTTTCCAGAGAGGGTGAACACAGTCTCCAAAGAGGGTGAACACACACAAAGCAGGAGAATGAAGATGTGAGATGAACAAGAGAGAAGCTACACAGCCAGACACAGAAAAATGCGATCAGACAGGTAGAGAACGTGAGGCCACTGGGAGGCAGAACAGCACGCCGGTCAAGGACCGGCAGCAGGTCAGAGTTCCAAGCCCCGCTCCAGTGCTTCCCAGCTGGGAGCCTGAGCAAATAGCTTCACTTCTCTGAGCCTTCATTTTCTCGGCTGCAAATTGCAGATAATTCTAGCTACAATAGAAAGTGAATGTAGCCATTGAATGAGGCCAGACATGTCAAGTGCTTAACCCGGTTCCTGGCACATAGTAAGCACACAATAAACAGTGGCTTTATTTTTTTTTTTTTAAGATATTTTATTTGGCTGCTCTGCATGGCATGCAGGATTTAGTTCCCCAACCAGGGATCAAACCCATGCCCCCTGCAGTGGAAGCTCGGAGTTATAACCACTGGAACTCCAGGGAAGTCATAACAATGGCTTTAAAAAGAAGTGCTAACCGTATGATCCAGCAATTCCACTTCTGGGTATTTATTCAAAAGAACTGAAAGCCGGATCTTGAAGAGATGTTTGTACATCCATGTTCACAGTATCGTTCACAAAAGGCAAGAGGTGGGAGCAGCACAACTGTTCAACAACAGATGAATGGATAAACAAAACATGGTGTATACATACAGTGGAATATTCGACCTTAAAAAAGAAGGACTTTCTGACACAGGCTACAGGTGAATTGTAGCATGGATGAACCTCAAGGACATGATGCTAAGTAAAATGAGCCAATCACAAAGGACAAATACTGTTATGATTCTGCTTATATGGTGTTATCTAGAGTAATCAAATGACAAAGACAGAAAGCAGAATGGTGGTTACCAAGAGCAGGGAGGGGAAAAGAATGAAGCATTATTGTGTAATAGGTATAGAGTTTCAGTTTTGCAGGATAAAAGTTCTGGAGAGAGATGTGATGATTGCAAAACAGCATGAATGCACCCAACACTGCTGAACTCCACTCTTAAAAATGGTTATCGTGGTGAATTTTATGTTATGACTATTTTAACGCAACAACAACAAAAAATGTTTAACAAAAAGTGCCAGGCTAAAAACCAAGAAAGAAAGTACAAGACTAAGAGACCAAGCTAGAGAAAGAGAAAGAACTGAGAACATGAGAGCATTGTAACACAGTGATGGGGTGATTCAAAGGGGAGACACACACATCACACGCACACCCTTGCAAAGCCATCGAGCATAAATAGAGGGCTTCCCAGCAGGGATTTGCATTTCCAGGATGCTCAGGGCCCACTTTCTACCCCCAATTCTGTGCCCACCAAGGCACTGTTCTGATCATCACTGAAACACAAGCCTGTGGGAGAATCCTCTACACTACCCAGAATCCTCAGAGAAGCGGAGAAGGATCAAAGCCCAGAGGAAGTGAAGAAAGGAACAAGAGGTAGAGATGGCAAATGCAGCAGAGCAGCATGTGTAGAGGCCCTGAGCCATGTGCTACATGTGGAAAGCACCCCAGGGTGGCAGGAGCCTCTGGTATGAAGAGGGAAGTGGGAAGGAGAGAGGGGGCAGACAGTAAAGGGCCTTCAAGGACCACCTACCACACCCTGGACCTTGTCCTACATCATCATCTCAGTAACCTTTCATCATAACAGGCAGGCATTAATGTTCCCATTTGATGGAGAAAGAAATGAAAATTCAGATACATAAACGACTTACCCAAGGAAACATACATGGTAAACAGAGAGCAGGGATTTAAAAACCAGCTGCCTCCTAACTTCACGCTTATTCCTTCAGCCCATGGGATACCACTACGTTAAGGTCAGACCATGGGTTCTGATGACCCAGCGATCCCACTCCTGGGCATATACCTAGAGAAAACCGTAATTCAAAAAGATATATGCATCCCAGTGTTCACTGCAGCGCTATTTACAATAGACAGGACATGGAAACAACCTATGTCCATCAACAGAGGAATGAATAAAGGAGATGCAGTACATACATACAATGGAGTATTACTCTGCCATAAAAAGCAACAAAATTGTGCCACTTACAGAGATGACGATGAACCTAGAGGCTGTCATAGACAGTGAAGTCAGAAAAAAGAAAAACAATGATCATATTATTAATGCATATATGTGGCATCTAGAAAAATGGTATCGATGAAGTCATTTGCAAAGCAGAAATAGAAACACAGACATAAGAACAAACGTACGGATACCAAGGGGAGAAAGGGGTGGGTGGGATGGACTCGGAAATTGGGGTTGGCATATATAATACACTACTATGTATAAAATAGATAACTAATGAGAACTGACTGTATAACACGGGGAACTCTACTCAATTCTCTATGGTGACCTAAATGGGAAGGAAATCCAAAAAAGAAGGGATATATGTATACATATAGCTGATTCACTTTGCTGTACAGCAGAAGCTAACACAACATTGTAGCAACTGTACATCAATTAAAAAAAAATGAACGTGGCTTCTGGAGTAAGAATCCCAAATGCCACTCTATCCCTCACTAGCTGTGTGATGGGGAGAAAATTACTTAATCTTCCGAGTGTGTTTCCTCAACTGTCAAGTAGGAATGACCATAGCACACACATCATATGGTTTTAAGAGAATCAATTTAATACTGCAAGAAAAGTGCTTTGCACGTGGTCAGGCTAGGAAACCCAAAGCAACTTTTATTATTCATTAGGTTTAGGCCTCTAGTCACCCCTTGCAGAAACCACACACAGACTTCTAGCCACTGCCTGTCCCAGGTTGAGTCTAGTGCAGCCTTTGGAGCAAAACAGAGGCCAGACCCAGAGCCTAGAAAGAGCTAAGAGCTCAGGCTGTGCAGGAACCTTGCAGAAGCAGCAGGAACATCCTGGAAATGACCTACTCCACTCTGTTCTCAAGGCCATGGCCTGCCTAAGTGGCTCTGCAGACGCTCAGCGGGACGCAGTCTGAGCAGATTCCATTCTCATGGGGCTGGACATCATAGAAACACCAGGGCTGCCAAGTCACCTACACACTGGCCTCCACCATGGACTGACCCCTGCCCCACGGCACCTTCCAGGCCCAGGTGATCCACAATTGCAGAGCCTTAACACCAGGAAGGCCTTCAGAGACCATCTTAATCCCACCCCTTGTCATACAGATGGGAGGGAACACTGGGGCCTGGAGATAGGTGGGGACCAGCTTAAGGTCACAGAGTAAGCCAGTGACAAAGCTGGAACACAGCCCTGAGCCACCCATCTCCCTGGTCTACTGGAGTTTCCTATTGTGCCTTCTCTATTTCTTTGCTGTGTCAACTTCAAGTTTAAATATTCAAATTTGGCAACCCACTCCAGTACTCTCACCTGGAAAATCCCATGGACGGAGGAGCCTGGTAGGCTGCAGTCCATGGGGTCGCTAGGAGTCGGACACGACTGAGCGACTTCACTTTCCCTTTTCACTTTCATGCATTGGAGAAGGAAATGGCAACCCACTCCAGTGTTCTTGCCTGGAGAATCCCAGGGACGGGAGAGCCTGGTGGGCTGCCGCCTCTGGGGTCGCACTCTCTGGAGTCGGACACGACTGAAGAGACTTAGCAGCAGCAGTCACCTCTGTAAGTCTAACTCTGGGGTGTGGGGCCTTATAGGAAAGGCAAAAACTCTGGGGACAGACAGACCTTGGTTCAAACCCCCGCTCCACCACTTCCCAGTTGAACAGCCCTCTATTCATTTATATATTAGAAGACTAAGGAAGACGGCAGCTAAGAACAGAGTGTAGAGACTTCTCTGGTGGTCCAGTGGCTAAGATTCCACACTCCCAACACAGGGGGCAGGAGCTTGATCCCTGGTCAGGGAACTAGGTCCCACATGCCACCACTAAAGATCCTTCATGCTGAAACAAAGATCCAAGATTCTGCATGCCCCAACTAAGACCTGACACAGCCAAATAAATAAATTAATTAATTAAAAAATAAATAAATAAAAGGGCTGAGTTTACAGTCCTAGCTCTGCCACTTTCTGGTGGGCAAGTCCCTTTACCAATCATTGCTTTGGTTTCACTGCTTCTGTTTCCTCTTCTATAAAGGCTGCCTCACACAGTCAGGTATAGAATGAGAAAAATATTAAGAAAAGAACCAGTATAATGCTTATTCAATAAATGATGTCTATTGTTAGTACTATGATCTTTAATGCTGCGATTGGAGCATGCTGCCAGCAGGTACCAAGAAGGTGTTTGTCACTCAGTCATCATGTTGGACTCTTTGTGACCCCATGGACTGTAGCCCACCAGGTTCCTCTGTCCGTGGAATTCTCCAGGCAAGAATACTGGAGTGGGTAGCCATTCCCTTCTCCAAGGGATCTTCCTGGCCCAGGGATTGAACCGGGGTCTCCTGCATTGGCAGGCAGATTCTTTACTGTCTGAGCCGCCCTCCTTCTAAAAGCTCTTGCTCTCTCAGTTCCCCTCATGGAATCATGGACTGTTCAAGCTTTTTACAAAAAAAAAAACCAAGACCCAGAGGGGAGTGACTTGCTCAAGGTCATGGAGCAAGTGCATGAGAGAGCTGAACCAGAACTCAGATCTCCTGACTCCTACAGACTTCATTCCATAAGCATGAGACCTTACTCTCCAGGCAGCTGAATCTGTTCATGGATTTGGGAGAAAGGGCAAATGGTCTTTCAGACCCCAAATATCAAAGTATAGCTGGCTTCAGCCGGAATGGAACTTGGAGCGGCCAACCCTGGGCCCAGGGCAGGAACAGGGCGGGGCTCCGTGCTGGCAGACCAGGCCAGCTGGGCCAGCAGCCAAAGTGGCACTATAGGCACAGCTCAGAGCCCTCTCACCAGCTACATAATAAAGTAATTACGGGATTAGGGATAAAATTAGTCACTTGTGTAATTATTTTGCTTAGAACAAGAGCAGAAAGGGCCTTTGAAAAGAGTTGTTCCTTGGCCCCTCCCGAGTACTGCTGCAGAGACGCAGATGAGTGAACACACACACACACACATATACACACGGCAGTGACGGCAGTGGATGGACAGGGCTGCGTGGCTTCCTGTGGCAATGCTTCCCAGTGGCCCGCACCTACCAGTGAAGGCCAGGGGCTACATTCTCTGACGCCTGCCTTGTGGGACACTGCTGTCACACTGCAGTAGGGTACACTGCCTTCTCTAAGGGCCTTCCACCATGGAGGATCTAGTGATACAGTTTCTTATGCCCCTCCCCAAGTGTTTTCCTGACCTAGGGATCGAACCCGGGTCTCCTGCATTGCAGGTGGACTCTTTACCATCTGAGTCACCAGGCAAGTTCCATGCCCCTCCCCAGCTACATCATAATCAGATCTGGGTTCCCCCTGGCCCTTCTTCCATCACAGAGGTTGATGGTACAATTTCAGCAGTAGCTGGGGTCCACTAATTCAGAGAGACCCCTAATATTGGTCACTGTGGTAAGTAGAATAAAGTCCCCCCCAACAATGACCATGTCCTAGTCCCTAGAGTCTATGAGTACATTACTTCATATAGCAGAAGGGACTTTGTACATGTGATTAGGTTAATAATTTAGGGATGGCTTGATTATCCTGGATTATCCAAGTGGGTCCAATGTAACCACAGAGTCCTTATAAGTAAAAGAGAGAAGCCATGGAGTGAGTATCAGCCATGGAGTGAGTATCAGAGAAGGCCGTGCAACAGTGGAAGCAGAGGTTGGAGTGATGTCACTGCTAGGAGAGGGCCACAAGCCAAGGAATGTGGGCAGCCTCTAGGGGCTGGCAAGGGCAACGTACAGATTCTCCCCTGGAGCCTCAAGAAGGAACACAACCCTGTCAACACCTTGATTCTAGCCCCACAAGGCTCACTTTCAGACTTCTGACCTCCAGAACTATATGGTAATAAATTTAGGTTGTTTTAAGCCTCTAAGTGTGTAGCAATTGGTTACAACAGCAATAGAAAATTAATATAGCCTTGGAACCCACCTTTCCCTCCAGGATTGAAGCCCTCAATGAAATTCTCTCCTCAAGGGCCAGTCAGGGAGATTCCTAGGGCCAGAACAAACCTCAAATCATCCCTAGGGAACAGGCCAGAGAGACACCTGGAGGGAAACAGCACCCCAGAAAGAGGGATGGTTCTGGGAGAAAAGGAGAGGCTATCTAACAGCTCCACTCCAGGCACTCAGCCCCTCAACCACACTCTCAGGTAGGGACACTGGTCCCCATCAAGCAGACCATCCCCAGGGGTAGGCTTGCTCCTCTGGTAGGCAGGGAGAGACTTCCGGAAGGCAGAGCCTGGGTGCTGGCCTCAGCTCAGTGTGAATCACTCAGTAGCTTCCTCTCCCTGAGCCATTGTCAACCCGTCTCAGCATCTCTCAAGCGCCAGGCTGAGTGCATCCACGCTTTACACAGATGCTAAAGCTCCATGATGACCCTGTGAGGTAGTCACTCCCATCATGTCCATTCAAAATTTATTTGGCTGTGGTTGCGGCACGTGGGATCTTTCACTGCAGTGGGCCGGCCCTTCGTTGTGGGTTTCTCTCTAGTTGCAGCATGCAGGCTTAGTTGCCAGAGGCTTAGCTCCCCCACCAGAGGTCAAACCCGCATCCCCTAAATTGGAAGGCAGATTATTAACCAGTGGACTGGGAAGCCCCAGTCATGCCCATTTTACAGCCAAGGGAATGGACTCAAGCAGTAGAGAAGGGAGCATGGTTTGAACCCAGGCAACCTCACTCCACAGCCCTACTCTGCCCCCATCTTAGAGTGAATGAGGGCCTGGACACTAGGAACAGGCTCTTCAGACCTGCAAGGAACCCACAGCAGTTTCTGTACCATCACCCTGGACGCTGGGGCTGTAAAGTGGCACAGCAGTTGGTCAAGAGTTACCATCTGAAAGTCACCCACAGCATTTGACCCAAAGTCTCCCTTTTGGGGCCCCACCCTAACAGACATCATCTGAAATACAGAAAAAAACACTTTAGGGCATGTTCATTGCTGTGTTAAAAGAGCAAAAACTGGAAACAACGTGGCTGTCCATCAACAAGAAAAGAGGCAAATGGATCAACGTCTTTAATGGAATCCTCTGGAACGACCCTAAAGGGGGGCTTTGCATACACCATTAAGTGAAAAATGCAGGGTGGCCGTGAAGATGTACTGGGGCGAATGATGGCTGGAAGGAAACACACCAAACTCTCAACAGTACTCAAGAGTCATTTTTCCCCCTCTTCCTGTTTTCTGAAATCGCTGTACTGTTATTACTTTGATTATTTTTTAAAGGATTATTAAAAAGAAAAATTCAGTAATTGCAATGGAGCCCTGAGGACCCCACACTGAGCAGTCAAGGAGACGAGGGGGAACAGGCCAGGGAGGTAGTGGGGAAGCTGAAAAGAAGGGTGGGGTGTCATGGAGATGAAGGAAGAGATGGAAGTGGGGATCCCCAGGGTCAGTGTGGCCTGGGAGGCACTGGTGACCCAACGCTTGCCCCCATGTCCCCAACAGCATTCACAACGTAATCCAGGCACCAAGAGGAATCAGCCATCGACCCCCACATATTCCTCAATGAAGAGTCTAAGAGTGGCCAGTGTCCCCACGAGCAGCAGGCACTTCCAATGCGAACTAGGCACCAGGAGAAGCAGTGACACACCACCCCATGGCCCTCAGCTCCCAGCCCAGCTCGAGCAAAGCAGAGAAGGCCTCAGGCAGAAGAGCCTGGCCGGGATTCTCTCCTATCTCCAGGACAAGGCTCTCCTGGGCCATAGAGGAGACAGCTGTTCTTTAATCCCTAAATTGTGTCGGACTCTTCTTCGATCCCATGGACTGTAGCCTGCTAGGCTCCTCTGTCCATGGGACTTCCCAGGCAAGAGCACTGGAGTGGGTTGCCATTTCCTTCTCCAGGGGATCTTCCCCACCCAGGGATCAAACTCGTGTCTCCTGCATTGGCAGGCAGATTCTTTACCACTGAGGCACAAGGGAAGCCTTCCTGGTCCATAGTGAAATGAAGCGAAAGTCGCTCAGTCATGTCCAACTCTTTGCAACCCCATGGATTATACAGTCCATGGAATTCTCCAGGCCAGAATACTGGAGTGGGAAGCCTTTCCCTTCTCCAGGGGATCTTTCCAACCCAGGGATCGAACCCAGGTCTCCCGCACTGCAAGCAGACTCTTTACCAGCTGAGCTACAAGGGAAGCCCTCCTGGGCCATAATCACTCACCAGTTCTGTAATGGTTCCCACGGGGATCACATTCTGCACAAGCATGCGCGTGGGTGCAGGCGCACATACACGCACACACTCGCTTCTCGGCCCTTCCCTCAGCCTCTCTGAGGCCCATCCCTTAGATGATGGGCTTCTTGGTAGAAGCGGACACCCCCCACACCCAGAGTCACATCACCAGCCTGCTTTCTTCACCTGGAAACCTCCTTCCTCTGTCCCCCCACCTCATCACAGACCCTGGGCAAACCTGAGCAGAGGAGGGAAGGACCCCCAACAACTCGCATCCCACTTCACTGTCCCAGCCCCAGCATGAATCCCTGCCTCCTGTCACACCCAGGGCAGGCCGTGGCCAAGCTGGGTGGAGGGAGGCTGGGCCACACAGCTAAAACACCAAACCAGGCACTGAAGGCCAGTGACCTAAGATGCCACCTCTGACCATCAACTAGTGAGTCAGCAAGAAGCAGGGCCAAGTCACTACCAGCGATCGCCCATGACACCCTCGTTCTGAGAAAACAGACCTTCCTTATGGCAGCCCACAGAGTACACGCAGGGACCACACTCCCGGTCAGCCTGTGTTCATGAGCATGGCTGGCAGAGACAAGGCCAGGACCAATGAGCCACCCCCTTTCCTGCCAGTGAGCTCAGCCTTATTACTTTGCTTCATTTTCAGCTCATCTGAAAGAGCCTCATTTGAGGTCCCTGGAGGATCTTAAAAGTGTTATTCAAACATTAGCTCTGACACGCGGCCTCCCCTCCCTAGACTTCACCCGCCCAAGGCAACGCTTTGCTGCCTGCTTTTTGGTACTGCCGGGGAAGAGCAGAGGCTTCAGTCTGCCACGTGGCACCACGGGCCCTGCCACCTCCAGCCCTCCTCAATCCAGACTTTCCCCAGCTCCCTGCCTATTTTAGAGGCGGGACCAGGGAAGGGGACTCAGTATTTCCCGTATGACAGGCATGCCATCTCGTTCAACCTCTGCCACAACCCCAAGGGTGGCA
Organism: Bos javanicus; assembly: GCF_032452875.1. Lineage (NCBI taxonomy): Eukaryota > Metazoa > Chordata > Mammalia > Artiodactyla > Bovidae > Bos > Bos javanicus. Next base: position 65,226,024 of record NC_083880.1, on the reverse strand, counting down.
TTATTATTCCTGTGTCATCGATGCAGAAACTGAAGCTGAGCACCCCAGCCAAGGTCACCTCACTGGCACATAGCCAGATGAGGCCAGGAACCCGGGACTGCCGAGTCCCATGGCTTTTCCAACCACTCATGCCTGCCCCAGCATGCTCTGCCCTGCCTGCAGCTCCGCTCGCCCTGAGCAGAGATGGGCAGCCATCCTTAGCTACCCCGTGGCATATAACCCCGAGCCTGGGCCCAAGTGGAAGGGACAAGACAAGACGGGGCTGAAAAATTTGGGGCTTCTAGAAGAGAAGGAAAAATTAAAAAGTGAGGCAATGCTAAGAGCTGGTTGCAACGCCCCATTCTGCTCTGCATCTTACAGGGGCACCTACAAAAAAGAACAGGATCAGAGCTCAACAAGAGGCCAGGTGGGAGGATAGGAGGTCGAAAAGGAGGAGATATGGGCTGTGTGTTAGGGAAGTCAGAGCTAGAAGGCCTTGGTCTTTACAGGTAAAGAAACTGAGGCACGTGGAGGGGAAGGGACCCACCCAAAGCCACGAGTGAGTCTGTGGCCACGCCAGGTCTCCTGACCCATAGGTTAGTTTTCCCAGATCTGGAAGAATGAAGGGCCTGGAGCAGATGCTGCTTGGGATAAATGAATAGTGAACGAACGAGGGGACCCATCACCTCCAGAGCTGAAGAAGAGGAGCACAGAAGCCTACGCAGTGCTTCCATGGGGACCCCAGTCTCACTCTAGTCTCTCACTTCCACGGAGAAGATGTAGGCAGGAGGGAGGCCTCTCCATTCACCAAAGCTCAGGCTCTACCAGGAGCCAATCACAGCCCCGGAAGGAGGCAGAAACTTTGGTTCCCCTGGCAACGCAGACAAAGGCCTCTGCTCAGCACAGCAATCAGCTGGAATAGGATGCAGACCATATTCCACCCCATTCACTCAGGGCTCTCCGCTCCTTTTCTCATAAGGAGGGAAACAATCCCATCCTTCTGGTTTTAGCTCCCGACCTCCAGCCACACCTCTGGGCCCATCTCAGATCAGAAGGAGGGGTAGGGATGGGCCTCTGAATTGGGGGCTTAGGGCAGCAGTTGAGCCCTATCCTATCTGGGGCAGGGGGTGCTTCCCAGGTGGCTCAGTGGTAAAGAATTCATCTGTCTCTGCCAATGCAGGAGACTCAGGTTCGATCCCTGGGTCGGGAAGATCCCCTGGAGGAGGGCATGGCAACGCACTCCAGTATTTTGCCTGGAGAATCCCCATGGACAGGGGAGCCTGATGGGCTAAATTCCATGGGGTCACAAAAGATTCAGACAGGACTGAGCAACTGCACAGTAACAACCACCACCATCCTGTCTGCGGGGGTCCTCTCTTGCCAGGTGTGCACCCTGAGTTGAGCCTGGGGCCTATGTGGACGTTCCTCAGCACATCAAGCCCCCCAACCCCCGACCACTCCCCAAAAGGCCATGCCAGCTGCCTGGCATGGAGCCACAGGAGTGCCAGGAAGGGCGGCACATGGCCCGGCCCAGACCCAGAAGTAATTCACAGCTGGATCTGAGCACATCTCATCACCTTCCTCCTGGAGTCTCATTTTCTCCATCTGTAAAGTGTAAAATCTAAGACCTACGGTTCTTTGGAAGAATGGCTCCCTGTCCACACTCACCAAAAAAATGTCTGAGGAGAGGACACAGGAAGGAGCTTAGCTTACACCACTTTCAAAAGGTTGCCTGGGGGACTTCCCTGGTGATCCAGTGGCAAAGACTCCAAGCTCCCAATGCCGGGGGCCCAGGTTCGATTTCTAGTCGGGGAACTAGATCCCACATGCCACAACTAAGACCCGGCACAGCCACGCAAATAGATTAATATAAATGTTAAAAGAAAACAAAGAAAGCAAGGTTGCCTGGCCCTTGGTCCAGAGTCTGGGAATGCATAAAACATTCCCATTCACTGGAATTGTCTCTTTGTACACACTTCGAGAAGACGAAAGAAAATCACAAGAAAACTGATGGACTCTGAAAATAGCTTCCAAATACAACCTCCGGCTCAGCCACCTCCAGGCCAAGCCAGAACATCCCCGATCCCTCATCCAGACTCCAGCCCAGCAGGGACAAGTATGTGCAATGTCCCCATGGAAGGATCCCTTGTCACTCAGGGAGGAGTCAATTATTCAGAGGTTTCAGGGAGACTTTCCACATCGAGAGTCAGAACAAAAAGAGAGGTTTTTCAGGAAGCTTCTTAATTCTCAGAAAAGTCTAACTATTGGGTCCAAACCTATGTGCATTCACTATGCTTTCAGCTCTATGATCCCTCAAGCACCTAACAAAAAAAACCTTAAAAAAAAAAAGAAAAGGGCATTCCCTGGAGGTTCAGGGGTTAGGATTCCAAGCTTTTACTGCAGAGGGCTCAGGTTCAATCCCTGGTCAGGGAACTAAGATCCCACCAAAAAGGAAGAAACCCTGAAGCCCCCCAGGATACAGCTGCTTCCCTCACCCCATCGCCCCACACTCATCAGTCCCTGCACTTTGTCCACTCCTCCTCGTCACCCACTCTCTTATCTGTTCCCTCTTGTCCTTCCAGGCACCTGAGTTTAGGCCCATCCTTTCTCACCAGGGCCACCCAACAGCCTTCCCACTGGCCTCTGGGCTGCAGCTTTCCCCTTCCAACCCATCCTCCGGCCTCCAGAAATTAGATCATATCATTCCCTGAAATGGCCCTCATCGCCGTCCAGACAAGATGCAACTCCTGGCCCATGTGCTGCAGGATCTGGGCCTGTCTGTGGTCTCCTTTGTTTTTCTTGTTGTCCCCAGCATGCACAGCAAACTTCCGCCACTTCAAAGCACCCTCCTGTTTCACATCTCTGTGTTTTTCTTTGCATTCGTAGTTCCCTCTGTCTGGAATGCCCTTTCTGAAGCCCCCAACGTTGGATGGAGATAACAGCTGACTTTCCTGAGAGCTCAATGTGCACCAGGCTCTCTGCTAAGCCCTTTGCAGGCACTACTTCATTTATCCTCACCAAGACCCTGTGAGGCAGGTACTTAACGCAGCCTCTTTACGGGTGAAGAAAAATGGGATCTGAGATGCGATGAAGCTGGAAGAAGTCACGTGGTTGACAAGGGGAGGAGATAGAATAGAAATCCATATATCTGACTCTGCTTTTGTTCAGTTGTTCAGTCATGTCCGACTCTTTGCCACCCCATGAACTGCAGCACACCAGGCTTCCCTGTCCTTCACTATCTCCCGGAGTTTGCTAAAATTCATGTCCATTGAATCAGTGATGTCATCCAATCATCTCATCCTCTGTCACCCCCTTCTCCTCTTGCCCTCAGTCTTTCCAGCATCAGAGTCTTTTGCAATGAGTCAGCTCTTCACATCAGGTGGCCAGAGTATTGGAGCTTCAGCTTCAGCATCAGTCCTTCCAGTGAATATTCAGGGTTGATTTCCTTTAGGATTGACTGGTTTGATCTCCTTGCTGTCCAAGGGACTCTCAAAAGTCTTCTCCAGCATCACAGTTCAAAAGCATCAATTCTTCGGCACTCAGCCTTCCTTATGGTCTAGCTCCCACGCATATACAACTACTGGAAAAACCATAGCTTTGACTAAATGAACGTTTGTCAGCGAATCTGACTCGCAGGTGGCCCCAGTCCTCTCGCCCCACCCCCAGCCAGGAACAGTGCCACTATGGTGGGGAGCAGAAAGCACAGTTTGTCCCCAGCAGCACCCCTTCTTTTTGGGCCTTTGGGAATAACCTGCCTCCGAACGCCTGTTCCTCTCTGAGTTTGCCTCCAACCCTGCACTCCCACAATCACACAGCACAACCTCTTCAAGTATACAAAGAGTCTGAGCCCCCAGCTCAGGAGCAGAGCTCTGGAATTAAAATTACTGGCCCATCAGTGACTCTCAGCAATGTTTTTCAGAAAGTCAAAACTCTGGCTTAGGATCAGGGGACCACCACAATCTGGTACCAGCTCATCTTTTCAACCTTAATTTCTCACTGCATCCCTGCCCCCATGGATGTGTGTCTTAACCACAATACAATGGTATTTACCACCCTGCCGTGTTGGTTCTCACTAAAAGTTGCCATTTACTAAGCACCTGCTAAGAGTCATGCCCTGAGCCAAACACTTAACTAGCATCTTGTGTCCCTAAAATTCATTCATTCAATTATCCAGCACATACCTACTTAAGATCTTTTAGGTGCCCTGCAATGTGGAGCGAACATGAGGTTAAAAATGGAAGACAGGGACTTCCCTGTGGCCCAGTGGTTAAGAATTCGCCTTCCAATGCAGGGGACGCAGGCTGCAGAACTAAGATCCCACATGCCACAGGGCAACTAAGTCTGAGTGCCGCAACTACTGAGCCCAGACCTTAACTAGAGAGACGCCCAGGCGCCACAACCAAGATCCCACAGGCCACAACTGAGACCGGATGCAGTCAAATAAATGAATAAACGTTTTTAAAATACAATACAAGATAAATGGTTACAAACTGTGATAAGCATTATGAAGAATTATGAGGTGGAGGTAGAGAGCAGTGCAATGGGGCTGGGGAGGGAGGTAACTAACCAAACTGAGCTGTAAAAAATGAGAAGGATCTCGGACAGCAAAAAGCCAGGGAAAGAGAATTCGAAGCAGAAGGAATCAGTTCAGTTCAGTTCAGTTCAGTCACTTAGTCATGTCCGACTCTTTGCAACCCCATGGACTATAGCACGCTATGCCTCCCTGTCCATCACCAATTCCCAGAGCTTGCTCAAATTCATGACCATCGAGTCATTGATGCCATCCAACCATCTTATCTTCTGTCATTCCCTTCTCCTGCCTTCAGTCATTCCCAGCATCAGGGTCTTTTCCAATGAGTCTGTTCTTTCACATCAGGTGGCCAAAGTATTGGAGTTTCAGCTTCAGCATCAGTCCTTCCAATGACTATTCAGGACTGATTTCCTTTAGGATGGACTGATTGGATCTCCTTGCAGTCCAAGGGACTCTCAAGAGTCTTCTCCAACACCACAGTTCAAAAGCATCCGCTTTCTTTATACTCCAACTCAGCTTTCTTTATAGTCCAACTCTCACATCCATACATGACTACTGGAAAAACCATAGCTTTGACTAGATGGACCTTTGTCAGCAAAGTAATGTCTCTGCTTTTTAATGTGCTGTTTAGGTTGGTCATAGCTTTTCTTCCAAGGAGCAAGCGTCTTTTAATTTCATGGCTGCAGTCACCATCTGCAGGTCCTGGGGTAGGGAAGGATTTGCTAAATCTACAGAGAGAAGAAGTAAACGACCCAGGCTCAGGATGGCAGTGGCTGGAGTAAGCCCCTCTCTGGGTAAACTCTCTCCTTCTGCTTGAGCCTGATAAGGGCAGGCCAGATTATAAAGACAAAAACCCTTCGGATGGAGACAGGCTACTTGCTAGCATGTTAGCTGATCCTATCACCGTCCCCAGGAAGCAAGCAAGGCCCTCATTCTGTCCCTCAGAACCGGAGGCACTTGGTATGCTATGACTCGCCTAAGGGTAGAAAGAACACGGCGGAGCTAGAACTAGAATCATAGTACGTGGCTGTTTGAGGATTACTGAGCTGAAAACCCTGCTGTACTGATGAAGACACTGAGGCCTGAGAAGAAAAAAGGATGTGCCCATGTTCACATGCTGAGTAAGCGATGGAGCTAGAACCAGGAGTCCCAGCAGCTTCCGCTTACGAGCTCCCCACGCAGCCTCCCTTGAGAAAGACGGCCAAGGGGACAAAGGTGAGGCTGCCCTTGGGGGGGTCGGGGGAGGGAGGCAAGGACAGGGCAGCCCTGTCTCCTTTCTCCTGCCCCTCTCCAGCTCCCAGCCCTCCCACTGCTTGTGGGTGCCGCAAAACCTGCTAAACCAGTGCCTGTGCCCGGGCAAGCGGCAGGGCACAGAGTTAGAGAGGCACACGCAGGCTGCAGACACCGAGAGCTAAGGGCCACGGTGGCTTCCCTGGAGGCCCACGGTTAGGACGCTGCGCTTCCAGTGCAGGGGGCCGGGTTCAATCCCTGGTTGAGGAACTAAGATCCCACATGGTGCAGTCAATAAAAGAGAGAGAGCCAAGAAACAGGGAGGACACAGAGCAGCTCCTCTTGAGACGTGCCAGCCAGGCCACATGGGCACTGCCCCGGGGCCAGCAGTGAACCGGTCTGTCACCCAGAATCAGCCACAGCTGGCCATCTGGCACAAAGCCCTGCCCTCTGCTTCCCCTCCCGCTCCGGACACTCAAATGTCAGCTATCAGAGCCACCAGGACAAGAGACCCAGGAACTTACCTGGGAGGACAGGAAGCAGGGAAACGTGACAACTATGACGCACAAATACGTCTCCCCTCCCAGCCACAGCCACTAGGATTAAGTCCCGCCACTCCCGGCCTTGTCGGGGACACACATGCTCTCAAGGGACATCCTGCCCTCCCCCCAACTGCAGTGACCAAGTGCCAGGAGATGGCTGAGCACAAGTCATGACTGTTGGGGGTGGAGGTCAGGAGACGGGCATGCCTTGGTAGCTCTGGAGCCCTGAGACTCTTGACACTTGACTCTGCTCTGTACCCCTGGGACTCCTGACACCCTGGAGCCCTGAGACTCTTGCGGACCTGGGCAAACCTGCCCTCTGGGGCTTCCGTCTCGCTGCCTTTCCCGTGGGGTCACTAGGTCAACTCCATTGTTTCAGGGAGCCTTGAAATGTTGCTCTCACCCCCCGACCACTGTACCTCTCACCACCTCCTGCCCAAAGGAAAACATAAGAAGTTACCCCCGTCAGTGGGCAGGGCCCCCACTGGACGGGGCTGGCCTCTGTGTCAGGGGGCGCCTGGCTGGAGCCTGTTCTGTCAGCTCTAGTGCCAGCCAGGGTGGTGGGGCCCCCTGGGCAGAGTATGGGGGAATTGATGATTCTATCAACTTTTCCCAAGTGCTCAGAACCCAGTTCAGAAACCACTCTCAAGGCCTATAAGACCCAGAAGCCACGCTGTCAGCAAGAAGGACCCCCGACATCAGTCTGGGCCTTGATCTTGGGACACATGGGTCAGGCAGGTGCCCCACACATGTCAGGGACTATCCTCATATCTCAACTGAAGGCAAAAGGAGATGATGAGATGGTTAGATAGCATCACTGACTCAAGGGACATGAACTTGAGCAAACTTGGGGAGGACAAGGAAGCCTGGTGTGTTGCAGCCCATGGGGTTGCAAAGAGTTGGACACAACTTAGGGACTGATCAACAACAACAAATTCTCATATCTCAACCAATCCCCTCCCTTGGTAGATGGGGAGGAGGCCCAGGGAGAGGCAGGGACCGGCCCAAGGTCACACAGCAAGGCCGCGGCAGAGGTGGAACCTCTGCCCAGACCCGACTCCCCCCCAGTCCAGGGCTTCCAGCACCTGCTGTCTCCTATGGCACAGACGATTTCCCAAATTCAAAATCATGCATTCCACGGAGGAACCTAGAGACACCTTCCTCGCCACTGCTTGGAAACCGCCAGAGACTGGTACAAAGTTCTGCCGTTAGATACGGATCACGTGTGTGCCTGCTGTGTTCGCTTCTGTGTCCCAGCACGTGGGTCCGTGCATTGAGTACAGCACGGATTCAGTGCAAACTGGCTGACCAACTCAAGGCCCAGTGGAGGTGAGTTCCCTGGCAGTGTAGTGGTTAAGACTCCATGCTGACACTGCCAAGAGCCTGGGTGCAATCCCTGGTCAGGAAACTAAGATCCCACAAGCCATGCAGTACCGCTAAAAAAAAAAAAAGACTCAATGGAGGAATGACTGGAGGCAGAATCCACTCTGAGGCCCAAGCACTGAGGGTGGGAGTAGAGCTGGGGGTGGCAGAGCAGGAAATAGCAGAGAGAGGCAGAAAAAGCTCAGGATCCAAGCAGGTTGTGTAGAACAAGCAGGGACACTGTGGGCCCACAGCTTCAGAAATCCTGGGACCCAAAGCTAGACAGGTCTCCTCCAATCATCTTGAACGTATGGACCTGAAGACTTGTGTGCATGTTCCTGTGACTTGGCAAGGCCACCAAGCCAGCCACTCTGTCGTTTATTCAGTCACTTGCTCCCTTGCTCTCCAAAACTTACAGGCTGAAAATCAGTGTTGGTAACAGTTGTCTCCAATTTGCCAGTCGGTGCTGCCAGACCCCGGAGAAGGCAGTGGCACCCCACTCCAGTACTCTTGCCTGGAAAATCCCATGGACGGAGGAGTCTGGTAGGCTGCAGTCCATGGGGTCGTTAAGAGTCGGACACGACTGAGCAACTTCACTTTCACTTTTCACTTTCCTGCACTGGAGAAGGAAATGGCAACCCACTTCTTTGTTCTTGCCTGAAGAATCCCAGGGACGGAGGAGCCTGGTAGGCTGCAGTCGATGGGGTCGCAGAGTCAGACATGACTGGAGCGACTTAGCAGCAGCAGCAGCTGCCAGACCCAGAGGCTGATCCTCACAGCACCTCTGACCAGGAGTTGAGCTCCTAAAGTGTGAGGACCTGAGCTGAAATCAGGGGCAAGCCACTTCTCCTAAGACTCACAACCGCATTTGTAAAATAGAGATGGTGATGCCTCCCTGCCCTCCCTTAGTGAATGCTCTGAAAGTCATATACAGTGATGGATGTGAACATGCCTTGTAAACTGTAAAGTGCCAAAGAGATAAAAGAGATTATTCATAACAATAATATTGCCATCACCAGCCTCACTGGCCCCCAGAGAACTTTGTTGTTCAGTTGCCAAGTCGTGTCGGACTCTTTGCAACCCCACGGACTGCAGCACACCAGGCTTCCCTGTCCTTCATTATCCCCCAGAATTTGCCAAAGTTCATGTCCATTGAATCAGCGGTGCCATCCAACCATCTCATACTCTGTTCTCTTCTCCTTCTGCCTTCAATCTTTCCCAGCATCAGGGTCTTTCCCAATGAGTTGGCTGTTCGTATCAGGTGGCCAAAGTATTAGAGCTTCAGCTTTAGCATCAGTACTTCCAATGAGTATTCAGTGTTGATTTCCTTTAAGATTGACAGGTCTGATCCCCTGACTGTCCAAGGGACTCTCAAGAGTCTTATCCAGCACTACAGTTCAAAAGCATCGATTCTTTGGCACTCAGCCTTCTTTATGGTCCAGCTCTTACATTAGTACGTGACTACTAAAAAGACCACAGCCTTGACTATATGGAACTCTGTTGGCAATGTGATGTCTTTGCTTTTTAACGTATTGTCTAGGTTTGTCATTGAGAATTCCTCTAAATGTCAGTGACCATCATCATTATTGCCACCAACAATAATTAACACCTATCAGTTGAAAATGGCAACCCACTCCAATATTCTTATCTGGAGAATCCCATGGACAGAGGAGCCTAGTGGGCTACAATCCATGGAGTCGCAAAAGAGTCACACACGACTGAGCAACCAACACAAGACACATCAGTTATGAGATACTTGACTCAGACACTTGTATCTCAGGCACAGTCCTCTGCTCATTGCCTGCTTTCTCCCATTTCAGCTCCATAACCTCTGAAGTGGGAACTATTATTGGGTGCATTTCACAGATGGCAAAGCTTAGGCACACAGCAATGAAGTATCTCATTGAAATCCACACAGTAGGTGGTGGAGCAGGGGTCTACACCCAAGTCTATTGTAGTCTGGAGTTCCAGCTCATTCTACTGCCTGGTGGGAGCCTGTTGCCTTGTTAAAGCTACTCCCCTTTACCAAAGCCTGTTGTGGCACAAAGTGATATCACTTCTCTGACCCTTGCAGCAGGAACCCCTGACATGGGTAGGATTGGCGGATTCTGTCCTCTCTGTTTGACAAATGAGGCAACTGATCTCTAGGAAAGCTTGTCAACCATGTGTTTTAGGCCACTGATCATAGAACAGTAGGAATATAAAGGACTCAGGAGAGTGGATCCAGTAGGGGAAACTGAAGCCCGGAGAGGGAAAAAGACATGCCCAGGTCATTCATTCAAACCTTTCCCAAGACCTGTGCATATGTAAGACACACATATGAAAAAAGCAGTGTGGGGTTTCCTTGGTGATCCAGTGGTTAAGAATCCACCTTCCAACACAAGGGACTTAGGTTCAATCTCTGGTCAGAGAACAAAGATCCCATAGGTCACAGGGCCAGAGAAGGCAATGGCATCCCACTCCAGCACTCTTGCCTGGAAAATCCCATGGGCGGAGGAGCCTGGTTGGCTGCAGTCCATGGGGTCACGAAGAGTCGGACACGACTGAGCGACTTCACTTTCACTTTTCACTTTCATGCATTGGAGAAGGAAATGGCAACCCACTCCAGTGTTCTTGCCTGGAGAATCCCAGGGACTGGGGAGCCTGGTGGGCTGCCGTCTGTGGGGTCACACAGAGTCGGACACGACTGAAGCGATTTAGCAGCAGTAGCAGCAGCAGCAGGCCACAGGGCCACTAAGCTGTGTGCCGCAACTAAAGAAGCCCTCACGTGCCTCAACTAGAGAAAGCCCACGCCCCTCGATGAGAACCAGCACAGCCAAAAAACAAAGAAAAAGAAAAGAAAGCAGTGTCTACTCTTCTAGTTTTCTAATGCTGCCCCACCGCTACACCCCGCCCAATCCCACCTTTGCATCCAGGGCCAGCCACTGCCACCACTTCCGTAGTCTTAGTTCCCAGTTTAGCAAACGAGGAAACTCCCTTGGCCAGTAAAGAGTTCTAGAGGCTAACACAGCTGCCCCAGGACCACATAAAGCCCTGGAGGCCAGTCCCCATGCCCTGCCGCCCCCAATCCAGGGAGCTCTGGAGGTAAAGACGGTGCCCACGCTGTATTCACAGGGTTGTGCCACCATCACCACTAATTCCAGAATCCTGGTTATTCTTAGCAAGCCCCGAGCTGTAGTCCCCAGCGCTCCTAGGAACACGGGGCTCCTCCCTGGTTTGGCCCAGACGCCACTTTTCTGGGAAAGGCCAGGGTGCCCCTAGGAAGAATTTCTCTGTGGCAGAAGTGGAGCAAAATGTAAACACTCAGCGGACACTGTGTTCCACTTAGTGCAACAAATTATGGACTGTCTGGGAAAGGGGCCCGCCACGTGAGGCCGGCCCAAGCCAAGTCTCTTCCTAGCCTTGTCTCGCTAGCTGCTCTGAATGCAGCGATCGTTTAGGTCCCTGGCCTCAGTTTCCCCATGTGCAGGCTGACACATGAGCCTCCAACACCTTACAGAGGGATCCCTCCTAACAAATGGCTAATCTCTTCCACCTTGTCAGAAGAAAAAGGCCAACCTTTTATGTCAGCGGAGATTGGCAAGAACAGCAGTCTGGGGCCGACCTAGGGAATGCTCAGATTTAGAACTGGTGAGGAAGGTTTTTTTTCTGGGGCCTTAGGAAGCTTGGGAATGTGTGAACTGGGGACATGACTCGCACGTTTTGGGCCAAAAAGGGAGTCCCAGAGGCAGTGCTTAGAGCCATCAGCACTGGGCAGCAGGAAGAAAGGTCAGGATCCAAGACACTGGTTTCTGTCTTTCACCTCTGCTCTGCCACTCACTAGCTGTCTGACCTTGGAGAAGTCACTTACCTTCTCTGAGCCTCAGTGAACCCATCCACAGAATGGGGATAAATATAGCCTCTGTGCCTTCCCTTTCAGGATTATGGGGAAAATCTGATGAGATGATGAATAGAAAAGTCCTAGTCCCGCCCCATGAAAGAATTCCCCCGCCCTTCTCCACCTCTGTTGCCCCTAGCGAAATGCTGGAATCCCTCCAAGAAAGGTTGGAGAAATCCAGGGATCCCAGAGACAAGAGGGGCCACAGAAGGAATGCTGAACATCTGTGTCCTGTCTGGATGACATTTGTGAAGCCTGGCCCCCCCTCCCTGAGACAGCCCCTCTAGCTCTCAGGCAAACAGCAAGCCAGGAAAAGAGTCTGTATTCACATTGGGAAGAAACTGAGGGGCAGACAGGGGAGCCAGAATCAGCATTTCTGAGCCATCGAGATAATAGGAGTCTCTGGACGAGAGCAGGGAGGAGGCTGTTGGTGGTCGGGCAGGGGAGGGGTGTCCTCCTGTTGAGTCTCCCCCACCTCCATCCCTCCTGCAAAAACCAATGATGTCACCTTTCATGTGACAACTCTAGCTGTGTCATTTTCTTCCTCTGTAAATGGGGGTGATAAAGCCTCTGACACACCGTGAGTCCAGTTCAATAAACGTGCCTGTCATTCTCCCATCCTTTGAAACCTGGGAGACTCCCGGTACCAACATCATCTTCCTCTAATTTTCCACCTGAGTTATTTGAAGAAAAAATCTGAAGGCACTTTCAGGACAGAGCCCAGGCTCTGAGGGTGTAGTCCATCTGCTGACAAGGTGGATGAGATCCGCGGTATGTGGAAGGGGCAGGGGGAAGGAAAGGGGCCTCTCCATGGGATAGAGGTCCATGCTTCAGCCTGGGGAGGGGACGGAGAGTCCTGCTGCTCACAAGGCTCTTTCCAGAAATAGTCCTGGTTCCTTGAGCTCGTTCTGCCTGGAGGGAAGCCTCTCCTCTGAGCAAAGGACAGCAGGGGAGCATTTGCCCCCAGGAATGAAGGGCTGACACCTGTTGGTGCCCACATGGTCTTTTCCACCCTCTACATGGCGCCTGGGAGAAAAGGTAAGAGACCTGGGCACCCAGGTGCAACTGGAGATGATCAAAGCTCTTCACGTCTCTGAAGAGAATAACACGGACTGGGGGGCGGGGCTTCTGTGAAGCCTGAAAGATGGCTAGCTTCCCTGCCGTACCCCAGCTCTTTAGTTCTGGCCAGACTGAACCACTCCAGCTTCTCCCTTCCAACGCCTTTTCCCAAGCAGCTCCCTCTCCCGGAGAGCCCTCCCTGAATCCACTGCCCCAGTCCAGCCCCTTCCAAAGCCTAGAGCCCATGCCTTCTCCTCCAGGAAGCACATTCTGGCTGCTGGGCCCCAGGGCCCCAGGCTGCCCCTTTCCCCTGGGTGTCAGTTTCCCATCCCTCTCTGACAGTGATCTGCACTCTTTGGCTGTGTCTCGGCCACACCTGCACACGTTGACTTCCCCTCTGTGGGGCACAGAGCTCACAGACATGAATTCAAATGTCACCTTTGCCACTTGTTAGCCACCTGATCAAGGGACAGTCACTTCTCTCTGAGGCTCAGTTTCCTCTGGAAAATGGTGAGAATAATCACACCTATTCCATAGAGTTGTTGTTGCAATTAAATGAGACAATGACCATTCAGGGCTCAGGACAGAGCCTGGCACAGTGTGAGAGCTCAGGAACGTGACTTATTTGCTACGGTGACCTTTCAGGTAGGTTCATGAATGATTTTTCTTTGTATCTCCTGAAAGGCCTACCACAAAATCGTATGTGTGCTTAGTCACTCAGCCGTGTCTGACTCTTTGTGACCCCATGAACTGTAGCCTGCCAGGATCCTCTGTCCATGGAATTTCCCAGGCAAGAATACTGGGGTGGGTTGCCATTTCCTCCTCCAGGAGATCTTCCCAACCCAGGAAGATTGAGTCTGGGTCTCCTGAACTGCGGACAGATTCTTTACGGACTGAGCCACCAGGGAAGCCCACAGAACCGTATACCAAATGGATTTCTGTACAGGTGGATCTGCATGCACCCTGAGGAAGCCTTTCCCAGTGGCACAGTAGAGAGTAACCTGGGCTTGGCTGCCTCTGCAGGTCACAAGCTGTGTCACGGGGCAGCACGCAAGTAGACATAGAATCCACTTGAACTTCTGATCAGAGGCAGTGGACATAGTGATCAGAGGGTGGGCTCTGAAGCCAGACTCCTTGAACTTGAACCCGAGCTCCTCCTCTTACTCAGTATATGACCTTCACTAGCTGTGCCTTGGTTTTCCCACCTATAAAATGGGGAGAGTAATTGTACCTACCCAAAGGAGCATCTGGAGGATTAAATGGAATTACACATGAAAAGCAATAGAGGGACTTCCCTGGCAGTCCAGTGGCTAAGACTCCCCACTCCCAATGCAGGGGGCCCAGATTTAATCCTTGGTCAGGGAACTAGATCCCACACATCACAACTAAAAGTTCACATGTCACAACTAAAGACCCCTCACGCCACAGTGAAAATTGAAGATCTCAATTTCTTAACTAAGACTCAGTGCAGCAAATAAATAAATACTAAAAAGAAAAGAAAGGGAATAGAACATGCTCATCATAAGGAGAGTAACTCAATAAACATTACCTATTGTTTTCATTGTTGATATCTGTATTCCTGTCACTGAAGAGGAGGGCTTATGGTTCCTTGCAAGCCTATAAGCTGCTCATTTTCCTATAACCCAAGATTCCACAAACACGCTTTATGTTCTCATGGCTCTGTCTGCCCAGTAGCCTTCCACTCCTTCTTCTAATGAGAGCTCTGCTCCTCCATTTGCTACACAAGAAGGCACTTAACCCAGGCCTGGTCACTACAGGGAATGGCCCTAATCCCCAAGCAACAATGACTGAGCCAATCAGAATCCTTCCCTTGGGTTGATATATAGATCCTCGTAGAAAAACTACCATCATTCAAAAAACTAAGATCATGGCATCTGGTCCCATAACTCCATGGCAAATAGATGGGGAAAAATTGGAAACAGTGACAGATTTTTTTTTTTTCTTGGGCTCCAAAATCACTGCAGATGGTGACTGCAGCCTTGAAATTAAATGACGCTTGCTCTTTGGAAGAAAAGCTATGACAAACCTAGACAGTGTATTAAAAAACAGAGACATCACTTTGATGACAAAGGATGACAAAGGTCCACATAGTCAAAGTTATAGTTTTCCTAGTAATCATGTACAGATGTGAGAGTTGGACCATAAAGAAGGCTGAGCACTAAAGAATTGATGCTTTCAAATTGTGGTCCTGGAGAAGACTCTTGAGAGACCCTTGGACTGCAAGGAGATCCAACCAGTCAATCCTAAAGGAAATCAACCCTGAATATTCATTTGAAGGACTAATGCTGAAGCTGAAGCTTCAATACTTTGGCCACCTGATGTGAAGAACCTTCTCATTGGAAAAGACCCTGAGGCTGGGAGGGCTTCCCTTGTAGCTCAGCTGGTAAAGAATCCACCTGCAATGAGGGAGACCTGGGTTCAATCCCTGGGCTGGAAGATCCCCTGAAGAAGGGAAAGGCTACCCACTCCAGTATTCTGGCCTAGAGAATTCCAAGCACTGTATAGTTCATGGGGTTGCAAAGAGTCAGACACAACCGAGCAGCTTTCACTTTCACTGAAGCTGGGAAACATTCAGGGCAGGAGGAGAAGGGGCAACAGAGGGTGAGATGGTAGGATGGCATCAAATAGACACGAGTTTGAGCAAACTCCAGCAGATAGTGCAGGACAGGGCGTCCTGGTGTGCTGCAGTCCATGGGGTCTCAAAGAGTCAGACACGACTTAGTGATGGAACAACAACTTTCTGTTTGGGTTGCTAAGCTAGGGCAGTGGTCAGCCAGTTCCTCAGAAGGACAGAAAGGAGAAACAAGCTGTGATGGAGACAGATGGAACATCTACCTGGTTTCTCATCCTACAATTCCATGAACTGCCCAGGATCCATTCAAGTCCTTTTCTGGTTTAAGTCACTTTGAATAGAGCTTTTGTCACTTGTTTCTGAAAAAGCCAGGTCCAATTTTATAGGCCCTAACCAAGATACAGTCTGAGCTGGCCGTGGGCAGGGCAGGGCCGCAGCAGTATTAAGGCTGCTCCTGTGTGTCCCAGCACAATCTCTGTTATCTGCGCTACAAAGGACAGTCTGCAAAGCATGTTCTCAAGAATCATCCTGATCCCGTGGTCTTCAGACACTGCCTCCCAGAGCCCTAGGAGCCTGCAGAGGCACCTCCAAGAACACCCATGGGGAGACTTTCCTGGTGGTCCAGTGGTTAAGAGTCTGCCTTCCAATGAAGAGGACGTGGGTTCAATCCCTGGTCAGGGAACTAAGATCCCACAGGCTGCAGGGTAACTAAGCCTGAGCACCACAAGTGGAGAAAGCTGGCATGCTACAGTGAAGACCCAGCACAGCCAAAAGCAAAACCAAAACAGCCATGGAACAAAGGGCAGTAGGAGGGCAGCAAGATTCTAGGTAACTGCTGCAAATTCAACCACAGTGGTTCTGTTTCAAATGCTTATGTATCGGGATTCTGCTGCCTCCAAAGATGTGAAATACCTGATTCTAATGGATGCTCAAAAGAGCATTAAGAGGTAACCAAGGCTGATGTGTCTATCTCCATTCTCCAAAAAAGAAAACCGAGGCCCAGAATGGGAAAGTGATGAGACCAAGGTCACGGAGCAAGTCAGTGTCAGAGCAAAGACTTGAATGCAGGGCTCCGGACTCGCAGGCGGAATGAATTCCACTGCACCAGGCTGCCCACGAAAATCTATCATCTCTCACACTTGCTGTGTCCTCTGGTAAAGTGATGGCGGCTAATATCTTCTAGTGCATGCGTGCTAAGTCACTTCATTCATGTCCAACTCTGCGACCCTATGGAATGTAGCCCGCCAGGCTCCTCTGTCCATGGGATTCTTCAGGCAAGAATACTGGAGTGGGTTGCCATTTCCTCCTTCAGGGGATCTTCCTCACCCAGGGATCGAACCCGAGACTCTGGCGTCTCCTGCACTTGTAGGCACGTTCTTTACCACTAGCCCCATCTGGTTCTAGAGTCTCACCTTTCTCAGCTCTGACCCCTCCAGGATCGCCTGCCTCTGAACCTGGCTCCTTAGAAGGCTTCCAGAAGCTCAAGGAACTTGTGGAATAAATGTTATGACCCAAACTCGACCTTCTTCTCCACCATACACACATACACTCAGTTCCCCTTCTCCCCACCCATTTGCCCAAATGTCAGGCAAAGCCCAGAAGGCCGCCTCCCAGGAACTCGTAATCCACCTCCTCTGTCCAAGCTGTGCTGCGACTGCAGACAGAGGATTCCTTGTTCCCAGTGCTTCCTGCCCAGAGACCTCCATGGGGCCCGTGCACTGGCCGGAAAGAGCCAAATCATTCCTTTCAACTGGAGCTAAAGCCACCTGAATCCCTGCCACCCCTGGGAGCAACATGCTCCCAGCTCTGCTTGGCATTTATTCTATCTGCCCTGGTCTGCCCAGCCCCACCTCAACACCCACAGCCGCTGCTGCCTACACACACACACACACACACACACACAGGAGTTCCCCTAGGGTAGAGAGAGGTGCTTTATGTCTAATCAAAAATGAAAACCAGAGTGGGGTGTCCCTGGTGGTCCAGCGGTTAGAACTCTGTGCTTCCACTGCAGGAGGCGTGGGTTAGATCCCCAGCTGGGGAACTATCATCCTGCATGCTGCATGTGCGAGGCCAGAAAACACAAAAAGAAAACAGCGGATTCTAGAACCCTGACAGTTGTGCCTTACTAATAACCCCACAATGACATCTGCCTATTACTTCGCGATCTCCCTGACCAGTATAACTTCTTGGCTCAGTTCCCTCTCCACGCCCTCAACCTGCCAGGGTCACCAGGAGGTGGAAAGCGGCTTTGACACGCCCCAGGCCAGTGGTTTGTGAAGTATCTTGCACAGAGCTCAGGACAGTTCCACGGCATTGTTGGAGGGCTTCCAGAAGCTGAGGAATTAGCCAGTTAGAGTCCCCCAGGCTCACCCCAACTTTGACCACGGCTGCAACTCCTGTACTGTTTTGTACAGTGAGATTCTTTGGGGTTCACTTGAAAAGGAGATTTCACTGCAGGAAGATTTCAAAGCAACTCTTTCACCCTGACTCCACCTCTGCCCTACCCTGACAATGTAGATATGACCCTGAGAGGGAGGTAGCTGCCCAAGGTCATGTAGGAATCAGTGGCAGAACCAGAATGAAAACACTCCCTTCTGAATCTAGTCTACAAACTCCAAGCGGTTAGTAAAAAAAACCAGGGCCTCAGGTCAGCGGATCTGGCTTCTAGGTTCAAGGTTACTCACCCCCAGGCATGGTGGATGGATAAACGATTGGGGCAAAGCACGCTGACTAACACAGAGGCACTTAACGAGTACCCATTTCAGTCCCTTCCTCAAAATAAGCCCAAACCAGAGAGAACTCTCAACACTGCCCCCGTTTTTCAAGCCCACCAGGAATCTGTAGCCTAGACAAACTCTCCCACCTCCCCAGCAGTAAAATACATTAAAAGAGCCTGAGGGCTGAAAGGTCAATTTGTCCAACCTGAGCAGAGGAGGCTGGGCCTCTGGAACACTCACCCCGGCTCCGACCACACCAGCTCCCCGGGTGGAAGGACGGCAGTCAGACACCTGGAAGGAGCAGACAGCGTTAGTGCCTCTGAACTGAGTTTGTGGACCCAGCATGGAGTTGGAAACTGAGAGGCTGGCATTTGACTCTCTGAGGAACCTTCAGGAAGTTGCTGAACCTGTTACACAGAAAGGCCCGTGTGACTCTGCGGAGCCAAAGGGAAAGTAACAAATATGAAACTGGAGCGGCCTGCAGGGGCCAGGCCAGGAAGGGCCTCGGAGAGTAAGGTAAAGAATTCGGTCTCGAGAGTCTAAAAGCAACGGGAAACCATTGACCTGCAGGGTTGAGAATGGACTGAAAACAGGCCAGAGTAGCTTTAGGCATGTGAGTTGGAGGCTGCTGTGGTTGTCTGGGGGCACGTGATAAGGACCCAGGCTGGGGTGGGGACAGCAGACCTGGAACCTGGTGGCTGGATTCCAGAGCTCTTTGAGCAGTGGTATCCCCAGAAATGACCTTCCCAGGTGGTGCCAGTGGTAAAGAACCGGCCTGCCAATGCAGGAGACCTAAGAGACTCGGGCTCAATCCCGGGGTTGGGAAGATCCCCTGGAGAAGGAAATGGCAACCCACTCCAGTATTCTTGCCTGGAGAATCCCATGGACAGAGGAGCCTGGTGGGCTACAGTCCATAGGGTCGCAAAGAGCCGGATAAGACTGAAGCGACTGAGCACACACGCACACATGCATTCCCAGAAATCATTGGTGGACCAGATCTGGGGGATAAGGAAGAGAAAGGTCTGCCTACTCCTCAGGTGCCCCTTTCACAGCAGTCCCCTGGTCTCCACCCAGGACAAAACATAGCCACTGTTCTTTCAACCTGGCCTATCCTTACCTCAGTTTCCCCATCTGTAAAATAAACATGGTTGGACTCAGGGGTCCCTAAGGTCTTCATAGCATTAATATTCTGTTCCGAGCTAATTCATTCAGTTTGGGTTTTTTTTTTTTTTTAATATTTACTTATTTGGCTGCATTGGGTCTTAGTTGTGGCATGTAGAATCTTCATCGCATCACATGGGATCTTTTGTTGTGATGCACGGGCTTAGAGCAGGGATCAAACCCACATCCCCTGCATTGTAAGGTGGATTCTTAACCACTGGACCACCAGGGAAGTCCCCACCCACAGGTTATTGAAGCCCATTTTTAATCATCTTTCAGCCCCAACTGCAGGCCTGGCCTAGTACACGATGGGCAGAATCACTGGAGGAGAAACCTCGGGTCCCCTGGATTCACATACTCAGAACAGTAACCTCCAGGTTGGATGAGGTGTTTCTGCTTCACATAGAAAATAAGAATCAAGCAAATGGGAAGATCACCTGGGCTGAGGCTGAAACAGCAGGAGCAGGTGCCTTGTTCCTGCTCCCCCACCCAAGAGGCCTCAGGTCACGGGCCTTGCAGCTATAACATCTGTCACCCAGTAGCTTACAACCTGTTTCCCCATCTACTGTTTCCCGAAATCCAGTTTCAACCTGGGGGATCAGCTACCAAGGGACCTGGGAGGCAGTGCAGTGCAGTGGTTTAAGCTGGGACTCTGCAGCTGGGTTGATCCCTGGGTCAGGAAGATCCCCTGGAGAAGGGTATGGCAACCCATTCCAGTATTCTTGCCTGGAGAATCCCATGGACAGAGGAGCCTGGCAGGCTACAGTCCATGGGGTCGCAAAGAGTTGGACATGACTGAGCGACTAACACTTTCACCTTCTGCAGCCATGCAGACCTGGTTTGAATTCTGGCTTTACCACTCTCCAGCAAAGTGGCTGGGGGAAAGTCACTTCTCTGAGCCTCAGTTTCCTCATTTGGAAAACAGGAGTAAGAGCGTCCACTTCCAGGGCTAAAGGGAGGATTCAATGAGACACTGCCTGTGAAGAACTCAGCAAAGTTCCTTATCACAACAACCCAGGAGACAGCATCCGCCATTTCCAGATGTGGACCCTGGGACCCCAGAAGGTGAAAAGACTCACTGAAGAGCATTAGAGGATCCATGCTGGAGTGAGACCCAGAGTTCAGGTTCTTACCCGCCAGGTTATACACTCATTCACCATTTGGGTTCCTCCCTGTGGCTCAGACGGTAAAGAATCTGCCTGCAATGTGGGAGACCCAGGTTCAATCCCTGGATGGGGAAGATCCCCTAGAGAAGGAAATGGCTACCCACTCCAGTATTCTTGCCTGGAGAATTTCATGGACAGAGGAGCCTGGGGGGCTACAGTCCATGGGATCGCAGAGAGTTGGACACGACTGAGTGACTAACACTTACTTTTTAGATGAAGATGTTGTGACTAAACATTACAATGACTTGACCAAAGCCATAGAGGGAACTCATGGTAGAAGAGGGATTTGAACCCAGGCCTTCTTGATGAAAACCCCGTGATCTCCCCTATGGTTATCCAGAAAGTAGACATGATGGTAGAAGAAAGTAGAAGCTTCAGATTTCAGGGCCCTTTAAACCTGGAACAGGGACAAATGCAAACCAGGCAGATGGAGTGAGGGTGGTGATGAAGCTACCTTGAGAGGAAACCAGAAGGAGCTGATGAAACAAAAGCCTCTTTCTCAGCAGCCCTCACCAGGGACCGGGCAGGAGAGGAGGGGCTGACAAGCAGGGCCATCCATCCCGCCAGGGCTGAGCCGAGGGCCGGATCTAAACAAACAGACACAGTTCCAGCTTGGCCACCAACTTGTTGACTGATCCTGGAGAGGTCACACACACACACACATACACACACTCAGGTCTCTGTTTCTTTAGCTCAAGAAGGAGACAGTATACTGAACGGTGTCAAGATCCCTTCCAGCTATGGAAGACTAGTCATAACCATTGCTCATGAATGCCAGACTCTAGCTCAGGCTCTGCTCTCACAAACCCCCAAAGGGGGCCTCTTAACAGTGGCTCCCATATTTCCACAACAGGTATGGGAAACCTTACATTCAGCCTCTGGCTATACAGCCTGATCACTTTCCCTCACCTTTCTCATCTGTAAAATGGGCTCATATCTTTAGCCTGATCACTTATGGAACCCAAAGAACCAAGGAGCTTCCCCAAAGTCTAGCAATCCCCAGAGGTACTGAACAAAGCATCCCCGCAGTGCCCACCCCAAGTCCCACCCTCAAGCTTTTTTAACTTCTCCTTTCTCTCTGGCCCCTGGCCCATCTGGACCAAAGGAAAAACCGAATCCAAGCTCATGGATGCAACAGCGGTAGCAACAGCCCTGACTAGCAGTAGAAGGAGCCACTGTCCCAGCTAAGACTCGACTGTGCATATGTGCCAGGCATTGTGCTGGCACAAGAGCTGCACCTGGATTCTATCTCAGGTAATCCCCTCCATCAACGAGGTAAATCTCACCCTTAGTCTAGCTTTACAGATGATAGACTGAGGTTCAGCCAAGTGGAGTTACCTGCCCAAGGTCACACTCAGAGCAAGCGAGTAGCATGGCCACCCAGACACAGGCTCTTCATTTAACACTACAAGTCCTGATCTTATCCTTGAGGCTGTGGGGTTATTCAGAGTAACATTCCACCATGGGGTGTGGACCCAGACATAGGGGGGCAGTGAGTAAGGGCATATCTGGCCTTTACTCTCACCCCGAACCTCCCCAAGTAATTAATCTTTGCAGTTTTGTATTATTATTCCAACATGTCCAACTCAACTCTCAGGCTAGAACAGTTTTTATCCAATCAAAATATAATGCAAGCCAAATATGTAATGTAAAATTTTCTAGTAGCCACAGTTAAAAGAGTACAAAGGAATGGGTGAAATTAATTTTAATGGTATATTTATTTAACAATATCCAAAGTATTTCTGAGGGAATCCCCTGGCAGTCCAGTGGTTAGAACTCTGAGTTTCCACTGCTTGGGGCCCTGGTTCAATTCCTAGTTAAAGAACTAAGATCCCACAAGTCATGCGATGCAGCTCCCCCACCACCACCCAAAAAAAAAAAAAAAAAAGCACATTTCAAGTGCTCCGTAGCCACATGTGGCTACTGTATGGGACAAAAAAGTTCTAACAGTCAAGTCCTAGAGGGTGGGGCTGGTGGCCTCCATGCCCCTAAGCCAGAGCTGAGCCTCCTAAAGTAAAGTCCGGATTTACTCATCCAACCCCCTATAGAGCCTGATGTTAGTATCTCTCAGGTGCCTTTATACTCACGGTGCGGGTGACAAAGGGATCAGCGTGCCCATGCTCGGAGGGTGGCATGGAGGCTCAGAGAGATGGGTGACCAGCCCAAAGTCACTCAGCTTTGACCCACAGACTGTCTGACTTGGAAGCCTAAGCTCTGTCCCTAAAGCCTGGCAGGGACCTGGTCTCAGGCACAGGCTTCTAGAGGAATAAATAAGCCTTTACCACTAAATCACCCCACTCCGCAAGTCTAGTGGCAGAATATGCGCTCAGTTGCTCAGTCATGTCTGAACTCCTTACAGCCCCATGGACTGCAGACCAGCTCCTCTGTTCATGGGATTTTCCAGGCAACAACAGTGGAGTGGGTTGCCATTTCCTGCTCCAGGGGATCTTCCCAACTCAGGGATCGAACCCGAGTCTCCTGCATTGGCAGGGGAGTTCTTTACCACTGAGCCACTAAGGAAGCCCAGAGAGTGTCCCTAACAGGGGTTAAGTGTTAAAGGAAAGGAAGTAGCGTGGTCTGCACTAGGTGGTGGTCCTGTATGTGGGGCTTAGGCCACTAGGGCACCATTCCCACCCGCCCTCCCACCCTTACCAGGCAGGAGGCAAAGCCAGCAACGTCCACTGGCGGCTTGTCCTCCGGGTTGGGTCCCCCAAGGCTAGCTGCCATGCCCTCCCTGACATCTTGCCCAAGAACACTCACCCAGAGGCCCCTGGACTAGGGCCAGAGCCTGTACTCACCTCCCAGGGTCACCTCAGCTGGAGTCCAGGGAAAGGGTCCAAGAGGCAGTCCACCCCCACCCCCAGGAGGAGGGAGGAGCAGGCCCAGGAGGCAGATTCCAGAGGAGGGAAAGGGTGGCAGGGATAGGCCAGAAGAACCTGGGTGGTTCCACCCATCTCCTGGGGAGCACGGCTAGCATTCAGTCCCCTCCCTTCAGCCTAACCGGGCGAAACTCTCACCAGTTATTAGGTTTAACAATTAACTCTGGTTTCCACTTCAGCAGCAGGCAGTTCCAGCAGAAAGTCCCATCTGGGATAGGGGGACTTGGAAGGGGATAGAGAGGAAGGGGTTGGAGTGAAAGGGAGAAAGAGGTGGTTAGTTAAGCCACCCACCTCCTCCGTCCCACCCTACCAGTGTGGGGTAACTAAAGGGGGGTGGCGTAAGTTCCATAAGGTCAGGGGCAGTGCCTGGCACATAGTAGGTGCTCAATAAATTTAAAAAAAATTATTTATTTGGTTGTGTTGGGTCTTAGTTGTGGCACATGGGATCTTTCTTTGTGGCAGGTGGGCTCTCTGGTTGTGGTAGGCCAGCTTAGTTACCCACCCCCACCACCCACCTGGCATGTGGGATCTTTGTTCCCCGACCAGGGATTGAACCCACGTCCCTTGCCTGGGAAGGTAGATTCTTAACCACTGGACCACCAGGGAAGTCCCTTATAAATATTTTTAATTAACAAATAAGCGGGTGGGGTGATAGAGGAGAAGTGTGTGTGTGTGTGTGTGTGTGTGCACGCACACACGCACTCAGTCATGTCTGACTCTCTGCGACCCTATGGACTGTAGCCTGCCAGGCTACTCTGTCCATGGGATTTTCCAAGCAAGAATACTGGAATAGGTTGCCCTTTCCTCTTCCAGGGGATCTTCCCCACCCAGGATGGAACTCTCATCTCTTGCATCTACTGCTTTGGCAGACAGGTTCTTTACCAATTGAGCCACCCAGGAAGCCCCACGTGGAGGAAGGCAAAAGTTGACTTGTCCTGGGTCCTTGCTAAGACCAAGCTGGGCTGAGGACTGGGAGGGCAATCACCCAGAACATGCCAGGAAATGGCTCTAAAGTCCCCCAGCCCTGGCGCTGCCCTTCTGAGCTGTGACCTTTGTAGCGCATTCTTTCCCATCAACAAGGGGTGACAGATAACACTACGGTGTCATGTACAGGGCTATATGGAGCTAGGCCCAAGCTGCTGGTGTGCTCCATGCCGCTGTAACACAGTCATGTCTCTCGCTGCCTGGCAACAGCTTCTTCTTCTCAGGCCACCCCCTGAACTCCCCCACATCCCAATATTCCCCTGGATCCCACCTATGTGGCCTTTTTTTCTTTCCGGGAAGAAGGAAAGCCCGGGATGATGACGGTTCCAGCCCACTCACATCCCACCCACCTGGGATCATACTCACACCCTAGCAAGGGACTGCTCTCATCTGGCGTTCGCTTGTCATTTTTACACCCCTCCTTGGGCCCCCTCCTCACCCTCTTCCCCCCATCCCCTAACCCAGGCCTACAAAGGACTGTAGCCCACCCCAGGCTGGTGTGGAACTCGGTGTGGCCAGTTCCCTGGGCGTTCTTGGGTAGGGGCTCCCCCTTCTGGACCGCTGCTTCCGGTCTGTGTAACGAGGAAGTGAGAAGGTGGACTAAGAGATTACTTCCCCTGATATTCAGAGTTTCTGACATTTCTGGGATCAATCTGAGTTTTAACTTCAGACAAACCAGCATTCAGATCCTGGCCAGGTAAACAGCCTTGATGTTACGAGATAGACTCTGAGTCATGACTGCAAAGCCCCGGAGCACCAGATCACCCCTGACTATTCTCAGCTCAAGCCTGGGCAGTGGGACAAAGGGCCTCCATGCTCACTGGGGCCTACTACCTCCTCCACAAAGTCCCAACTTTCTTTTCCTGCCCCATCTTTCCAGTCTTCTCTCTGTCGTTCTCAGTAGCAGCATCATGAGTGATCACTCCTCCGGTTTCTTCTTGGTAAGACAAAGTTTGAAGCTTACCTTTCATCTGCGGCATTGACCCTAAGGCCCTTTTTTAAAAAACAATTTTTATTTTAAAAAACAAAAAAAAATTGTTTATTTACTTGGCTGTGTCAGGTCCTAGCTTCAGCACCTGGAATCCTTCTTGCATCACTGCGGTGCACAGACTCTCTAGCTGTGGCACATGGAGGCTTAGTTGCTCTATGGCATGTGGGATTTTAGTTCCCCGACCAGGGATCGAACCTGCATCCCATGCATTGCAAGGCAGATTCTTAACCACTGGGTCACCAGAGAAGTGGAGATTCTAGAGTCACTTCTGCTTCCACTCCACTCTTTCCTGCTTCCTTCTCACAACTCTCCGAGCACACGGCCCACTCTCCCATCTTTGGCCTGATGCTCGTCTCCTTGATCTCCCCAGGGAATAGCTGTCTCCCTGACTCCCCCTGTCCCCTCCTGCTTCATCCCCTTTCAGCTCTAATGTTGCCTACAGCACGGAGTCTACACTGAACGCTCACTCCTCAACTCTCTCAGCCGTGTCTCTCTCAGACACTGCTTCCCGGAAGACAGTCTTACCAGCCCTGCTACATGACCTTCAGACCCTGCAGACCAAGGACCCCCTGCAATGACTTTTCTCTGTCCCTCACCCTTGCTCCTTAGCATGGTGCGAACACAGTGGGTGCCTGCTGAAACAGCAAGGGTAATAATCATTAGCTGAAAATTAATGAATTATAATCTCTTATGGAGGGACTTCCCAGGTGGTCCAGTGGCTAAGACACCATGCTCCCAAAGCAGGGGGCCCGGGTTCGATTCTTGATCAGGAACTAGATCCCACATGTCAAAACGAAACGTTCGCACGCCAAAACCAAAAATCCCACATGCCACAACTAAGACCCAGTGGAGCCAAATAAATATATTTTTTAAATTGTTTACTGACCATTTATTCTCTACAATGCTCGGATCTCAGCATTTAACACGTCATTTCAGTTAAGTCTCTCAAGCCCCATTGTCATTCCTACTCCTTTGTTTTAAGCTGAGGAAACTGAGGTTCAGAGAGGTGAAATGATTTGTCCAAGACCACATGGCCAGGAAATGGCAGAGTCAAGACTGGAATTTCAGTTCTTATCCACTGCCCTACTTGGCCTCCCTCCAATTCACACATAAAAGAGGGGGTAAGTGAGAAGTTGTGACTCGACAGTGCAAAGGTCGTGGGGGCTCCAGAGAAACCAGTCCTTCCCCAGTGGCAGAGGCAGATTCGGTACATAAAACTGCATAACCTTCTATTAAGCACCTGCTCTGTGCAAAGCTCTGTGCTAGGTGCTGGCTGCACAGAAGGTTGCACGAGCGATCTGGTGCTCACAATCTAGCACGAGAGACAAGCCACGTGCCAGGATAAATCAAAGAGCAAGCAGAACTTGTCCCCAGAGGGGAACAGATAAGGTACTGTGGGACTGCAGAGGGGGGAAAGACAGGCATCACTGAGGGGGTGGGGGTGAGAGGGCTCACAAGGCTTTGGGGGACAGAAGCTGGCATCGGAGCTGAGCCTGGACAAGGCAGGCAGGATTTCAACAGTGACTGGGGAAGGAGGTGGGTGGCATTCCTGGCAGAGACGAACCCAGGATGGTGGGGCAAAGACACAGGTAAGCACTGGGTGTGTCCCAGGAGCCACAGCAGACCCCTTCTACTAGCTCCTCCTCTTGGCACTGGGCCCAGGCGTCTGGCCCTGAAGAGAGGTCACCATGAGTGCCCCCAGACTCACAGGCACCTGGTTGAATCTGATGAGTGGGCATGGATGGGAAGAAAGGGCTGGGGGCCTGGACACATGGTCTGAGAAGACGGGCTCAAGGGGCTAGAATCCGGGCTCTGCGTAGAAGCTCTGAAGAAGGGAGATGCTAAAGGGAGGAGGTGGTCCCACCAGAAGTGGGACCTTGGGGAGTGCTGGGGAGGCAGCAAGGAAAGGGGCAAAGAATGTGAACTGGACAGCAGAAGACCTGGCTTCTAGAAGCACAGATCAAAGCTGCATGGGACCTGGGGCTTATCCTGTCCAGAACTCACTTTATAGCTGGGAAAACTGAGGCCCCGATAGGGGAAGAGCCGGGTTCCCAGTCCCCCAGCATCTTCAGAGCAAAACCAGCCATGTGCTGACAGCAGGGAGAAATCTGGCTTCAACACCTCCCTCTGCCATGACCTCCTAGTGACCTTTCTCCGATCCTTAGGCTCCCACTCAATGCAACAATCCTTGTCTCGGCAGTTCCAAACTTTTATGGGTCATGACTCAAAGACTCA
This sequence comes from Bos javanicus, assembly GCF_032452875.1. Taxonomy (NCBI): domain Eukaryota; kingdom Metazoa; phylum Chordata; class Mammalia; order Artiodactyla; family Bovidae; genus Bos; species Bos javanicus. The sequence goes on along the minus strand of NC_083880.1, from coordinate 65,198,718 downwards.
CATGGTGCCTAGGGGTCCTTTCTGGAGAATAAGGAACACTCTGAGAATTGTGCATGCTATTTCAGAAGTTCACAAACATCTGAGACCAGTGTTCTCCGAGGACAATCTGAGAACCCTCCGTGTCCCAGTCACCTCAACTGGAACTGATTAAAATGGGCTGATTCCAGGGCCCCAGCACAGGGTGCTGAGTCACAGTGGTTTTTAGCTGTCTCACCTATTGAATGTAGAGAGGGCTCCATGGCTAGAAGTTTTAAAGCCACTGCTCATTAATCAAAGTCCCCTCTGGTTGAGCCACCTGCTCAAGCTGACCATGGTCAAGGTCAAGGTCATGGTGGGGGTGGGTGGAGGCCCAGCAAGTAGATTGAAGCTGGCCAGATTCTGAAGTGACCTTCTGAGATCGGCAGCCCTGCCTGGGAGGCCGTCTGGACTCCTGAGCTGAACTTGGGCTGAGAGGAAGGTTTCTATCAATCTCAGCCGAAAGGCTCTTTTCCTCTCTCCAGACTCTCACTCTGGCCCTTGGCCAGGTCTGGCTCCCTTCCTTTTCCTTTTGAGAACAAGTGTGCTTTCCTGGCTTCAGCCTCTGCCTCCCTCCCCTCCATCACTGAGGCTGATAGAGGACCTCCAAGCCCCCAAACACCCTTCCAAGCTTTGAAAGATGATAAGCTTATTTAACCAGGACACTCTGGGAAATCCATGAAAAACTAAGAAAACCAGTGACAAAACATCTTAAGAAAAAGCTGGGACTTCTCTGGTGATCCAGTGGTTAAGACTCCACCTTCCAGTGCAGGGGTGTGGGTGTGGGTTTGATCCCTGATTGGGGAATGTAGGTCCCACATGCCTCAGGGTGCAGTCTAAAATTTTTTTAAATAAATCAAATGAAGTCTGGATTTTTTTTTTCAATAGTTAATAAATATATAAATAAAAAGCCAAATGCCTTCAGTCCTACCCTGTCACCTGCCCCTGACGCGGCATTTCTCCTGCGGGTGGGCAGCTGCCTAGAACCAGGGGCCGAGCACCTATAGGAAAGCTGGTCTCTGACGGGGTAACAGCACAAGCTTGAGAGGAAGCCTGCGGTGGAATCCACAGCCTCCGTTCTCCAGATTTGAGCAAGTGTGCATCCCTCTGCGGATACCTAAGTATCCCCCAAGGCTCCATCAGGGCAGTATGGGAAAGGTTCAAGAGCACCCGTGGGCTTTGGATAGCTCTGGACTGAAATCCCGGCTGTGCCACTTGCTGGCTGAGGACTGGGTAGGACTTGGGCAAGTTATTAGCCTCCTTTAATAAAATGGGATCGTAATCCCTGCCTCACTGGGTAGCTGCGAGGATTAAAAGACATAAGGCGCATAAAGCGCTTAGCACGGGGCCTGGCACCTGGTGAGCCAATAAACGTAAGCGCTTGTTTATCAGTCACCAGCCCAGCCTCTAATGAGGAAGACTCTAAGCTTTCTAATTCTTAGGTGGCCTCAAGCAACCCCCAAACCAGCCACCAGAACTGGGTCTTTATCTTCAGACCTTTAATCTGGAGAGATGATGGGTAGAGAGAGAGGGGGAGGGAAGAAGGCAGGAGAAGGGAATGAGAAGGAATTGAAAAGAGGGAGGAGGAAGGGAAAGGATAGTCAAGACTGAGGAGGGGCCTGGCTTCCCAGCTTGGGGGAAGGAAGATGACTTTGGGGAAACTGCCAAAACAGGCAAAACTCCTTTCCAGAGCCTTCCCCAGGCTGGCCAAGGCAAGGCTGAGGGGTACACAGCCTGCTGAGAAGCACCGCCCTGGCTGTCAGTAGGGACATTGAAGCCTTGGGTTACCTCCACGTTCTGGCTCCCCACGAGGCTGCTGCCTGCCCATGGCGGGCGGCCTCCACCACCAGAGCAGGGAGAGATGGCCAGAGTCAGGCTGAGAGCAAAATGACCTGCCCATTGAGCTTGCGGAGGCAGTGCTCGTCCACTCAGGACTCAGGGACCCCCTTGCTGGGGAATCCGATCCTAACTGAGCAGGACTCTCCCCGCTGGCTCCCCAGATCTGGGCCTCGTGTCATCCTCTCTTTAGGCCGCCACCTGCGCCAAGGTCCTGCTTCTGGGGCTAAAGTTGCAGCCAGGCAAAAAGGACCATTCAGACTCTAAACAGGAACCACAAACAGGGTGTTTCAATTGCCCCTGACCAGCTGTGTGACCTTCAGGGGTGTCACTTCCCTCAGAGTCTGCTTCCCTCCTCTGGCTAATGAGGGCAATGGAGGACCAGCATCTCGAAGGTTCTCCTGACTCTGACAGCAGCTCTCCTGCTGGTAGGACGCCTCGGAGCACAAAGGGGCAACGAGGACTTGCCTCAGAAGAAGAGTGGGCCAGGCTGGGCTCTGCTGAGAGTGCTGTGGATGTGGCAATGGCCAAGGGTTATCATGGAGATGATGATTATAATTAAAAATCACAGCCACGAACTCAAAAGCAATTTACAAAGAGCTTTCTCATTATCCTCTGGGATTCACAATTGGGTGAGGTAGGTAGACCTGGATGATGACTATTTATATTTGGCAGATGAGGAAAGTGACGCAAGATTTAGGTGACTTGTCCAGGCTACTAAGTGCAGAGAAAGGGGAGCCAAAGAGGAAGTAATAATTCCTGGGTGCATGCTGTGTGCCACCTCACCAGGCTTACTCACGTCTGTTGTCCTTGGTTTTATTTTTTCAGTATATTTTAGTTAATGTATTTATTTGACAGCGCCGTGCCCTTGTTGCAGCACACAGGATCTTTAGTTTCAGCATGTGGACAGTTGCAGCCTGTGGGATCTTAGTGCCCTGACCAGGGATCGAACCCAGGCTCCCTGCATTGGGAACTCAGAGTCTTAGCCATTGGACCACCAGGGAAGTCCCCACGTTTGTTACCTTGACCACGTCTCACCACCACAACCCAGCACTCCAGGTGCTACTGTTCCCATTTCAGAGAAGACGACACTGAGGCTGAGAAAAAGCATCATGGCTGTTCCATGGCAAAGCCTGGATTGGGACCTGGGCTTGGGGGACCCCAAGGCCTGCACTCTTTTCCATCTTCCTGTATGTACTGGGTTGAATAGTGTCCACCCTCAAATTCATGTCTTCAAAGAAGCTCAGAAGGTGGCCTTGTTTGGAAACAGAGTCTTTGCAGATGCAATTAGTTAAAATAAAATGAGGTCATGCTGGCACTAAGCCCAACATGACTGATGTCCTTAGAAGAGGAGATGACACAGAGACACACCGGGAGGAAGGGGAGAAAGCCACGTGACCACAGAGGCAGGTGCAGCTGCAAGCCAGGGAGCTCCACGGATTGCTGGCCACCACCAGAAGTTAGGAGGGGGCACTGAACAGACCCCCTGCTCAGAGCTTTCAGATGAAACCAACATTGCCGACACCTTGCTTTCTGACTTCTAGTTCTACACTGCAAGAGAAAACATTTCTGCTTTTTTAAGCCACCCAGATTGTGGTATTTCATGAAGCAGCTCTAGGAAATTAATACATGGTGAGTCCATGGAGCAGCAGACCTGGAATTCTTAAATTCCAGTTTTCAGATTGCCACTCGCTAGGCAGTCTTGGAGGTGAATGGAGGCCTGAGGTCCTGGGAGAAGTCATTTTCATCTCTCCCTCACCACTCCGTTTCAGGCTGACCGGAAGTCTCCATCCACCAGGCTTATTCTGTGTTCCAGGTCTCTATCCACCCCACCAGGCCCTTCCATCATGCAAATAAGCACCCTGTGAGCCCCAGGTGAACAATCCTCCCCCTCCACCCAAGCCAACCTCCCCCACCACCTGGAGAGCTGTGGTTTTGAAATGCAAATCTGATCCTTCCTGGCTAGCTTAGTCTTCTTCCCTAACTCCACCAGCACCTGTAGGACTCAAGCTCTTCAGCCCTCGCCAGATCTGGCCTCAAACTTCCTCTTTATCTCCAGTCACTCACTGCACCTGTCCCCACCACTCACCACCTTCTGCTCCAACCACATGGAACTCTTTGTATTTCCCTTAACAAGTCATGATGCCTTTGCATGAGCTGCTCCAGCTACCTGGAAAATAAAATCTAGCCCAAACACTGCCTTTTCCTCCACAAACAGCCATACCCTGACACCCTGTACATTGTACCATCGCATTGCACATTGCCCCACATACCCAGCCTGGGAGCATGCTGCATTCATTTCTGTCTCTGTAGGCCTAGGGCCCAGTACAAAGGCATTCAAGAATATTGAACTGTTGGGACTTCCCTGGTGGTCCAGTGGTTAAGAATCTGCCTTCCAAAAGCAGGGGATGCAGGTTCGATCCCTAGTCGGGAAACTAAGATCCCATATACCATCGCAGAGCAACTAAGCCTGCACTCTGCCACTATTGAAGCCTACTCGCTCTGAAGCCCTCAGGCCATAACTACAGAGTTTGTGCACCATAATGAAAGATCCCATAGAACGCAACAATGATCCTGCATACTGCAAATAAGTCCCAATACAAATTCATAAGTTAATTGATTTTTTAATAAAAGAATGTATATTACTTCATTCATTCACAGAACCCAATACTATTACTGATCCTATTTTATAGGTGAGGAAATGAAGAGATGAAGCCACTTGCCCAAGTCTACTCGACTAGTGTGTGGCAATGGCAGTGCTACATACTCTAGGGCCACTGCTAGTAGCCAATGCCAGGCATACCACCATCCTGATACCCTCATTTCACAGAAGAGGAAGCAAACAAGAAAGGAGAAGTGACTTGCTCACAGTCGTGTAATAAGACATGGACCTGGATCTTTAGATCTCTTATTCAGCATTCTTCTTGTCATTCTTGAAGGAACTTAACCCAGGAGGACACAGAAAACTGTGTCTTCTGAAGAGCTTTTTCCCGCCTCCCCTAGAGCAGAGCCCAGCATGGACCTGGGCACCCAGTAGGGTCTCAAATCTATGGTGACATAGCAGTGAAAAATAAGACAGATATATAAATCTACTTCAAAAAAAACGTCTGAGGCCTGCTCAGATATTAAAAGATCAGGGCTTGAGAGGACACTTCAGGTACCATTTAATATGAGCACTGCATGTTCAGTTGCTCAGTTGTGTCCTACTCTTTGCGACCCCATGGACTGTTGCCCACCAGGCTCCTCTGTCCTTGGGATTCTCCAGGCAAGAATACCAGAGTGGGTTTGCATGCCCTCCTCCAGGGGATCTTCTCGACCCAGGGATCGAGCCCACGTCTCCTGTGTCTCCTACACTGGCAGGCAGATTCTTTACCACTGAGCCACCTGGGAAGCCCTAAGTATCATTTAGTACCATCTTCCATTTGATAAAGTCATCCATTCAACAAATTTATCAAACACGAATCGTAAGCCAAACACTGTGTGGGACACTAGGAGGACTGAGAAGCAGGTTCCTGCCCAGATGGCGTCACAATCCAGCGAGGGGAGACAGACAACCAGCTAACAAGTTCAAGTATAATTACAAATTCTCACAAGCGCTACGAAATACAGGAAGAATGTAAAACAGGAAAAACTGACTTGTCTTAGGGAGTTGCTGGGTGAAGGCTCCCCTGAGAAAGTGATTTTTGAGCTGAAATCTCAAGAGTGGAAGTTAAGCAAGACAAGAAGCAGAGGAAGGGTATGGTAGATGGAGGGAACAGCAAGTGCAAAATCCCAAAGACATATGAGCTCCTGGTGCCTGGATGAACTGAAGGAAGGCCAGAGTGATGGTTTCTAGGGAGGTGGGCAGGGACTCAGTCTTGCGGGTCCTGTAGATCTGCATAAAAAGTGGAGAAATGAAGCAGAACAGGGAAAACCCCTTACTCAGAATCTGGCCCAGAGCAGACACTGTCAATGAGTCATTGTATTATTTCGTGAAGGAGCAATTTGTCCAAGATCGCAAGGAAGACCTGAGACTTGAAGCCAGCACCTCTACTAACCAGGTTATGGCTGTCAGCTGTTTCAGGAAGGGGGCAGGAGATGCTTTCCAGGGGTTTCCTCCTCTAGGAGGTTCCAGCTTCCTGTCTGCACCTCTCTTGAGCTCTAGTGTGCATCAGAATTACCTGTGTCTGTTAAAACATGGACTGTTGGGCACCACCCCAAGAGTTATTGATTCTGTATATCTGGTGGGAGCCCCAAGAATGTCTAACAAGATCCTAGGTCACCCTGCTGCTGCTTCTGGTAGGGTGACCATACTCTGAGAATCACTGCTCTAGACTGGAATATATGAGGGCAAGGGGGAGCGGTGAGTGAGACCCATGGCCAGGATATTTGGAGGATGTGTTGCGCTCAGTTGTGTCCGACTGTCTGCAACCCCATGGACAATAGCCCACCAGGCTCCTCTCTCCATGGGATTCTCCAGGCAAGAATACTGCAGTGGGTTGCCATTTCCTCCTCCAGGGGATCTTCCCTACCCAGGGATCGAACCTGTGTCTCCTGCATTGGCAGGTAGATTCTTTATCCCTAGCGCCACTTGGGAGGCCCCCATTTAGGGGCTGGAAAGGTAGATTCCTAAATGTGAGTAACAGTGAGACAAACTCTAGCACTCTGAGAAAGGGAAGGGGCCTCAAAGTCCAGAATCCAGCCTAGTAGCTGCTCACCTAGGGAAACTGAGGCTTAGGGGGGTTAGACTCTTACATAAAAGAAGCTCAAAAAAATGTGTTGAGTGAATAGGTAAGTACATGAAAGGTTTGACCAAAGTCAAAAGGAGACCCCAGCACCAAATTCCAGGGCTCCTGAGCTGCAGACCAGCCTTTCCTGCCCTGGGAAAGAGATTCGGGAAAGACAACAGCAGGATCAGCTTACCCCCAACTTCTGCTGACTTGGTGGGGAAACATTTTTAAAATTGCAGAAATCTGCTGTTGGCCCAATCCTATTACCCAGCCACCCTCCTTCTTTTTGCACTGCCAGCTCACTTTATACTTCAAATCCTGTGTACTTTATCCTGGCAAGCTGAGCAGCAGAGGAGGAGGTCAGGTTCTAGGGAAGAAGACCTACAAGTGAAGTGTGAATTCTTACACTTGGATAGCCTTCTTCGAGAACACTTCCTTCCTCTTGGAAGTGTCTCCATTTCTATCCTCCTAGCTAGTCTAATCTCATTCTACCTACATTTCGGTACCAGCATTTGAAACCTGCAAAGCCAGGGGCTAAATTTCCAAACCACCTTTTCACCCAGTTTTTCTAAAACAGGGTGGCCCTGGACAAAATTTTTCTATTCTCTTCCAGTTGGCAGCAAAATGCCATTTCTCTTGCAAACCCACATGCACAGACTCACTAACACACAAACAGCTATGTGTACATACACAGAAACAAATATACCAAAGCTCATGGAAAAACACATACACATAGACATCAAGAGATGCCTTATTCGCTGTTCACTGATAAAATACACCTGTGCCTTCAAACGCACAAGAAACACACAGAGAGAACATGCACACATGCACACATTTCCAAATGCCTGTGCTGCATCAATTGATGGAGAAAGGAGTAAGACACACCCAGAGACCTCTCTCGGAGTAGATACCTCCTGAAGGGGGATTCCTTGGAGTAGGGGCACTGGCCCTTCAAGAGAGTGGATCTCCCTCCTCCCCTCAGGGCACCTAAGGTGCGGCTCTACCCCAGGGAGCAGGGAGGGGTAAGGGTGGGTGTTCGGCAGCCCTGGTCCGGCCCGGTCTGCCTCCGAGCGACAGTCCCAGCGCCACTACAGGAAACGGATCCCTGAACCGACTGGGTCACCAACCTGGGGACCGCTGTCGCCACCGCCACCCGCACACACACACCCCCGGGCTCCAGGCAGGACACGCCCTCCGCTCCAGCTCAGCCGGGCGCGCCGGCTCCGCTGTCACCCCGGCTCCCTCCGGCCCCCCGGGCGTGGCCGCCCACCTGCCGGCGGGGAGTCTCGGCCCCGAGGGCACCCTCCCACCGCCGCCGCCGCCCTCTGCCCAGGCCAGGTGCCCGGTTCCCGGCGACGGCGGCGCCTCGGCAGCCGCCCCCACCCCTTTCCTCCCGGCTGTGTGCAGACAAAGCCGCGCACACGCACATCGGGGCTACGCGGGGCTACGCGGGTGCACACCCGCCCTCACACGCGCACACACGGGGACTCACACTGGCGCGCGCGCACACACACGCACACCGCCACAGGTTCCAGCCACCGGCGAAGCCATCGGCACACACCCTCATCCAAATGTACACACAGTTGCACATTCAGACACACCCTCTCATAGACACATTGACGCCCAGACACACGCATACACACACACCACCAGGACACGCGGAGACACAGGGCACACACCCTCTCACACACGCACGCGCACACACCGATCATCCACTTGCACGGACCCACGGGCACACGCGCGCTCACACCCCACACACATCCGGCGACGAAGACCCCGACACACACACATACGGGCGCCAGTACTGAGACGCACAAACCGAGGCGCGGGTCCCCCCAACCCCGCCGGCTCTGGGCGCCCGCCGCCCGCCTTGGTGGTGTCCACCCCGCCTCCGGAGCCTGCCCACCCGCCTGTCAGTGCTCCAGGACCCGGAATCGCGCTCGGAGCCCTCGGCGATTCCCCTCCCAACGTCCACCAGCCCAGACGCGGCGGGGTCCCCGGGGCCCCGAGTGGGCGGCGAGGGCGGCTAACCTGGCTGCTGCGGCGCGGCTTCCGGGCGCTGTCTGTCCTCGGTCGGTGTGTCCGGCGGCCGCCCGGCGGACTCCGAGGCGCACTGGAGCTGCGCACAAACGCCCGGCTCGCTCTCTGGCTCGCCCGCTCCCTCCCTCCCTCCCGCGGCGCAGCCCCCTCCCCGCCCGCCCCCCTCGCCCAGGCTCCCCCCTCCGCCCCGCCCCGGCCGGCTCCCGGCAAGGAAGCGCCGGCTATCCCGGCCGCCACGGGCAAGCGAGCGAGCGAGCAGCGGGAGGAGCGCCGCCGCGCGAGCTGCCCGAGCCGCCCGAGCCGGGGCCGCGCGTCGGGAGGAGCCGCGCCGGCCCCCGGGGAGGGGAGCAAGGGAGGGGGCTGAGCCCCGTGAGCCCTCCTGGCGCTGCTGGCCCGCCGCCCGCTTCCCCACGTGGGCCGGGCGCCTGTCTGTGTCGCCGCGGAGCTCAGAGGCCGGGGCGAGTGGCGGGGAGACCCCGAGGAGACCCCACCCAGGGCCCCCGCGCCCTCCCCGTCCCAGCCTGGTGGGCTCGGGCCCCGCCCCCCGCCTCCTCCCGGTCCCCGCCAGCGCCGACCTCGGTTTTCCCTGGCTAAGACGCCTCGGCTCTCGGCCCAATGCCCCGGACTAACCCCACGGCCCCGGCGCCCAGCTCGCCGGCCGGGTCCACCTCCAGCCCCCGACCTGGCCGACGCCCACCCGCCTCCCAGCCGCCCTCCCATTGTTCCCGCGACCCGAGCTCGAGGAAGACCGCGCCGCTCATTCGGGGGAGAGCTCAGCTCAGGTGGCAATACCTCTGAATCCTGGCAGGGGTAGGGGTGCTTTCCAAGGGTTGGCCCCTGTCTCGGGGCGCCAACGCCCACCCTCCACAATCTCAGGCACACCCAAAGTAAAGAGCTTTTCTAAATTAGAGTTTAAATCACCACCGCCCTTAGAGGTGCCCCGTCAGGTCCTACTTTGAGTACAGACTGAGGCTTGGGAGGAAGAACTAACCTAAGTTCAGCAAGCTCGAGACAGCAGCGAGGAGAAGGCAGGGAACCCATTAGGGATCCACATTCCTCAGAAGAAACAGGGGATTCCTGCCAGAGCTCCTGAGATAGGGGCAGGCCCTCCAGAAGTACAGGGAATAATGAGCCTGACCTCCTTGGTTAGACACGACTTAAAACACAGAAATGTGGAAGAAGCCGCACTTTCAGAGGCTTTACTGGATGAAAAGGCCTACTACGTGCAGGAAGTCGCATCTACTTTGTCTCACTTAGCCCTGACTGTGGTGCTGTGAGGCAGCTGTGATTATCATTTCATCATTTTATAGATGAAAGCTTGTCCTGGGTCTCTCCAGCAGGACAAACAGAACCAAGATGAAGCCTAACAGTGACTGGAGTTCTTCACTGCAGTAACCCCTCCAGCAGAGGACAGGAAGTGCCAGGTGAGCAGCCAAGAACATAAAAAATCAAGAAGGGCAGGCCTCGTTTAGGCCTGAAAAGTCATCCACAAACTAAAAGAGGTCAGAAGTGAGGACCTGAGACCCCAAAGCAGGACTGAGCATGAACAAATAATAGCTAATATTACATTAATTACTATATGCCAGGCGCTGTTCTAAGAGCTTTACTTGCATTAACTCATTTAATCCCATAACAACATGGTGGGATGGAGGTTCTTAGGAAACTGAAACACGAAGACATTATATAGTCTATAAAGTGGCAGAGAGGACATCCCTGGTGGTCCAATGATTAAGAATCTGCCTTCGAATGCAGGGGACATTGGTTCAATCCCTGGTCCTAGAAAATTCCACATGCTGCAGGGCAACTGAGTCCATGTGCAGCCACTAGAGAGCCCCCAACAAAGACCCAGTGCAGCCAAAAACTAATAATAAAAATAAATGAATAAATATTTTCTTAAATAAACAAAGTGGCAGAATCAGGATCCAAACCCAGGAAGCTGATTCTCAAGCTTGAACTTAGCTACTATAGGCCAGAAAGAAGCAACCCTGAATGCAAGGTGAAGGCATTTGAATTCCTAGCAGGACTCTTTACTTGCCATTGTCTGTCTCGTGTGTACCAGGTGCCTGGCACACAGAGCCTGGTATATAGGCCTCATGGGTTAAACTAGTGCCTGAGTGACCCTGGAGTGCAGAGGGCCATGTGCGGCGCTCCGGTGCAGCTCTGGTCCACTGGACATTTTTATCAGTGGTTTTAGATGAAGCAGAGGAAGGCATGAAATGCTAATCAAATCTACAGCTGTCATGAAGTTGGGAGGGCCCACAAACACTCCGGAAACCAAAATGAGTTTCTAAAAGATCTCAGCAGCCTTGGAGCTGAGCTGGAACTAACAAGATGAAGTGAGGGCCACAAGGGATAAATGTAAATGCCTGCCCTTCAGTCCAAACCAGAGCAGTCCCATAGAACTTTCGGTGATAATGGAAATGTCCTAAATAGGCATTGTCTGACTTAGTAGCCACTAGACAACTGTGGGGGTTGAGCCCTTGAAATGTGACTCCTACAAATGAGAAACTAAAATCTTAATTTCAATTAGTGGTAAGTATTTTTTTTCTTTTTAAGTACTTTAAATGTAAATTGTCACATGGGGCCAATGGCTGCCATGTTGGACCAGTGCCCAAAATACAGGGTAGAAAGAATCTAGATTAAGAGCGGTTTTAGTGACAATGACTTACAGGTTTGAGTTGACCTCAAGCTCAACAATAGGTGGCTACATAAAAAAAAAAAAGAAAGAAAGAAGGAAGGGAGAGTAGGAGGAAAGAAAAAAGGAAGGAAGGGGAGGAGAGTGAACATGATATACTGTATCGACAGAAACAGAAGGTTAGACCTCTGTGGTTCTAATTCAGCCTCTGTTAGAGACTCTGGGCTGACTTGAGCTGATCACAGCTGGGCCACAGAGCTCAGCTCCAGACCCACGTTCCGAAGGGTACACTGTCACACTAGAGCATGTCTAGAAGAAACCAGAATGCTGAAAACCGGGTGCCATGTTCTGTGGCAAATTCAATAAATACCCTGAAGAAGCGAAAGCACAGGAGGATATAGGAGCTGTCTCCAAACATCTGAAGGGCTGTCATACAGAAAGGGGATTTGATCAGTTTCTTATTTTTTAGGCCTAATAAACAAAACAAAAAACTCTGTGAAGCCCTGAGCCCTACTCTCTGATGGAAGGATCCATGTCCGATTCCTCTTTCTTGTTCTCCTCAGCACCTAATCCACCCAGGACCTGGCTCATATCAAACACTGACTACAATTTGCTGACAAATGGATGTGAAAGAATTCCACTCAGCTTCAGTGGGTGGACACCCAGGAGGAGCATTTCAGCTTATTATAAAGAACTCTAACAGTCAACAGGGCTTCCCTGGTGGCTCAGGGGTAAAGAATCTGCCTGCCAATGCAGGAGTGCATGCCTGCGTACTTGGTCGCTTCAGTCATGTCTGACTCTTTGAGACGCTATGGACTGTAGCCCACCACACTCCTCTGTCCATGGGATTTTGCAGGCAAGAAAACTGGAGTGAGTGGGTTGCCATGCCCTCCTCCAAGGGATCTTCCTGGCCCAGGGATTGAACTCCTGTCTCCTGTGTCTCCTGCCTTGCAGGCAGATTCTTTACCACTGAGCTGCCAGGGAAGCTCCAATGCAGGAGACACAGGTACAATTTCTGGATCTGGAAGATCCCCTGGAGGAAGAAATGGCGACCCACTCCAGTATTCTTGCCTGGGAAATCCCATGGACGGAGGAGCCTGGTCCATGGGGTTGCAAAGAAGTCGGACACAACTTAGCGACTAGACAACAACAGTAATCAACAGGATCCAAGGATGCAGTGGACCACCATGGGAGTGAGGAACTCCCTGTCAATAAATGTCAATAAATGTATTCAAACAAAGACTGGATCTTCAGTTAGAGGTTGAACCAGGAATCAGATAACTCTTCAGGCTGAAAAATGAGTACGTTCTATTAGAAAGAGACAAGATCAAGGCTGTGCTTCCAGACAGTCACCAGGCTGAATATATAGAACAAATTGACAGGAAGGCACTAAAGGCAGGGAGGACCAGTTAGGGACCACTGCAGTGGTCCAGAAGATTGGAGAATAGGTGGGGTGGCAGTGGGAAAAAGAAAGCCTAGGACAGGTGTGTGGTGACAGGAGCGCTGGCCCTGGGCTGGGAGCTACAGGTTTAGTCCTACCTCTGCCATGGACTTTTTGTGGGGTGACTTCACTTCCACTTTTCACTTTCATGCATTGGAGAAGGAAATGGCGACCCACTCCACTGTTCTTGCCTGGAGAATCCCAGGGACGGGGGAACCTGGTGGGCTGCTGTCTGTGGGGTCGCACAGAGTCGGACACGACGGAAGCAACTTAGCAGCGGCAGCGGCAGCGGCAGCAGAGTAAACCCTTCCCTTCTCTGGACTTCAGTTTCCCCATCTGTGAAATGCAGAATAATCTCCAAGTCCCTGCTAACTCTGGATTCTTTATATACTATATATATATATTTTAAACTTATTTAACTGGTCTCAGTTGCAGCATGTAACTTCTTTATGGCTTAAGGGCTTCTCGAGTTGCAGCACATGGGCTCTCTAGTTGTGGTGCCCAGGCTTAGTTGCCCCACGGCATGAGGGATCTTAGCTCCCCAATCAGAGATCGAACTCATGTCCCCTGCATTGGAAGGCAGATTCTTCCCCACCTCCTCCCAGGGAAGTCCCAGGATAGCTTTATTTATTAATTTTTGTATGCTTGTTTATTTTTGGTTGCTCTGGGTCTTCGTTGCTGAGCACAGACTTTCTCTAGTTGTGGCCAACGGGGTCTACTCTTCATTGTGGTTTATGGGCTTCTCTTATTGTGGAGCACAAGCTCTAGGCACATGGGCTCCATGGCATGTAGAATCTTCCCAGACCAGGGATCAAACCCTACATTGGCAGGCAGATTCTGACCCACTGTACCACCAGCGAAGTCCCTAACTCTAGATTCTGTTTCTGCAAAAGAGATTATGAAGGATGCTTCAGAGTAACAGTACCACCAGTCTCATACAATCATTATTATTACAAAGGCTGCCCCCATAAGATTTGATGACTAGATTGGCAGGAAGGCACCATAACGAGTCAATGGACTGTATGTGTGTGTGGCGGTGGGGTGGGCAGGGGACAAGGACATCTGATCTTTGGGGTGGGTCAGCTAATCTCTCTACTCCTCCCCCTTGGGAGGAGATAGTGTAAAGACAGTGCTATGTGCCGTCACCTCCTGATCAACTTCCTCATTCATCTGAGCCACACCTCATACTTGGCTAAAGGAAGCAGTCAGTCCAGGGTGAGTTAGACTCCGTGTCCTTCCTTTTAACGTTCCCAGGTGTGGTCCTTTCCTTAAATAATAAGTGTCATCAACTCATATGAAAACAGACAGTATTATTGAGCACTAGGTGCCAAGCACTTTATTTACATAGTTTTCTCACCCTGAGAGGTAGCTCTAATTATTACCCCCATTTTATAGATGAGGGCACCATGGCTCATGGAGCTTTGCATTTTTCCCACAGTCGCATCATTTATGAGGGGGATTCCAACACAGGTCTGTGTAATATCAAGGCTGCATTCCTAAGGGCATCTAACATTTAACTATATATTTTTACAACTGCTTAAGAAAGAAGGCAAGATGGTCTCCAGATGACAGCTGGGGAAACTGAAGCTCAAAGAGGTTAAATTCAATCACTTGGACAAATTAGTGAAAGCTTTCACAGTGCAGTTCACACTCTTTCCTATTCGCTGCTCCTCTCCTCTGACCCAGCAGTGCTCTCACCCTTCCCCGTACCTTCCCAGGCCTCCCCAGTCCTCCTACACCTGATGGGTAGGGACTTGCCCAGACCACTTAAGAGAAGGACTTTTACTTGTCCTTTTCCTGGGGCGGGGAAAGGGGAGGGCTTCTGAAAGGCAGAAGTTAATTCCCACCTCCTCTCTCACCACCACCAACACACACACACCCCAGCCCAAGGGCTCGAGGTGAGGGTGCTAAAGGCTTACAGAGTGAGTCACGGGGTGCTGACCTGCCAGTCACCTAAGCACCAGGTGCTAAGCTTAGGTTAGAGGGATGAAAAAGTAGGCCAAGTGTTCTCATCCCCAGGAACATGGCCCTATTGCAGCTCAGTGCCCACCCCGCCCCCGCCACCACTCATCTCATCCCCAAATACTGCAAACATTTAGGGGACACTGTGCAAGGCCCTGGGGCAGAGGAGACACATGAGAAATAAGAATGCATTCCCACCCTTCAGAGGGGATAGGGCAGTGAGTACAAAACAGTATATACTTATAAAGTGTGATGGGAGAGACTTACCTGGTGGTTCAGTGGTTAAGAACCCACCTTCCAATGCAGGGGACTCAGGTTTGATCCCTGGTCCAGGAACTAAAATCCCAGATGCCTCGGGGCAACTAAGCCCATTCAGTTCAGTTCAGTTCAGTCACTCAGTCAAGTCCAACTCTTTGCAACCCCATGGACTGCAGCTTTCCAGGCTTCCCTGTCCATCATCAACTCCCAGCTCCCGAAGCTTGCTCAAACTCATATCCATCGAGTTAGTTATGCCATTCAACCATCTCATCCTCTGTCGTCCCTGTCTCCTGCCTTCAATCTCTCCCAGCATCAGGGTCTTTTCCAGTGAGTCAGTTCTTCACATCAGGTGGCCAAAGTATTGGAGTTTCGGCTTCAGCATCAGTTCTTCCAATGAATATTCAGGACTGATTTCCTTTAGGATGGACTGGTTGGATCTCCTTGCAATCCAAGGGACTCTCAAGAGTCTTCTCCAACACCACAGCTCAAAAGCATCAATTCTTCAGCACTCAGCTTTCTTTATAGTCCATACATGACTATACATGATATATGTATAGTCCATACATGATATAGTCCATATCCATACATGACTACTGGAAAAACCATAGCTTTGACTAGGTGGACCTTTGTTGGCAAAGTAATGTCTCTGCTTTTTAATATGATGTCTAGGTTGGTCATAGCTTTTCTTCCAAGGAGCAAGCATCTTTTAATTTCATAGCTGCAGTCACCATCTGCCCACTAACCACAACTAAAAAACCACCTAAAGGTCACACTAGAGAAAGCTAATGTGCTAGAACAAAAACCCAGCACAGCCAAAATTAAAAAAAAAAAAAGTGATGGGGGCACATGGTGATTAATTCTGTTAGGTAGGTAGAATAGGGAAAAGGAGTCCAAAATGTCAGTGGCTAAAAGACAAGGAAGGTCCGAGGACCAGAGTGAAGACTTCAGGCAGAACAAACAGAACAAACAGCACTCCTGGGTAAGCCCAATTTGCATAGGGCAGGCCCAGGTGGAGGAAAAACATATAAAAGGAGGAGCCAAAGCGCTTTCTCACGGACTCTCTCTCCCGCGTGCATGCATGCGCTCTTTTCTCTCTCTCTTTCTCTCTCTCTCTCTCTCTCTCACTCTCCTGCTATCTTCTAAATAAAATGGAGCTGTAACACTGATTTGCCTAAGAGCTGTAACACGGTTTGTCCAAGACCCAAGAGCTGTGATGCGCCGAGGGCTTTAATGTCCGTTGCTCCAAATCTTTGTTGTGACGAGACAAAGAACCGAGGAACATACACTCAGTGACATGTGAATTTAAAATATACCAATGTCCCTACTAGTCCTTGTTATGCTATATTGATGATGCTTATGATTATTCTATGTACTGTCAATTGTCTAACCTGTTTTGTCTCTGCCCAGGTCAACCAGCTACAACATGCAGTGCCAGTTCAACAAAGATATAAAACTACAGCTGACCATGGAAAATATCACACACCCTTGGACACCGCTATAAGGACTCTGAGGATTGAGACTAGCAAGAGGGGGAGGCCCAATACCCCTCGCCGCCCCAGTTCAGCAGGAAGTAGCCAGAAAGACCTCGACGCCCCATTCCCAAAGAATTGGGCCTCCCATCTCTTGAGGGGGGAATGTTAGGTAGGTAGAATAGGGAAAAGGAGTCCAATATGGCGGTGGCTAAAAGACAAAACTTCAGGCAGAACAAACAACACTCCTGGCTAAGCCCAATTTGCATAGGGCAGGCCCAGGTGGAGGAAAACACATATAAAAGGAGGAGCCAAAGCGCTTTCTCTCAGACTCTCTCTCCCGCGTGCATGCGTGCGCTCTTTTCTCTCTCTCTCTGCCTCTCTCTCTGCCTCTCTCCCTCTTGCTATCTTCTAAATAAAATAGAGCTGTAACACTGATTTGCCTAAGAGCTGTAACACGGTTTGTCCAAGACCTGAGAGCTGTGACGCGCCGAGGGCTTTAATGTCCGTCGCTCCAAATCTTTGTTGTGACGAGACAAAGAACCGAGGAACATACACTCTCGTGACAATTCCAAGGAGAGAAGTTCACAAAGGAGGTATCAGAGTGGATCTGAAAGGGTGAATTGAACATGCAGAGGAAGAAGGACACTCCAGGGTACAGGAAGGCACATGCAGAAGGCCTAAAGCTTAGATGGATCTGCACACCATCTAGCAGACATGGAGGTATGGAGTGCACTATGGCTGTGGAGAAAGACTGTCCGAGTTTGAATCCTGGCTCTGTCCCTTCTCAGCTCTTTGACCTTGGGCAAGTTACTTAACCCCTGTGGGAGAGATATCATTGTCTCAGATTATTTGCTCTCCCACTTCCCAGTAAGATTACACATTCTAGCCAGTTGCCATGTGACTCCAAAGGAAGGAGTACACTTCCCCAGGCCGAGGTCAGACTTGATCACATGACTCCTTTTGGCCAATGGAATTTGAGTTGGAGAGACTATAGGCCAGTCCTAAGCAGAAACCTGAAGAACCATAGCATGTTTTAATCTAAAATCAAACTCTTTTATCTCTGCCACTGGAATGGCATCACCTGTGCCTACAGCCTTCAACACAGAGAGCAGAGCCTCAGCCAACCCACAGCTGCCCCACAGCTGCTGATGTGTAATCTGAGGGAGAAAAATTTTTTGTTAAAAGACAATGAGATTTGGTGTTGTTTGTTATCACAACAATAATGTGATTTTCATAGTACTTACCTCATAGAACTGTTGTGAGGATTAATAAGATGATCTTGTGACATGTATAACCATTTCATCAGAAGTTTGCATGATAAGATGACTATTCTACCCACACTTATATGGACATTTGCTGTATAATAGAGATGACATTTGCAAAAGAATAGTAAAGGATGGTGTCACAGGTGGAGTAGTATCTCCTCCAAATTCATTTCTACCTGGAACCTCAGCATATGACCTTAGACAACTGGATCTTTCCAGATGTAATTAGTCAAGGGTCTCAAGGTGAACACACCTGGATTTAGAGGGTGCCCTAAATCCAGTGACTGGTGTCTATGTGAGAAAAGAAGACACACAGAAACAAAGAGAAGAAGGAGATGTGAAGGCCAAGGCAGAGACTAGTGTGATGTGTCTATAAGCAAATCTTTATGGTAAGGATCCTGAACCACCCGAAACCAGGAGAAAGGCATAGGATGTTTTCTCCCTCAGAGCTTCCAGAAGAAACCAATTCTGCCCATACCTTGACTTTGGACTCCTGGCCTCTTGAACTGTGAGAGAATAAATTTTCTGTTGTTTTAAGCCACCCAATTTATGGTAATTTGTTATGACAGCCCTGGGAAATTAATACAGATGGATTACTTTTAAAATGATCTGAACAATCAGTTATTCATTTGGAAAAAAATAAAATTGAACTTCTACCTTGGAGCACACACAATAATAACATTCTGTTAGATTAAGGACCTAAATTTGAAACGCAAAACCTTAAAATCTTTAGAAGTAACTAAAGGAGATTATATTTAGGACTTCAGGATAGAAGAGAATTTCTTAAACAAGACATAAAAATCACAAATCGTATTACTCTGAGTTCTCCACAGAAACAACTAATAGGATATATAGACTATATTGGGCTTCCCAGGTGGAGCTAGTGGTAAAGAACCCACCTGCCAATGCAGGAGATGTAAGAGACTCGGGTTCCATCCCTGGGTCAGGAAGATCCCCTGGAGGAGGAAATGGCAACCCACTCCAGTATTCTTGCCTGGAGAATCCCATGAACAGAGGTGCCTGGCAGGCTACAGTCCAGAGGATTGCAAAGAGTCAGATACAACTGAAGCAACTTAGCATGCATATCGATAGAGAGATAGATTTATTATAAGGAATTAACTCATGTGGTTACAAAACTGTGCAACTCAGTCAGGATTTGAACCCATGGGCGAGGACTCGAACTCTGCTAGAACTCATTGTCTTTTCATTGAGATCACATACCTGGTCTCAGGACTTAATGAAGCTCAAGTTCATTATGTCTCATGGCAGAAAGTATTCAGTGAGAGACAAAGGTAAGAAGTGGATTTATTTAAAGAGAAACACACCACACCCCACAGAGTGTAGGCCATCTTAAAAGGTGAGAGGCCCCAAAATATGGGGTGGTTAGTTTTTACTGGATGGGTAATTTCATGGACTGATGAGTGAGAGGATTATTCCAACTGTTTCAAGTAAGGAGCTGTCATGGCACTGGCGGGTGTGCCATTTAGATTCTAATATATTACAGTGAGCATATAATGAGGCTCAAGGTCTACTGGAAGTTGAATCTTCTGCCATCTTGGACCTCATTGGTTTTAACCAGTTTTTGTCATGTCCTACGAGAATCCCAGGGATGGCGGGGCCTGGTGGGCTGCAGTCTATGGGGTCACACAGAGTTGGACACGACTGAAGCGACTTAGCAGCACTAGCAGCATGACTATGTCATTCTTAGAAAGGCTGTGCTCTGCCCCCTTCCCTTGTTTCAGTTATGGAGGCCAAGAAATCCCAAGATCTGCAGTTAGCAAGCTGGAGACCCGGAAGAGCCAGCAGTGTAATCTCAGTCCAAAGGCAGGAAAGGCTAGTGTCCCAAACTGAAGTCTATCAGGCAGAGAGAGTGAAATCTCCTTGCTGTTGTTCAGTTGCTAAGTTGTGTTCGACTCTTTGTGCCTCCACAGACTGCAGCACGCCAGGCTCCCTGTCCTACACTGTCTCCCAGAGTTTGCTCAAATTTATGTCCATTGAGTCAGTCATGCTACCTAGCCATTTCATCTTCTGTCGTCCCCTTCTCCTCCTGCCTTCAATCTTTCCCACCATCAGGGTCTTTTCCAATGAGTGGGCTCTTCGCACCAGGTGGCCAAAATATTGGAACTTCAGCTTCAGCATCAGTCCTTCCAATGAATATTAAGAGTTGATTTCCTTTAGAATTGACTGGTTTAATCTCCTTGCTGTCCAAGGGACTCTCAAGAGTCTTCTCCGATACCACAGTTCAAAAGCATCAATTCTTTGGCACTCAGCCTTCTTTATGATCCAACTCTCACAAACATACATGACTACTAAAGCTATGGAAAAACCAGAGCTTTGACTATATGGACCACTGTTCGCAAAGTAATGTCTCTGCTTTGTGTGTGTGTGTGTGTGTGTGTCTGCTTTTTAATACACTGTCTAGATTTGTCATAGCTTTTCTTCCGAGGAGCAAGTGTCTTTTAATTTCATGGCTACAGTCACTGTCCACAGTGATTTTGGAACCCAAGAAAATAAAATCTGTCACTGTTTCCATTGCTTCCCCATCTATTTGCCATGAAGTAATGGGACTGGATACCATGATCTTAGTGTTTCAAATGTTGAATTTTAAGCCAACTTTTTCACTTTCCTCTTTCATCTTCATCAAGAGTCTCTTTAGTTCCTCTTCTCTTTCTGCCATGAGGGTGGTGTCATCTGCATATCTGAGGTTATTGATATTTCTCCTGGCAATCTTGATTCCAGCTTGTGCTTCATCCGGCCCAGCATTTTGCATGATGTACTCTGTGTAGAAATTAAATAAGCAGGGTGACAACATACAGTCTTGATGTACTCCTTTTCCAATTTGGAACCAGTCCACTGTTTCATGTCCAGTGCTAATTGTTGCTTCTTGACCTGCATACAGGCTTCTCAGGAGGCAGCTAAGGTGGTCTGATATTCCCATCTCTTAAATTTAAGAGTTTTCCACAGTGTGTTGTGATCTACACAGTCTAAGGCTTTAGCTTAGTTAATGAAGCAGAAGTAGATATTTTTCTGGAACTCCCTTGCTTTCTCCATGATCCAACAAAGAATATTGGCAATTTGATCTCTGGTTCCTCTGCCTTTTTTAAATCCAGCTCGTAAATCTGTAAGTTCTCAGTTCACATATTGCTGAAGCCTAGCTTGAAGGATTTTGAGCATAACTTTGCTAGCATGTGAAATGAGTGAAATTGTATGGTAGTTTGAACATCCTTTGGCATTGCCCTTCTTTGGGATTGAAATGAAAACTAACAATTCCCAGTCCTGTGGCCACTGCTGAGTTTTCCAAATATGCTGACTATTGAGTGCAGCACTTTCACAGCATCATATTTTAGGATTTGAAATAGCTCAACTGGAATTCTGTCCCTTTCACTATCTTTGCTCATAGTGATGCTTCCTAAGGCCCTCTTGACTTCACATCCCAGGGTGTCTGGCTCTAAGTGAGTGATGACATCTCTGTAGTTATCCAGGTCATTAAGACTGTTTTTTTGTATAGTTCTGTGTATTCTTCCCACCTCTTCTTAATCTCTTCTGCTTCTTTTAGATCCTTACTGTTTCTGTCCTTTATCGTGCTCATCCTTGCATGGAATGTTCCCTTGATATCTCCAATTTTCATACAATGGAATATTATTCAGCCTTAAGAAGGAATGAAATTCTGATATATGCCACAACATGAACCCTGAAAACATTATGCTAAGTAAAAGAAGCCAGATACCAAAGGATACATAGTGTCTGTTTCACTTATATGAAGTTTCTAGCATAGGCAAGTTCATAGAGACAGAAACTAGACTAGAGGTTACCAGGGACTGGGAGGAAGGTAGTTATTGTTTATGGGTGATGAAGTTCTGGGACTGGTGGTGGTGGCCACACAACATTGTGAAAGTCCCTAATGCCACTGAATTCTACTCCCCAAAATAGTTAACATAGGACACTTCATGTTATAAGTATTTTGCCACAATAACAATTTGGGGACTTCCTTGGTGGTTCAGTGATTAAGAATCCACCTTCCAATGTAGGGGACTCAGCTTCGATGCCTTCGATGCCTGGTCGGGGAATTAAGATCCCACGTGCTGTGGGGCTACTGAGCCAGCAGGCTACAACCACTGGGTCCAAGCACTCTAGAGCCCATCCTCCTCAACAAAAGAAGCCCACACACCACAACTAGAGGAAGCAAGGAACACCCAGCACAGCCAAAATTAAAAAAAAAAAAAAGCCCTCTTGGGGCTACCCTGGTGGCCCACTAGTAGACAATCCGCCTGCCAGTGCAGGAGACACAGGTTCAATCCCTGATCCGGGAAGCTCCCATATGCCAAGGAGCAACTAAGCCTGAGCGCCACAGCTATTGAGCCTGTGCTCTAGAACCCATGCTCCACAACCAGAGAAGCTACAGCAACGAGAAGCCTGCACACCCCAACTGGAGAGTGGCCTCCACTTGCTGCAACTGGAGGAAAGGCCTGAGCCACAAAGACCCAGCACAGCCAAAAATAATAAATTAAATAAAATTATTTTTTAAAGCCCTCAAAAAAGAAAAATAACAATTTGTATTCCTAAAAATATTAAGCAGAGTGAAAAAAAATACAAGTAATTGTATTTAACTCTTAGCTTGCTGCTGCTGCTGCTGCTAAGTTGCTTCAGTCGTGTCCGACTCTGTGCGACCCCATAGACGGCAGCCCACCAGGCTCTGCCATCCCTGGGATTCTCCAGGCAAGAACACTGGAGTGGGTTGCCATTCCCTTCTCCAATGCATGAAAGTGAAAAGTGAAAGTGAAGTTGCTCAGTCCTGTCCGACTCCTAGCGACCCCATGGTCTGCAGCCTACCAGGCTCCTCCGTCCATGGGATTTTCTAGGCAAGAATACTGGAGTGGGGTGCCATTGCCTTCTCCTAACTCTTAGCTTATCCAAGAATAAATACAACCAATTTCCTTCAGCTATTCCAGTATTGCTGGATTTGTTTAGGATTCCCCTGCTGTGTTGCTAATACAATCCTCCCACATAATCGTGATCATTTTGAATATGGTACATTAATCGATCACACCTTTGGCAGAGCAAAGAGCAAATGATAGGCAAGTGTTCTTGGGGAAAAAATGGAGGAGTCAAGATATCCTTTTATGGGCAGATATAGAGCTCAAATTGGATTTACGTAGGAGGGACATCAGCTCTCTGCTTCTAGTGAAGACAGAATCAGCAAATACTTCAACAGGAAAGAGATTAGCTATCAGGAGTCCTCTCACCATATGGAATGAAAGGGTTGGACCAGTCCCTTCTAAGACCCCTCCAGGTCTAACAGTTCGTAGCTCTGTTACTGAAAGATGAATAAGAATTCACATTTGCCCGGTGCCTGTGGCTTGTGTGGCACCCTGCCAATAGTGTTAACTTATTCAACCCTCACAAGGACTCTCCGTGGTTGGTGTTACTCCCTTCATTTTACCTACAAGGAAATGCAAGCTCAGATATGGGCTTCAGCAGGTGTGGCGTGTGGATTTAGTTGCATGTGGGATTTTATTTTCCCGACCAGGGATTGAACCCACATCCCCTGCATTGCATGGTGTAGTCTTAACTACTGGACCACCACAGAAGTCCCCTTGTGGAGATATTTAGGACAGGGCGAGGGCTGACTCTGGGCTATTGGCTTGCTCAAAAGCAGGAGCCTGAAGTTACCTGTTAAGATCCCTCACAGCTGCTTCTCTTATCATTATGTCAGGTTCCCAGTGACAGGGGCTGCTGATCCTGCCGCTCTCCAGAAGTTTGGCTGGAAACTGCCCAGATCTTCAAAGAGTGAGCACTTTACAAGGTTCACCTGCCCCTGTAAATTTCTGGAACATCCATTTCCCCAATGAGGTGCTTGCCACACTGAGAGAAGGAAGGGACAGCCCCTGTTAGCAGAGGTGTGACTCTGTCCTTTTCAGCTTTCTGACCTAGAATGAGGAGAACGAAAAACAAACCAAGTTACAATGTAAAGCACACTGAGGTGGGTGACAGATCTTGCATATGGATTTTATCAAAGAACATGCTGGAATAATTTCCCATCACTGCCTGGTCTTCTAGCCTCTGATCCATTCTATACCTTAGTGGACTGATTAAATATTCCAGAGCACAGCTCCAACAAGGACCCTTTCCAGCTCAAAAGACAAGTAAGTCTCAACTCCTTAGCTTGTTACCTGAGGCCCGGCATGGGGGCCTCCCATGGGGAGCCTCAGGTGTCCTAGCCTCCCCACCAACCTTGTACAGATCCCTACCCTAATAAAATCCCTACTCCTCCCGACGTGCTCACCTCTTTTCATTACAGCAGGCTGCGGCAGCCATGCCTGGTTCTAATTTCCGCTCTTCTGGGAATAATCTCCCCCTTTTCTTTAAAGAACTCTTTGCTCTTCATTCATACACAGAACTCTGTAACCTCCAATGAGATTTATCTTCCTGGGCACAGAGATTAATTCAAGGTTGGGTATGTGACCTAAAATGACCCCATTACAATCTTCTCTGGGACTTTCATGCTGCAAGTAACAGGGAGGGCCGTCTCACTTTCCTCTGATCTCCCATGACTCTTATCTGGACCTTTCTTAGGGTACCTAGCAGTTTCTAGCTTAAACTATGGTTATTCTTATACCTGGACTTCCCTGGTGGCTCAGATGGTAAAGAATCCACCTGCAATGCAGGAGACAGGGTTCAATCCCTAGGTTGGGAAGATCCCCTGGAGAAAGGAATGGCTACCCACTCCAGTATTCTTGCCTGGAGAATCCCTTGAACAGAGGAGTCTGGCAGGCTACAGTCTATGGGGTTGCTCTGAATGAATAAGCATACACACACGTTCTTACACTCTCTGTGAGATGGTCACAGCCCCTGCTTCCTCCAAGGACTCCACTTTCGGTTCAAGTGTTCAATTTTTCTAGGCATTTCCTGACTACCTCTTCTGTGCAAATATTGTATTATGCTCTGGGGATACATCATTGGATAAGACACTGTCCCTTGTTAAATGGATGGATGAATGAAAACGCCTCTCTGGCCCTCACCCAAGCTTATCACAGGGGATTTGAGCTGCAGAAAATAGCAGACATAAAGTCCGAATCTGTTAGCCTGGCATTCAAAACCTTTTACAACCTGGTTCTAATTTTGTCTTCCCTACACACACTCTTAGCTCCAAACAAACCGAACTGTTTTTGTCCTGGAAAACTCCAAGACATCCCCACGTGTGGCATATATCCAAGCTTTGGTCTTTTCCCACCGGCTCTCTTCCTGTTTTTCTCTTTCATTCCTACCTTCTTCCCCCTATCTCATTTCACCCTTTTTCTTTCAGTCTTACCTCCTCCTGCTTCTACTTTCCCCCTTTCATCATCCCCCACCTTCGCTTTTCCTTTCTCTTTTCTCTCCTTGAGCTCTATGTCATCAATTCTGTCTATCCCACCCTTACCTCTTTCTTTTTTTAAAGTTTAGTTTGTGTTTGTTTATGTGGCTGTGTCAAGTCTTAGTTGTGGCACTCGGGACCTTCAATCTTTGTCGTGGCATGTGAACTCCTAGCTGCAGCATGTGGGATCTAGCTCCCTGACAAGAGATCGAAGGGAGAGCCCTGCACTGGGAGTGTGGAGCGTTAACCACTGGACCACCAAGGAAGTCCCTCCTCTCTTATTTTCTGCCCCCCTTCCTGTCCCTGTGGGGGCAAAACATGGAATAAAACAAATGTATACCAATCAGCTTCTAGATCTCATCACAAGAGGTCATCAAGAGGACTTCCCCCGAGGTCTAATGCAGGGGATATGGGTTCAGTCCCTGGTTGGGGAGCTAAGATCTCATACGCCTCTCAGCCAAAAAAAAATACTCCAAAACAAAACAGAAGCAATATTGTAACAAATTCAATAAAGTCTTTAAAAATGGTCCATATGGGAAAAAAAAAAAAAAAAGAAGAAGCCCTCAAAGTGAGGTGGAAAGGAGAAGGGGAAGGGATCGTGGAAGCAGAGAAGAGGCTGCTTAGTGACTGCTGGTGAAGTCAGAGAGCACTGTGTCAGCTACCTACGTCTAACCCACCCCCACTCTTCCTTTTCCTCCCTGTGATCACAGAATTTTGAAAAATCAGAACCGCAAAAATTCTTGACATTTATCAACTCTGCCTCCGTAAGTTTGCAGCTGGGAAAGTGAGGCCAGCTAGAGAAACAGGGGCAGAGAAAAGGAAAGCAACTGGCTACTGTCACCCAGCAAGTGAGTGGCTCAGCAGGAGTCCTGAGCCTCCTGACCCCAGGTCAGTGAAATACCCTTTGTTTTCGTCTGTGCTACACAAGCCTCCTTCCTGTAGTCAGTCGTCCCTCCCCTTGATTTCCACCCACCAGGTTTCGGATGACATCTAAGGATTCCCAGTCTGCCCTCCCATCCCCCATTCCCCCAAACCCCACCTCTGAGTGAGTGTAGGGTCCAGTGAAACAGAGGCAGAAGGGAGAACCCACATTAGAAGGACTTGCCGTAAATCCTAGGGCATATATGGCAGTGGTGGGATAAGAAGGGGCTTCCCGATGGCTCAGCAGTAAAGAATCCGCCTGCCAATGCAGGAGACTCGGGTTCGATCCCTGGGTTGGGAAGATCCCCTGGAAGAGGAAATGGCAACCCACTCCAGTATTCTTGACTGAAAAATCCCATGGACAAGGAGCCTGGTGGGATACAGTCCATGGGGTCTCAGAGTCAGGGCACAACTGAACGACTAAGCAACACAGACACAGACAGGATGGTGCAAAGTGTCACTCTGGCCTGTAGGGGGACCAGTCTCCAGAAGCAGCAGCCTCTGTGCAGCTAAGGGACCAGATGCGCAGCAGGTCTGGTTTCAGCAGGCCCTTCTAGCAGGACCCTTCCTCACTCCTCTAGTCTAGCTGGTTGCCTGGATGACCTACCTCACTCTGCCAGCCACGGATTTGCACAGAGGCCACCCAGGCACAGGATGGTCCATGACTGCCGGGGATGGGGGCGGGGGTGGGGGGAACGGAGGCAGCTCCACTTTCAGTCCTGCTTCTCTGCTCCACAAAGGGCCACTGTCTGAGCACAGAGGGACCCTGGAGCGAGGCCTCCCAAGGTGCTCGGCAACAGGGCCAGGTTTCATCACGCTGGGCCTCCCAGCCAAGTAAACATCAGTGGGAGGAACAGGCCCAACAGTTTCTGCAGACAGGCTCCTGGCTCCAGGCTGGCTCAGGGGCGTCTTCCCCCAGGGCTTCCCTGAGACAGGAAGAAGGGCCAAGTTCGTGTGCCCACTTTTCTCCAGAAACAGAGAGTCGGGATGAGGAACCGGCTCTCTCCTAGTTCAGTTCCATTGTTCAAGACGCAGAGAAGCATCCTGTTCCCCTCTTCAGAAGTAGAAACTTTACAAGAAATGTTTAATTTAGTTCAGAGAGATCCATGAGCCTGAGTAATCGGGAAGACTTCCTAGGGGAAGTGTGATTCAGATGTGGTTCTGCCTCGGTGTGTAGGTAGAATCTCTACAAATAGGAAAGAGAGGTGCATTTCAGACAGAGAGCACGGACTGTGGTATCTGGAAAGCAGGAGCATCTGGGGTCAGTGAAGAGACTTATTTGGCCAGGGTAGAGAATTCACATAGGAGAAGGTGTTGGAAAGTTTGGTTAGGAACTGAACCACAGCTAGTCTTAACAGCCATGTGGAGGAGTCCTTCCAGTTTCCAAGCAGACTGGTGATGGGGCTCTAAAAGCAGAATTATTGAAAGCTTAGTCTTAAGATGTTGTGAAAGAGGCCCCAGGGTGAGCCTTAGTTCTCTGGGAAAGCTTGGGCTGGTTATGGCCTCTCTCTGGGGCTTCATTTCTTCATCTTTAAAATGAAAGTGTTCTGCCAGAGAATCTCAAAGCCCTCTCCATCTCTAAAATGCAAGGATTCTCTAATGGGGCAACATAGACTACAGGAAATGAAAGGAACAGATGTTGTGGCCACACCCTGGACACCCCTGGGCTGCATTTCTGCATTGGTTCATCTGCTTAGAGCTGCGGAATGGCTGTCACCACCACCGCTGCCAGGCACTATGCCAACTAGTGTCTTTTTTTTAAAACTTCATTTCTGTGAACAGAAAATGCATGTACATACTGCAAATTTTAAGTCATAAAAAGATATATGTAGGTAAAAATAAATTTCCCTCCTTTCCCTCTTTCCAGCCACTCATTCCTTCTCTCACTGTATCCTGAGTATGCTTTGAAAGATAACCTATGCATTTTCACAGATTGTGTAGTCTTTTTTTGTATACACATGGGAGCATGCTAGACATACCATTATGTACTTTGCTTTTTATTTATTTCTTATTTTTAATTGGAGGATAATTGCTTTACAATGTTGTGTTGGTTTCTGTCACACATCAACGTGAATTAGCCACAAGTATACATATGGCTCCTCCCTCTTGAACTTCCCTCCCAACCCTCCACCCCATCCCACCCCTCTAGGTTGTCACAGAGCACCAGGTTGAACTCCCTGTGTTATACAGCATCTTCCCACTAGCTAGCTATTTTACATACAGTAATATATATGTTTCAATGCTGCTCTTTCACTTCTTCCCACCCTCTCCTTCCCCAACTGTGTCCACAGGCCTGTTCTCTGTCTGCACCTCTATTCCTGCCCTGCAAATAGGTTCATTTGTCCTTTGTTTTTTTAACTTGAAAATTCCGGCAATCTTTTCATAGGAGTCTACAAAAAGCTGCCTCATTCTTTGTATGTTAGGACCATGATTTATTAAAACAGTCCCCTATGGATAGATACTGAGGGTGTTTCTTTTCTATTACAAACAACAAATCAGTGCATATCCTGAACATACATCATCCAGCATGTGATGGACTAGGTTTACAGGACACATTCCTAGAACTGAAATTATGTTCATATGACCTAATACTTTATATGACCTAATACTCTCAACAAGAGTTTAAAGTGATCGTAATTATACTGACTATGCAAATAAGAAGACTGAGGCTTAGAAATTCAATAACTTGCACAAAATCAGTAGAGTTGAAATTCTAATGTGGACAATCTGACACCAGAGCTACCACAATCATTCCCCTAGTGTTTCTGAAACTTTAGTACGCATCAACAACACTGCGAGGGCTTGTTAAAACATAAACTACTGGGCTTCACTGGGGATCCAGTGGTTAATAATCTACCTCGTAATGCAAGGGACACAGGTTCGATCCTGGTCAGGGAAGATTCCACATGACTCGGGGCAACTAAGCCCACATGCCACAACTACTGAGCCCGTGGGCCCTAGAGCCTGTGGTCGCAATACAAGAAGCCACCACATTGAGAACCCCGAGCGCCGCAACTAGAGAGCAGCTCCCGCTCACCGCAACTAATGATGATCCAGCACAGCCAAAATAATTTTTTTTTTTTAAAGCATAGATTACTACGCCCTACCATAAGAATTTCTTGGACTTCCCTGGTGGTCCAGTGGTTAAGGCTCTGCACTTCCCCTGCAGGGGTCATGGGTTTGATCCCTGGTCGGGGAACTAAGATCCTGCATGTCATGTGGCATGGACAAACAATAGAATAAAAAAGAAGAAGAAGAGGAAAACAGCAGAGCTCTCTCTCATCACTATGTGAGGACACAGTGAGAAAGCAACTGTCCGCAGGCCAGGAAAAGGGCCTCATCAGGAACCAAATCCATGTGCACCTTGATCTCGAACTTTCCAACTCCCAGAATTTTGAATAACAAATGTGCGTTGTTTGAAACCTCAGTCTATGGTATTTTGTTACAGCAGCCCAAGCTGACTAAGACAGAGCCCTTGGGAGCAGAGCTGTTTATTTCCTCCCATTCCTCCCTTGGCTTATAATGAAATCAGTGAGGCAGCTAGGCCTCTGTTATTAATGGAAAGGCAGCATCTCAGAATGCTGGAGCTTGATCAAGATAAGCTAGTCCAGTGCTCTCATTTATTATTATTAATAGCTATAATTCATAGCACACCCATGCACTTGACATGCTTACTTTTTTTTAATTCCCCCGAATCTAATTCTCTGGCATGTGAGATCTTAGTTCCCTGACCAGGAATCAAACCCATGACCCCTGCAGTGGAAGCACGGAGTCTTAACCACTGGACCATCAGGAAATTCCCTCCCTGTATTTGTGTTCTCCTTATTCTCGTACACAGCCTCTTTCTCCATTTCATGCAGTTGATGTGGCCAGTACACACACACACACACACACACACACACACACACACACTATGAAAAAGATTTAAATTCAGGAATGTGGAAGGAGACCTAAGGTCTGTGGAACAGAGCAGCAAGGCACTGACAGAGACATCCCACAAACGTGAAGAAACAAAGCCACGTGGCATTGTGGCTCCCACTTGCCAGCCTGTCTCCTCAAGGTGCTGACTCTGTTACATCACTAGATCCTAAGCCTGGGACCTTGAAGACCCCTGCAATTTCTTTCAGCTGCTCCCTTTGTGACCTCCATTCCTTCTTTCTCCATCCCCCGAAG
Source organism: Bos javanicus (assembly GCF_032452875.1). NCBI lineage: Eukaryota > Metazoa > Chordata > Mammalia > Artiodactyla > Bovidae > Bos > Bos javanicus. The sequence continues at coordinate 65,168,640 of NC_083880.1, read as the reverse complement.
GCCCCATCCTAGGTTCTCTTCCCTGTCTAAGCCCTTGCTATGAACCCCCAAGGCCAGACTTACAGCTGAAAACATCTGGGGCCCAGCTCCCTGGCCAAGGAACACCTCAGAAGCCATTTGTTGGGGGAGCTGGAGTGAAGAAGGTCGTTAGGGAGAGAATTTCAGAGGCCAAATCAGATTCAGTTGGTCAGCTGCAGTTCAGGCAGCGATCTGATTCAATTGACATTATGGAATGTAGAAGAGGCAGCCGATAGTCAGGTGTAGCCAGAGACAGACGCTGTCCATAAAGCAGAGTCAGGCAGAGGCGGTCAGGGAGGGTCAGTCAGGCAGACTCAGTCATTCTGAAACCCAGTCCCTGGGATTTCTCTGGTGGTTCAGTGACTCTGTGCTCCCACTACAGGGGCCACGGGTTCGATCCCTGGTAGGGGAACTAAGAACCTGCATGCCGCACAGCCAAGAAAAACCCAACCAAATACAAAACAGCACAAAAACTGGGTCGCTGAGATACAGTTAGATTCAGTCAGCCAGAACCAGCCAGCCGCAAACTCAGCCCGGCAGTCTGGCAGATGCCCTCAGTCCACTCTTCAGGAGGGCTGATCCCACCTGTCAGATGGCCAGTCAGGCGGACCCCACCAGGCACAGAGGCTGTAGTAAGGCCAATGCAGTCAGGGTAACCAGCCAGCTTGTCAGCCAGCCCGTCAGGCAGACGCGCAGGGGCCTCGGGCAGACGCACAAGCCCGGGTGTAGTTAGAATCAGCTGAGCTGAGCTGGGGTCAAAACGCCAGCACAGAGGAATCAGTGAACCGGTCAGTCAATCACACAGGGCCTCGGTCACTCAGATACAGCTTGTCGAGCACAGAGGGAATCTGGTCAGTCAGAAACAGCAAGATCGACTCAGTCAGACACGCGCCGTCGGTCCCAGCTGCCATTAGCCAGGTAGGGCAGTCAGTCAGTCGACTGTGGTCAGGCAGACAGATCACGCGGTCTTGGTCCATCAGGCATTCACGAAATCTGTTTTCATTAGACACAGCCAGATAGAGACAGTGATGGAGTCTGTGGTCAGTCAGACACAGTCGGCCAGAGGCACTTCTGTTAGGCACTGATGGAATCAGAGAGCCGGGGCAAAGTTGCCGCAGAATCCCAGAACTGAGGCCCCAGGCCTCTTTTCTGGGCGGAACCTTGTTGGGGCGGGGCTTCGCTCTGGGCGGGGCCTCGTTCTCTCCTCCCGACAGCCTCCGGGCGTTGCCATGGCAGCGTTGGACCCGGCCGGAGTCGCTGCTTTCCTCCCTCAACCCCCCTCCACAAACACCGGGCCTGCGGAGTGGAGGTCCCGGCCGCGTAGTGGCGGGGCGGCGAGGTTGGGCAGGCTGCTCTCCGCAGAGCGGCAGAGGCTGCGGCTCGCGCTTTTGTCGTCCCCTTGTACAGAGGGGGATGATGGGGAGCCCGGGAATGGCACACGTCAAGCTACACAGTGACAGAGACCCAGAACTTCCACCTCTCCAGAGCCCTGCGTTGCCCCTCAGGAGGAATCAGATTTCCCCAGGCAGAGGGCGCGTACTGAAACGGGAGAACAGCTCTTGGAAAGATTCTGGGCTTAATAATGAATAGGGCGAACACTCACCTTGTACCAAGTGCTGTAATAACAGCTTCGTGTACAATAATTCACTCGAGCCTCACAATTTTCTTTCGAGGGAAATAATAAAGGTTTCCTTATTACAAACGGGGAAACAAGTACAGAAGGGCTGGTGACTTGACCAGAGTCAAGGGGCTGTGTGGGGAGCCGGGATTGGATCCTGGGAAGTCTAACTCCTGACATGGGCTCCTGGGCCCTCCGCACACCTTCTGGTCCCTTCCTTCTGACCTCGGAGGGCAGAGATGAGTCACCTTCAGAAGGCCTCCATGTTCTCCTTAAGAACACCCAACCCTGTGTATGAGGCTCTTGTTTTCATCTCTGCTTCAAGGATTCAGAATAAGGAGCTATCGAAACCAGGATCCTGGCCAAACCAGGGAACAAACTGTGGGTCTATCTCACAGAGTTCAGAGAAGGGAAAACCTGTGAGATCAAAGAAGCCCAGGGCCAAGAGGCCACTGGAAGCTGTCGCTGGAGAACCCTATGGGCACAGCCTCAGAGCTTCGAGTTTAAAGATCTTTGAACAAATTTCAGCAATGTGAGCCAGGAGTTAGAATCACATCATGGGTCATAAACTCAAATGCCTACAAGGGCCAAAAAAGTCATGAAAGTCATAAAAAGAAGTCAAGTGACCAGAATGCAAAACTCTCCCCATCTAAAGCGGGCACTGCCTCCTGACTCCTGCCCATCCTGTTCTCAGACTCCTGCTGTCTCTAGCCTTCTAACTGGGTGATGTTGGCTAAGTCAATTAACATTAAGTCTCAGTTTTTCCATCTGTCTAGTCCGGGAAGGAAAATTTGGCTTTATCTCACCATAAAATGGTGAAATTTTAGGGCAATTAAACACATTTTTGTACATAGAAAATATTTTGTAAGCTGTAACATAGTCTAACATACTCTATAAAGTGGAGGGGGTATGAAGAGGAGGTTGACTGAATGTCTGCTGTACATCTGCTACATGGTCTACGGGTTCTGACAGCATTCCTCTAGGCAAAGCTTAGCATCCCTCTTGTATAGAAATACAGAGGAGTATACCCTTCAAAAAATATGCTGACTTACTCAAGGTCACAAGTTTGTTTGTATGGAGTCCATTTAGAATTTAATTCTCATTTCTTTTTTAAAAAAATATTTATTTATTTGGCTGCATCTGGTCTTAGTTGGAGCACATGGGTTCTTGCTGTTGTGGTACATGGGCTCTGGAGCATGTGTACTCAGGCTTAGTTGCTCCAAGGCTTGTGGGCATATGGGCTCTTAGTTCCCCAACCAGGGCTCAAACCCACATTCTCTGCATTGCAAGGCAGATTCTTAACCTCTGGACTACCAGGGAAGTCCCTCTAAGACTTCTGAGACTAGACTGTTGTACCAGTTGTTTTGCAAAGTGTTGCTTGGGTCCCACTAGTTGCACTAAGATGACTTCAAGTGAAACCCAAATGAAGATGTTAAAAATGGTTACACAGTTTTTGTTGTTTTCAGTTTTAAAGGAACCTTATTGATACTATAGAAGTCCTAAATTTCACACAGCCAGGCTGCAGTAGTAGGCTGAATAATGACCTCCCAAAGATGCAGAGATCTAATCCCTGAAGCCTGTAGTAATTTATCTGGGAAGAGGGTTTTTACAGATGTGATTAATTAAATTATGGATGTTGAGTTGAGATCATCCAGGATTATCCAGGTGGGCATGAAATGCCATCACAAATATCCTTACAAGAGGAAAGCAGAGAGAGAGGGGGGCAGGCAGACACATAGAGAACAGCAGGAGAAAATGAAACCTTGGAGGCAGAGATCAGAGTGATGCAGCCAGCAAGCCAATGAATGCAGGCAGCCACAGCCTGCAAGAGACAAGGACAAGTCTGGAGGGAACATGGTCCTCTCAACACCTTGATTTCAGCCCAGTAAATCTAATGTTGAGATTCTGGTCTTTAGAACTATGACAGAATACAATTCTGCTGTTTCAAGCTATCAGTTCTGTGGTAATTTGTTACACTAGCCACAGGCAACAAATACACAGGTCTACATCTGCATGTCTTCAAAATTCATGTTCCAAACCACTAATGTGTACATAACCCCCCTTACTAAAAATAATACAATTACTCTAAAATAATTTTATAATTACAGGAAACAAATGTAAATCTTTGATTTACAGAGTACAGAGATTTCCTATAGCACAGAGAGTTTCCATGTACTCCTCCCCCAGTTTCCCATACTGCTAACATTTAACATGACTCTTAACATGCATTAACATGACTTAACATGCATTGGTCACAACTAAGAAACCAACTCTGGTATCTTCCTATTAACTGAACTCTACATTTTATTTGGATTTCACTAAGCTTGCCCCCTAACATCCGTTTTCTGTTCCAAGGTTCCATCCAAAATACTGTATTACATTTAATCTGCATGTCCCCTTAGTCTCTTCCAGCCTGGGACAATTTCTCAGACTTTCCTTGTTTTTCATGACCTTGACAGTTTTGAGGAGTACTTTGGTGTTCATTATTTTGTAGAGTGTCCCTCAATTTAGGTTTCACTGATGCTTTTCTCATGGTTTCAGTGAAGGTTATCGTCACGGTTAAGTGGCCTTTTTCATGGCATCATGTCAGGGGTAGGCTATTAATACGACTTGATCACCTTGAGTGCCTGGCCAAGGTAAAGTTTACCAAGCTTCTCTCCTGTGAAGTTACTTGTTTTTTCTTTCTTTCTACTCTCTGAAAGCAAGTCACTAAGGGCAGCCCCCTTTCAGGTGGAGGAGGGGGAGAGAAGATTAAGCTCCATATCTTGGAGGGGATAAACAATTTGGAAACTTTCTTTAGGAAGATTTGTCCCTTCTCCACTTATTTATTTGTTCCATTATTTATTTACATCCGTATGAACTCATGGATATTTATACTCTGGGCTATAATCTGGTACTGTGTTATTTCTTTTCTTGCTCAAATTGCTCCAGTTTTCGCCACTGGGAACTCTTTCAGGATGTCTCTTGTGTCCCTTTGACTCCAACTGTTTTGCATTTTGGTTGCACTAAGATGATTTCAAGTGAACTCAGCTGATCTTTTTCAAAGAGCTGTATATTTGTAATATTCCAGATATTAGGAAAACATAACGTGTATGTCCAATTGATGATTCACAGACAGCACTGAGGACAAGGCTAACATAGTGATGATTGTGCTGAGTGAGTCAGTTCACAGAGAGGTATTAAGTAAAAACTGGTATCCACGGTACAAAGGTATGGCGGGAGTTGTTAACGCTGATTAGGGCATGATTCAAGTTTGAGAAACTCTGTACTGAAACAGAACAGGCAGATCTCAGATTCAGGCAGTGATGATAAAGATGAGGATTACGAGCAGCCTCTCTGGGACACACTCACACACAATCCATTCCCCGGAGCCCTGATGCCAAGCAGACCTGCCTCGGTGCAGATACGTGCTGATGTTGATAACGCTGGAACTGCGCATGCCCAGGCCGGGGAGGGATGGATGCGGCGCTGTGTTTGTCTCCCAAACGAGCTGCGTGGGTGGCTTGCTGTTCAGCACCGTTCCCGCTAATGAGCTTGGAACCGCTGGCCTAACAAACACGCTCCATGTCACAGGCCTGACATGTGATGTTTCCCGAGGAGAAGTGCCAGGAAGGCTCGTTATTTTTACTTTTTTTCCTTGTTTCACCCTTGATCTGAGACACGCAGACAGACATGGCCGTGGCCGGAGTCAGCAGTCAGACCCCGTACACCCCGAGTCTTGCCTGGGGTCTGTAGGCCAGTTCTCCAGCCCCACTGAGGATGCTTACATTGGAGTATTTAGCTTGCCCTACTCTGCACCATCCTGAGTCTTGACCCAGGCCCTGAATCTACCTCCTGGTTGAGCAGTGATGCCCCAGAATCTCTGACCTGATCTGAAATAATCCTTCAAGAAATAAGTCTTTTTAAATCTCCCTGCTTCTTGTCTGAACTGTGGGTGGCTGCAGGCTGGTGTGTACTCAGGCTTCTAAACCCTCTCTAGTGCCAGGGAGCTCTGGAATCACAAGACCTTGGTTAGAATCCTAGTTCTTCCAAAGAACTAGATAAATTACACAGCCTCTCATAAAAGGAGGAGAGTAATACGTACTTCACAGAATTGGAAGGAAGGAAGAATTGCAGTGCAAATTAAATGAGACAGTTATTAACACAATGTCTGACCCATAGTAACTGCCCAATAAATTGATTCGTCTAACAATTATTCAGTTCAGTTCAGTCGCTCAGTTGTGTCCGACTCTTTGCGACCCCATGAATCGCAGCATGCCAGGCCTCCCTGTCCATCACCAACTCCCGGAGTTCACTCAGACTCATGTCCATCGAGTCAGTGATGCCATCCAGCCACCTCATTCTCTGTCGTCCCCTTCTCCTCCTGCCCCCAATCCATCCCAGCATCAGAGTCTTTTCCAATGAGTCAACTCTTCCCATGAGGTGGCCAAAGTACTGGAGTTTCAGCTTTAGCATCATTCCTTCCAAAGAAATCCCAGGGCTGATCTCCTTCAGAATGGACTGGTTGGATCTCCTTGCTGTCCAAGGGACTCTCAAGAGTCTTCTCCAACACCACAGTTCAAAAGCATCAATTCTTCGGTGCTCAGCCTTCTTCACAGTCCAACTCTCACATCCATACGTGACCACAGGAAAAACCATAGCCTTGACCAGCCGGACCTTTGTTGGCAAAGTAATGTCTCTGCTTTTGAATATGCTATCTAGGTTGGTCATAACTTTCCTTCCAAGGAGTAAGCGTCTTTTAATTTCATGGCTGCAGTCACCATCTACAGTGATTTTGGAGCCCCAAAAAATAAAGTCTGACACTGTTTCCACTGTTTCCCCATCTATTTGCCATGAAGTGATGGGACCGGATGCCATGATCTTCGTTTTCTGAATGTTGAGCTTTAAGCCAGCTTTTCACTCTCTTCTTTCACTTTCTTCAAGAGGCTTTTTAGTTCCTCTTCACTTTCTGCCATAAGGGTGGTGTCATCTGCATATCTGAGGTTATTGATATTTCTCCGGGCAATCTTGATTCCAGCTTGTGTTTCTTCCAGTCCAGCATTTCTCATGATGTACTCTGCATATAAGTTAAATAAGCAGGGTGACAATACACAGCCTTGACATACTCCTTTTCCTACTTGGAACCAGTCTGTTGTTCCATGTCCAGTTCTAACTGTTGCTTCCTGACCTGCATACAGATTTCTCAAGAGGCAGGTCAGGTGGTCTGGTATTCCCATCTCTCTCAGAATTTCCCACAGTTTATTGTGATCCACACAGTCAAAGGCTTTTGCATAGTCAATAAAGCAGAAATAGATGTTTTTCTGGAACTCTCTTGCTTTTTCCATGATCCAGCGGATGTTGGCAATTTGATCTCTGGTTCCTCTGCCTTTTCTAAAACCAGCTTGAACATCAGGAAGTTCACGGTTCACATATTGCTGAAGCCTGGCTTAACAATTATTAATGCCCACTATATGCTGGGCATAGTACTGGGTGCCAGGAAGGGACACAAGGAGAAAACAAGAAAGAAAAAATAATAAACTAGCAAATTAATAAATAAGGTAAAGCATATAGCCAAATCCTGTGTACAGTGCCTAGCACAGAAGTACACAGACAAGTTAAATTTTTTTGGGGGGGGCCACACCGTGTGTCATGTGGGATCTTAGTTTCCTGACCATGGATCGAACCATGATCCCTGCAGTGGGAGCATGGAGTCTTAATCACTGGGCCGCCAGGGAAGTCCTGAGACATGTTTTTCTTTATTTTTTTTAGATTTACTTATTCATTATTTGGCTGTTTGGGTCTTCATTACAGTATGTGGGCTTTCTCTAGTTACCGTGAGCAGGAGCTACTCTTTGTTGCGGTGTGTGGGCTTCTCATTAAGGTGGTTTCTCTTGTTGCGAAGCACAGGCTCTAGGCCAGTGGGCTTTCAGTAACTGCAGTGTGTGGGGGCTTAGTAGCTGTGGTGCATGGGATTGGTTGCCCCTTGGCATCTGGGATCTTCCTAGACCAGAGATCGAACTGGTGTCCCTTGCATTGCAAAGTACATTCTTAACCACTCTACCACCAGGAAGGCCCCTCCAGACATGTTAATTACTAGTAAAATAATGAGGTATTCTGGTGGATGAATGAAGGAAATAAGTAAGGTCACTTGATGATAACTGGAAAAAACCTTTTTGAGACAGAGAGGTCAGGAAATGTCCTGAGATGTGATGTCATATAATATGTTTTATTATATGAAAGACATATTACATGATATCACTCCAAATAGTAATGGAGCTGAGACCTATAAAGTGAGAAGAAATTTAGCCTTGCCAGGAGCCAGATACAAAGCCTTTCAGGTAGAGGGAACAGCATATGCAAAGCCCCTGAGGTTGAGAAGAGCTTGAAGAGTGGAGAAAAGAGCAAGGAGACCAGTGTGTCTGGGGCAATAGGCCAGGGTAAGAAGTTTGCATTTTGTTCAAGGTACAATAAAGAGCCACTAAGGTTGAAACAAGATTTGATTTCTGATTAAAAGTTAACTCTGGTTTCTGTAGGGAAAACGGATTTGAAGAGAAGAGTAGTAGAAACAGTCAGAACTTCAATTAAGAGGCTATTCAAGTCACCCAGACTAGAGATATTGCTGATTCAGACTAGGTTATAGATCTGCACTGCCCTATGACTTTCTAGATGGTGGAAATGCTCTATCTATCTCTGTGCTCAGACAGTATCCACTGGCCATCTGTGGCTCTTGAGAACTTAGAATGTGACTAGTGCAACTGAGGAATTGAATTTTTAATTTCATGTTATTTTAATTAATTAAAATTTAAATAGCCTCCTGTAGTTAATTTAAACATACAAATAGCTCATACAATGCAATAACAAAAAAACAAACAACCCAATCAAAAAATGGGCAGAAGACCTAAACAGATTTTTCTCCAAAGAAGACATACAGACGGCCAACAGGTACATGAAGAGATGTTCCAATACCACTAATTATTAGAGAAATGTAAATAAAAACCACAATGAGGTATCACCTCACACCGGTGAAGGGCTATCATCAAAAAGTCTCCACATAATAAATGCTGGAGAGGGTGTAGAGAAAAGAGAATCTTCCTACACTGTTGGTGGGAATGAAAATTGGTGCAGCCACTATGAAAAACAGTATGGAGTTTTCTTAAAAAAACTGAAACTAAAGCTACTGTATGATCCAGTCATCCCACTCCTGGCCATATATCTGGAAAAGAGGAAAAGACTTAATTGAAAAGACACGGGCATCCCTATGTTCATAGCAGCACTATTTACACTAGCTAAGACATGGATTAAGACATCCTGGAATGTGAAGTCAAGTGGGCCTTAGAAAGCATGACTACGAACAAAGCTAGTGGAGGTGATGGAATTCCAGTTGAGCTATTCCAAATCCTGAAAGATGATGCTGTGAAAGTGCTGCACTCAATATGCCAGCAAATTTGGAAAACTCAGCAGTGGCCACAGGACTGGAAAAGGTCAGTTTTCATTCCAATCCCAAAGAAAGGCAATGCCAAAGAATGCTCAAACTACCACACAATTGCACGCATCTCACATGCTAGTAAAGTAATGCTCAAAATTCTCCAAGCCAGGCTTCAGCAATATGTGAACCGTGAACTTCCTGATGTTCAAGCTGGTTTTAGAAAAGGCAGAGAAACCAGAGATCAAATTGCCAACATCCGCTGGATCATGGAAAAAGCAAGAGAGTTCCAGAAAAACATCTATTTCTGCTTTATTGACTATGCCAAAGCCTTTGACTGTGTGGATCACAATAAACTGTAGGAAATTCTGAGAGAGATGGGAATACCAGACCACCTGACCTGCCTCTTGAGAAATCTGTATGCAGGTCAGGAAGCAACAGTTAGAACTGGACATGGAACAACAGACTGGTTCCAGTAGGAAAAGGAGTACGTCAAGGCTGTGTATTGTCACCCTGCTTATTTAACTTATATGCAGAGTACATCATGAGAAATGCTGGACTGGAAGAAACACAAGCTGGAATCAAGATTGCCCGGAGAAATATCAATAACCTCAGATATGCAGATGACACCACCCTTATGGCAGAAAGTGAAGAGGAACTAAAAAGCCTCTTGAAGAAAGTGAAAGAAGAGAGTGAAAAGCTGGCTTAAAGCTCAACATTCAGAAAATGAAGATCATGGCATCCGGTCCCATCACTTCATGGCAAATAGATGGGGAAACAGTGGAAACAGTGTCAGACTTTATTTTGGGGGGCTCCAAAATCACTGCAGATGGTGACTGAAGCCATGAAATTAAAAGACGCTTACTCCTTGGAAGGAAAGTTATGACCAACCTAGATAGCATATTCAAAAGCAGAGACATTACTTTGCCAACAAAGGTCCGGCTGGTCAAGGCTATGGTTTTTCCTGTGGTCACGTATGGATGTGAGAGTTGGACTGTGAAGAAGGCTGAGCATCGAAGAATTGATGCTTTTGAACTGTGGTGTTGGAGAAGACTCTTGAGAGTCCCTTGGACTGCAAGGAGATCCAACCAGTCCATTCTGAAGGAGATCAGCCCTGGGATTTCTTTGGAAGGAATGATGCTAAAGCTGAAACTCCAGTACTTTGGCCACCTCATGGGAAGAGTTGACTCATTGGAAAAGACTGATGCTGGGATGGATTGGGGGCAGGAGCAGAAGGGGATGACAGAGGATGAGGTAGCTGGATGGCATTACCGACTCAATGGACGTGAGTCTGAGTGAACTCCGGGAGTTGGTGACGGACAGGGAGGCCTGGCGTGCTGTGATTCATGGGGTCGCAGAGAGTCGGACACGACTGAGTGACTGAACTGAACTGAAGACATGGAAACAACCCAAATGCTGATCAGCAGATGATTGGTTTAAGAGGATATGATATATGGACTTCCCTGCTGGCTCAGCTGGTAAAGAATTCACCTGCAATGCGGGAGACCTGGGTTCGATCCTTGGATTGGGAAGATCCATTGAAGAAGGGAAAGGCTACCCACTCCAGTATTCTGGCCTGGAGAATTCCATGGCCTGTATAGTCCATGGGTCACAAAGAGCCAAGACATGCAAACAACCCAAATGCCAATCAGCAGATGATTGGTTTAAGCGGATGTGATATATACATACAATGGAATAGTACTCGGCCATAAAAATAAATGAAATATTGCCATTTGTGGCAACATGGATGAACTTAGGGAATATCATACTAAGCAAAATAAGTCAGAAAGAGAAAGACATCGTATATTACTTATATATGGAATCTAAAAAATTATACAAATGAATCTATATACAAAACAAACACAGACATAGAAAACAAACTTATGGTTACCCAAAGGGGAAGAGGGGGGTGGATAAATTAGGAGAATGGGATTAACAAACTACTATACATAAAATAGATGAGCAACAGAGATTTACCATATAACACAGGGAATAATACTTAATACCTTATAATAACATAATGGAAAATAATCTGAAATATATCTATAACATATATATAATTGAATCACTTTGCTGTATACCTGAAACTAACACAATATCATAAGTTAACTATACTTCAATTTTTTAAAAAATAGCCTCTTGTAACTAGCAGCTACTATATTATATTGGACAGCCCAGGAAATTGGCTGCACCTTAAAAATATTTAGGAAGGAGATAGTACCTGTGATGGTTAGGGGATGGAGACTTAGAGAAGAGTAGTATCAAAGATGTGTGCCAAGTCGCTTCAGTCATGTCTGACTCCTTGCACCCCATGGACTGCAGCCTGCCAGGCTCCTCTGTCCCTGGGGATTCTCCAGGCAAGAATACTGGAGTGGGTTGCCATTTCCTCCTCCAGGGGATCTTCCCAACAGAGGGATCAAACCTGTGTCTCCTGCATTGCAGGTGGATTCACCTGCAGGTAAGCCACCGGGAAGCCTAGTTTTTTATTTGAGAACTGGGTGGATGATACTACCATTTACTGATTTGGAGAAAAGCAGGCTCTGGGGAGATACCAAGAGTTTTCTTTTGCACAGGAGGAGTTTAAGATACTGTTAGAACACTCAAGTGGAGATCAAGTAGAAAGCAAAATGTGTACATGGTTGACCTCATCATCTTTAGGTTCCAATGGTATCAGCCTGTTGGCTGCTTAGAAGGGAGGGAGATCAGAAAGGGGACCAGGAACTCCACACTGAGACTTTCCTGTTCCTTGTCTTGGTTATTCTGCCAACTACTCACCTAGTCAGGTAGATCTTGTTCGAAACCCATGTACGATCTATAACTCCTCCTTCCCCCTCCTCCCTCTTCTCTCCAGGTACTGAGCCCAGGGGCTCCTTCCTTTGCTAATCTAGAAAGCCTTACCCCACCTGTTTTCTGCTCCTATAGCCACTTCCATGGTTCAGGCCTCTGTATCTCATAGTGGACTACAGCCTCAGTGCCCAGAGCTCCTGGCCTTCTCAACATTCCTGCTTTCCACCTTCCAGCAGAAGGGTCTTCCTGACTATAGGATTTTCCTCCTAGGAATCCTGTGTGGATCTGCATCAAGAGTTTCAAGCCTGAACCAACCCTTGATCTTTCTTTAGATTTCTAGAATTGCATCTGAAGGAAATTAGAAGCCTCCACAAAGTTAGAAAAACCACAAGAATGTTGCTCACGACATTTATTATAAAAGCTAGATGTATACTTCTCAACCACATCTTACATGACCTATCAGCAGTGTTTGACACTGTTGATAACTCTCCCTGGAAACACTTTCTTCATTTACTTCCAGGATACCACATTCTGTTTTTGTTCTCCTACCACTTTGGTCACTCCTCAGTCTCCTTTGCCGGTTCCTTCTCATCACCCTGATCTGTACACGTTGCAGTGCCCCAGGGCTCAGACCTGAGAACTCCCTCTCTCTCTGTCCATGCCCTTGGTTCTCTCATGCAGCCTCATTGCTTCAAAGATAATCTATATACATTCTGATGACTCCCAAAAGTACATATTCAGCTCAGACTCTCCCCTAAATGCCAGACTCACAAATCCAACTGTCTACTTGACATTTCCACTTGAATGTCAAACAGGCGTCTCAAACTTATCATGCCCAAAACTGAATTCCTCACAGTCTCCCCTAAACTCCCTCTTCCCATGGTTTCTCCCATCTCACTTAAGGGCAATACTCTCCCTTATTTGCTCAGGCCAAAAGCCTTCGAGTTATCCTTGATTCCTCTCTTTCCCATTTCACATCTGGTCTATCAGCAAATCCTGCAGGCTGGATCTTATATATATCCTGAATTCACCTTTTTGCCATCTTTGCTGCCATCAGTCTGGTACAAGCCACTATCCTATTTCACCCTCTTGACAGCCATGGTCTATTAGGTCTCCCTGCTTTTACCTCTGGTTCTACATCAGCTATTTTCCATGCTTCAGGCCAAAACCCTCCAACAGTTCCCATTTCACCAAAAAAAAAAAAAAACAAAACAAAACACCAACTTCCATACTTGAGTGGTTTAACGTCTACACTTTTTACTTCTCACTCACTTTTTACTTCTCACTAACTTGCTCTAGTCTGTTTGCTATTCCTGGATCAGGCCATCTCCGTATTCCTCAGCTTAGAGCTTGTTCACTGGCTGTTCCCTTTGCCAGGAAGGCTCTTCCACCTGACATCCCCTTGGCTGGTTCATTCCTTCACTCCATATGTCTGCTCAAAAGTCATCTGGGCACCATCTAAAGCATTCCACAGGCACACCTCATATTCTCCTTATTTTATTTTTTCATAGCACTTTCACCATTTCTGCCCTTTCACACATTTTAAGGATTGTCTGTTTTCCCTTCTAGAGTATAAATTTCAAAAGGGCAGAAATTTTCGCGCCCATTTGCAGCTGCATCCCCCAATGCTTATGTGGCACACAGTAGGTGCTCAATAAATAAGTGGTAAATGAATGAAAGGTGCTCAGTCCTTTCTGACTCTTTGCAACCCTATGGACTATACAGTCCATGGAGTTCTCCATGGACACAATAAAGGACAGAAATGGTGTGGACCTAACAGAAGCAGAAGATATTAAGAAGAGGTGGCAACAATATACAGAAGAACTATACAAAAAAGATCTTCATGACCCAGATAATCACGATGGTGTGATCACTCACCGAGAGCCAGACATTCTGGAATCTGAAGTCAAGTGGCCCTTAGGAAGCATCACTATGAACAAAGCTAGTGGAGGTGATGGAATTCCAGTTGAGCTATTTCAAATCCTAAAGGATGATGCCATGAAAGTGTGGCACCTAATATGTCAGCAAATTTGGAAAACTCAGCAGTGGCCACAGGATGGAAAAGGTCAGTTTTCATTCCAATCCCAAAGAAAGGAAATGCCAAAGAATGCTCAAACTATTGCACAATTGTACTTATCTCACATGCTAGCAAAATAATGCTCAAAATTCTCCAAGCCAGGCTTCAACAGTATGTGAACTGTGAACTTCCATATATTCAAGCTGGATTTAGAAAAGGCAGAGGAACCAGAGATCAAATTGCCAACATCTGTTGGATCATCAAAAAAATAAGAGAGTTCAAGATAAATATCTGCTGCTGCTGCTGCTGCGTCGCTTCAGTCGTGTCCGACTCTGTGCGACCCCATAGACAGCAGCCCACTAGGCTTCCCCATCCCTGGGATTCTCCAGGCAAGAACACTGGAGTGAGTTGCCATTTCCTTCTCCAATGCATGAAAGTGAAAAGGGAAAGTGAAGTCACTCATTCGTGTCTGACTCTTAGTGACCCCATGGAGTTCAGCCTACCAGGCTCCTCCGTCCATGGGATTTTCCAGGCAAGAGTACTGGAGTGGGTTGCCATTGCCTTCTCTGAGATAAATATCTACTTCTGCTTTATTGACTATGCCAAAGCCTTTGACTGTGTGGATCACAACAAAATGTGGAAAATTCTGAAAGAGATGGGAATACCAGACCACCTGACCTGTCCCTTGAGAAATCTGTATGCAGGTCAAGAAGCAACAGTTAGAACTGGATATGGAACAACAGACTGGTTCCAAATCAGGAAAGGAGTGTGTTAAGGCTGTATATTGTCACCCTGCTTATTTAACGTATATGCAGAGTACATCATGAGAAATGCCGGGCTGGATGAAGCACAAGCTGGAATCAAGATTGCCGGGAGAAATATCAATAACCTCAGATATGCAGATGATACCATCCTTATGGCAGAAAGTGAAGAACTAAAGAGCCTCTTGATGAAAATGAAAGAGGAGAGTGAAAAAGTTGGCTTAAAACTCAACATTCAGAAAACTAAGATCATGGCATCCAGTCCCATCACTTCATACCAAATAGATGGAGAAACAATGGAAACAGTGACAATTTATTTTGGGGGCTCCAAAATCACTGCAGATGGTGACAGCAGCCATGAAATTAAAAGATGCTTGCTCCTTGGAAGAAAAGTTATGACCAACCTAGACAGCATATTAAAAAGCAGAGACATTACTTTGCCAACAAATGTCCATCTAGTCAAAACTATGGGTTTTCCAGTAGCTATGTATGGATGTGAGAGTTGAACTATAAAGAAAGCTGAGCACCGAAGAATTGATGCTTTTGAGCTGTGGTGTTGGAGAAGACTCTTGAGAGTCCCTTGGACAGCAAGGAGATCCAACCAGTCCATCCTAAAGGAAATCAGCCCTGAATATTCATTGGAAGGACTGATGCTGAAGCTGAAACTCCAATACTTTGGCCACCAGATGCGAAGAACTGACTCACTGGAAAAGACCCTGATGCTGGGACAGATTGAAGGCAGGAGGAGAAAGGGACGACAGAAGATGAGATGGTTGGATGGCATCACCGACTCGATGGACATGAGTTTGAGTAAGCTCCAGGTCTTGGTGATGGGCAGGGTGGCCTGGCGTGCTGCATGCAGTCCATGGGGTCGCAAAGAGTCGGACACGACTGAGCGCCTGAACTGAAATAAGTGAACGATTGTAGGGAATCTCAGCGTCCAACAGTCGAGGGTGTGAGGGAAGAAAAAAATACTCATGCTCGAGGAATTCTGAAAAATTACCGTTTGGAAGGGCAAGCCAGGCGGGCGTCTCAATTTCACGTGACACCTCCGTTGTCCTCCTCCCTGCCGGAACGTTTCAGTCCCGGAACCTTGGCTCACGGGTCCTAGCGCGAAGGCACTTCCGGCGCCCCTCCTCTCTAGCCAGCAAAGAGAACTGCCAAGTCAGTTCCGGCAGAGAGCGCGGCTAGAAGCGGATCGTGGCCTTCTACCCTGGGGCCCTCCAGGCCCTCCGGCCTTTGGTCGGTAGGTGAACTGGGGGGCCCCGGGACATTCTCGGGTGTGTTTTGCAGAGCGGTCGCCGAGGCTGGCAGTTGGCAGGGCCCAAGACTGGAAGCAGCCGCGAACCTCTCCCCCCACCCCCACCCCCACCGCCGCGACCTAATGGCGTCGGCCCCTCCGAGCCAGGATCCTGCCGACCGCTGGGTCTCTTCACCCAGAGCTGCAGGGCTTGGGCTTAGGCGAAGCCTCCGCCTGGCCACCGAGAACGTGGCGCCTTTCGGCGTCGGGCGTGGCAGGACTAGAAGAATGGCGGCCGCTCTAACTCCGCGGAGGGCCGTTAGAGCCTCGGAGGCCCGGGAAGGATTGTGGACGCCAGTTCGTTCACCCTTAGGCCTTGGGGCCACGCGGATCCGCGACCTGAGGTGACCGCTCTGTCCCAGTTGGACGAGACCTCACCTCGTCCGGACAACGACGGACAAAGGCCTTAACGTGCCCGCAAGGTGAGCGGAGCCGCGGTCGACGACGGGTGGAACGTTAGCGGGCCAGTGGGCTTCGATCGTCGTTCTACCGAGACATTGATGTCGGAAGATAGAAATGGTAGAATAACATACCCCTTATGGCCAACAGAAAGTGCCCGCGGCCCTCTGGGAAGATTTACTGGCCGCTGATAAAGGCCTGTGTATATAATATGAAAAAGCTGCTCTCAACTTTACCCCCAACCTTTCAAAAGAAAACTTTCGCTACATCTAGGCCTCCTAGATGTAAAGAGGTTGCCGACGTATGATAAAATAGTTAGAAAAATCACGTCTTGTAAATGCCCATTTGTTTAAAAAAAAAAAAAAACTATAGAAAAGAAATGTCTTCTGGAAATGACTTTTCGAAATGGAGTTGTTTGATTACGTTTAGAAGCAACTTCCGGAGCCACCGAAGTCCCCGTTTGTTCAGTGGGTTGGAGGACGTCGAATGGAAGACCGTGAGGAGGAAGAATAGAAAGTTCTGTGCCAGACTGGTCATACTTAGAAGACATTTCTATATAACCATTGTTTCGTGTGTGCATTTTATTCCTCACTACTGTATATATAGTTGACAATAAGTACTTTTTTGAAATACCTAGTCTTTCTAGATGTTCTGAAGTGCCTGATATATGTTAAAAGTCGAGGTAGTAAAAGGACATTTTGTAAATACCTTTTTGTTAAAATTCATATGAAATGATGGGGAGTCGGGGGTTGGCCAGACCCCTTCCTGGAGCAGTACACTCTGTTTTGTGCACTGGTCGGGAGAGGGGAGGGAAGTGCAGATCTCTGCCAGTGTGTTTATAGTGAGGCAAGAGTAACCATTGTCTTTTCCGTTAGTGCATTTTGTTTCACTCTGCTGTATATATAGTGTACATAATGGACAAATGAGTCCTAATTTACAACATCTAGTCTTTCTAGATGTTAAAGAGGTTGCCAGTGTATGACAAAAGTAGAGTTAGTAAATAATACATTTTGTACATTTTGTGTTAAAAGTTTCTAGGAAAGATTGTCTTATCAAAATTTGAGCATTATAGCCCCCTGGGTATGGTGGAAAGAAGACAGAAGAGAAGGGAAGGTCTTAGGCTAGAATACTCATATTTTCAAGACAATTTCAAGACTATAACTGTTACATGTGGCAGTTTATTCAAGACTGCTTTGTATATAGTGGACAAATTAAGTCCTTATTTGAAACATCTAGCCCACCTAGATGTTTAGAAGTGCCCGACGTATGTTAAATGTAGAGGTAGTGAAATACCACTTTGTAAATACTTTTTGCTCAAATTCATAGGAAGTATTGTCTTTGAGAATGTTAAATGTTAAACCACTCTGTGAGCAGTATACTGTTGTCTACACTTGTTCAGTGGTTTGGAGGAGGTGGGAGGGAAAGAATTAACAAAAGGTAATATGCTAGTTGTTTGCACCTGACATTTTCAGATGAAACATTTTTTGTATGTTATGTGCATTTTGTTTTGCTGTGTATATAGTGTATATAATGGACAAATGAGTCCTAATTTTGTGACATCTAATCTCTAGATGTTAAAAGAGGTTGCCAGTGTATGACAAAGTAGTAAAATTAGCACATTTTGTACACTTTGTGTTGAAATTCATAGGAATGCTTGTTTTCTGTAAATGATTTTTTTATATGAATGTATTCAGACACCTCTAAGCGTTATACATGCCTGTACTTGTCCACTGGATTGGTGGTGGAGAAAAGGAAGTGAGGGTGGGAATGGTTCAGGCCAAAATCGTCATATTTAGGAGATACCTCAAACTATAGCCATTGTTACCTGTGTGCAATTTTCCTTAACAGTACTGTGTACATAGTGGACAAGTAAGTTCTTATATGAAATATCTAGTCTTTCTAGATATTTAGAAGTGCTTGATGCATTTTACAGTAGACGTAGTAATGCTTCTTGTAAATAGCTTTTTAAAACTGATGGGAAATAACTGTAATTGGAATTGTTAAACCTCCTCTCCAAACAGTATACTCTGCTTTTTCACTGGGTTGAGGGAGGTGGGAGGGAAGTTTGCAAAAGATGTTTTGCTAGTGTGTACTAGAACATTTCAGCTTACCATTGCTTTATATGTTAAGTGCATTTCATTTAACTTTACTGTATATATTATGTATATATTGGACAAATGGGTCCCAATTTTATAATATCTAGTCTCTAGATATTAAAGAGGTTGCCAATGTATGACAAAAGTAGGGTTAGTAAACTAACACATTTTGTACACTTTGTGTTACAATTCATTGGAAAGGCTGTCTTCTGAAAAGGACCTTTGAAAGTGAAACTATCATAAATCACATCTAAGTGATACATGTGCCTGTACTTGCCACTCACTGTTGGATGGATGGCAAAAAGGAGGAATTGGAAGAAATGAAAAGTTCTAGACCAGAATGTTCCTTCGTAGAAGATACCTTCAGGTATAACCATTGTTACATGTGTGTAGTTTATTCAACACTACTGTGTATATAGCGGACAAACTCAAGTCCTTATTTGAAACATCTAGTCTTTCTAGATGTTTAGAAGTGCACAAAGTATGTTAAAAGTAGAGGTAGTGAAATAACATTTTGTAGATATATCCTTTCATTAAGATTCATACGAAATACTCATTAAGAAATGGAATAATCAGAGTGATCAAACCACCTCTCAGAGCAGTACGTATTACTTTATTTGTGCTGGTTCAGGGAGAAAGTACAACGGGGGTTATACCAGTATGTTTATGTTAGGCAAGGTTAACTGTTGTCCTGTATGTGTCTGCGTTTGGTTTAGTTGTGTATATAGTGTACATAAGGGACAAACGTCCAAATTTACAACATCTAGTCTTCCTAGATGTTAAAGAGGTTGCCAGTGTATGACAAAAATAACCAATAAATACATTGTGTACACTTGATGTTAAAATTCATAGGCAAGATTTCTGAAAACTGGCAGAAGTGAAATTGTTAAAATCCCCTCTAAGCATTATAGATGCTTATTAGACTTGTCCACTGGGTAGATAAAGGGGAAGGGTCCTTGGCTAGAGTGTTCTGTTTAGATGATACTTTGAGACTGTAGCCATTGTACGCTGTGTTCAGTGCTACTGTGTGTGTGTAGTGGACAAACTTAAATCCTTATTTGAAACATCTAGCCTTTTAGATGTGTAAAAGTACACAGACTATTTTGAAAGTAGAGAGTTAAAACACCTTTTAAGTTTTTTTTTTTTCTGTTAATAGTAATGGTTTTATTTGGGAATTGGGGTTGTCTTGGAGAGTAAGCTGAAGTTTACTGGGTGGTGGTGGGGGCAGCGCGGGGGGCGCAGGGAAGGACGTGCAGAGAGAAGGGCTGTGTGCCCATCAGTCTTTATAGACAAGTTCAGATTGTCTACCCATTGTTCTGTTTGTGCATTTTAGTTAATATTGCTATGTATTAACAAGCAAGTCCTAATGCCCAAAGTATATCAAAAGTAGAGGTAGTAAAATAACCCCTTAATGAATGCCCTTTTGTTGGCTTTTAGGAAGGGCTGTGTCTTCTGGGAGTATCTATGTTAATCCACCTCTTGGAACTAGATGTAGTCTGGTACTTAGTCGCTGAAATGCTGGAGGAGTAAGAGGAAGGGTGAGGGGAAGGGCTCTTGGCTAATAGCTCCCATTATCTGGAAGACAGTTCTAGGTTTTAACTATAGGTCTGTATGTGCATTTTTGTGAAGTACCTATGTTTATTGTGGACAAGCTTCATTACTTTGCAACATCTAGGCTTTTTAGATGTCCTGAGGTGACAATGTATGATATAAAGTAGAGCTAGTGAATTAACCAATTTGTAAATATCTTTGTTAGAATTGATTTTTTTTAAAAGGCAGTATCTTGGACCTGGAATTATTATACCTTCTCTGAGAACTGTACATCAGGACTTGCTCATCTAGGTTGGCAGCTGAGGGGAGGAAGGAAGTCTAGAGGGAGGGCTGTATGTGGATGTGCTTACGTTTATATTTTGATGATAACCATTGATGTGCGTGCATCTCCTGGCTGTACTATATATAGGAATGCATTGTTTAATAATTCAGCAGAAGCATACCTCCTTGCTAACACCGTAATAGTTTAGATCAGGTGATGAACCCTCCTAGAACTATTATGCTTTGTGTGCTCTGTTGCTTTATGTCTCATTTTAATTGAACATTAAGGGAATGTAGTATTTTAATCATAGCTCTGCCAATATGTTTATCTAGAGGCCTGTTGCCATTTTTGTCTTTGAAATTTTTGTTGCCAAGAAAGGCAAGATTACATTTTTTTCCTTCCAGATTGAGTTGGTGTAGTGTATTCTTGGTTATCAAAATACTCATAGCTTTGGGACTTTGAAATGGTAAATATTCATGATGTGTGAAACAGCATGATACATAACTGTAGGTCTTCATTACATAAAAATGGATGCTTAGTTGTGAAGATACACAAACGAGACCTAGAAGGACATGTCACGGTAAACTGCTTGTGATTCTGAATGACTTCGTTTTTTGCTTCTTGTGCTTTTTGGTTTCCTATTATGCACATGTTAACTTTTAAGAAATAAATGTTATTTTAAAAACCTTAATGAAGTTTCCATTCTTGTAAAGTTAGCATACACACTCCATAGAACATAGTGTCCTCGTCCTTCATGCCCAGGCTCTAAGGCATCTCATGAGGCCTTTCATTGCTTATATACCTTCCCCCGCACCACCCCATGTCTTGCTATCCTAGGTAGCTCTGCTCTTGCGGCGTTTCCAACTTTGCTCAAGCTATTCCTTCTGCCCTTTCCACATTTTTCATCTAGCAGAATCATTCTTTGTTGCCCTCTCAAATTTCATATACAGTCTTCCCTGACACCCCAGAATTAAAGTGCCAGAACCAAATGTCCGAAGTTCCACACTTGCCCTTGGCAGCCCCTTGTAGATGGAACCCACTTCCACTGTCACTGTTTGCTGTGGATTGAGCTCTGGCTTAAATCTTAACCACGGGCAGCGCAGTGCCTGACACAGCAGGTGCTTAGGCAGTGTCCACTGAACACAAGAGACAGTCTCTACTTTTCAGACTGCCCTGTATGGTATAGCTGCTGCTGACGTTGAATATTCAGGGCTTCCCAGGCTGGCAGTTCCTGTCAGATGACCCCACCAAGGGTGAAGGTAGGGTAAGCACCACCCACTCTCAAATCAGGCATGAAACATTCTCTAATGGAATATCAGAGGGGTTCTTAAACCTGGCTTTGAGGGTGACTTGAGACTGGACTCCAAATGTCAGGAGGTGGCATTTCTAGTGCTTCCCTGGAGTTGTTTGTGTAACAAGTGGGCCAGGAGCCAGTGAGGGCGCGAGACGAGGCCCTTCCCGTTGCCATGTCCTGTTGCTGCCCCTGAGAGACAGGTGTTAGCTGACAGAGATGGGCTTCAGGGACGCACATACGCCTGGAACCCCTGACCTGGAAGGGGAGAACTAGGTGCGTTTGGACAGCTCATGCCAGGCTAGGACCAGTCTGCAGCCCAATCCACAGAGCTGGATAAAAGCTGAAGCTCTGTAATTGAAGGCAGAGTCTCCCATAAAGGCCTGCAGGGTGGAGAGAAGGTAGGCTCATAAAGAGACAAGGTTAGGTGTTTCCCGTGTCTCAGTGGTAAAGAATCCACCTGCCAACCTAGTCTCGGTTCAATCCCTGATCTGGGAAGATCCCACATAGCACGGAACAACTAAGCCCATGTGCCAAACTATTGAGCCTGTGCTGTAGAGCCCAGGAGCTGCAACTAGAGCCCACGTGCCGCAACTACTGAAGCCTACATGCTCTAGAAGCGGTGCCCCGCAATGACAGAAGCCCGTGCACTGTGATGAAGAGCAGACCCCACTCCCTGCAACGAAAGAAAACCCGCAGAACAGCGCAGACCCAGCACAACCCCAAAATAAACAGAAAATTTTAAGAAAGAAAGATAAGGTTAGCCCTCAGAAAGGCAGTCCTGGACCCCCAGGGCAAAGCTAACCCTCAGTGGACAGAAAAGGAAGTCCACAGAGGAGCAAACCCCACCAGGATCACATCTCAGAGCTAACAACATGTATTACCAGGGGAAGAGCACTGAAAGGGAGTCAGATGCCTCAGCTCTTTTTTTTTTTTTAATTTTATTTTATTTTTAAACTTTACAATATTGTATTAGTTTTGCCAAATATCGAAATGAATCCGCCACAGGTATACCCGCGTTCCCCATCCTGAACCCTCCTCCCTCCTCCCTCCCCTACCCTCCCTCTGGGTCGTCTCAGTGCACCAGCCCCAAGCATCCAGTATCGCGCATCGAACCTGGACTGGCGACTCGTTTCATACATGATATTATACGTGTTTCAATGCTATTCTCCCAAATCTCCCCACCCTCTCCCTCTCCCACAGAGTCCATAAGACTGATCTATACATCGGTGTCTCTTTTGCTGTCTCGTACACAGGGTTATTGTTACCATCTTTCTAAATTCCATATATATGTGTTAGTATACTGTATTGGTGTTTTTCTTTCTGGCTTACTTCACTCTGTATAATAGGTTCCAGTTTTATCCATCTCATTAGAACTGATTCAAATGTATTCTTTTTAATGGCTGAGTAATACTCCATTGTGTATATGTACCACAGCTTTCTTATCCATTCATCTGCTGATGGGCATCTAGGTTGCTTCCATGTCCTGGCTATTATAAACAGTGCTGCGAGGAACATTGGGGTACACGTGTCTCTTTCCCTTCTGGTTTCCTCAGTCAGCTCTTATTTAAGCTGTCTCATGAGCTGGGAAACGTTGGCCCCTTGATCCCATCTGGCCTCAGTCCCCTTCTCTGGAAATGAGAGGTTTGTTCCAGCTGCTTGATGAGCTGTTGGGCCTCTCCAGTTGCTGGGCCTTTCAAAGCCACACATTTCATCAACACATTTCATCAACTTCTGGGCCAGAAGTTTCTAAATCCCATTCTCTACTAAAAGGAAGCAAGGTCTTTGGAGAAATGGTTAATTCCAAAGGCTGCAACAAGAAAGTACAAAATCATCCTGGACTACCCCAGGGCGGCAGAAAACAAGACAGTGCCTCAGAGAATGGCAGGAACATATTAAAAGGACCCCAGAAGCAAGCTTGAAGTGGCATCCATTGGCCTAATCTGTGACAATTTGTGCATCAAAATAGAAAATGATAATAAGATTATAACACATTGAATAAAGCAGGAAGCTATGAGGCCAATGCCAATATAAATTAATGAATAGTAGTCATGTATGGATGTGAGATTTGGACTATAAAGCAAGCTGAGCACCGAAGAATTGATGCTTTTGAGCTGTGATGTTGGAGAAGACTCTTGAGAGTCCCTAGGACTGCAAGGAGATCCAACCAGTCCATCCTAAAGGAGATCAGTCCTGAGTGTTCATTGGAAGGACTGATGCTGAAGCTGAAACTCCAATACTTTGGCCACCAGATGCGAAGAGCTGACTCATTGGAAAAGACCCTAATGCTGGGAAGGACTGGGGGAAGGAGGGGAAGGGGACGACAGGATGAGATGGCTGGATGGCATCACCAACTCAATGGACATGAGTTTGGGTAAACTTTGGGAGTTGGTGATGGACAGGGAGGCCTGGCATGCTGCGATTCATGGGGTCACAAAGAGTCAGACACAACTGAGCGACTGAACTGAACTGAAATGCAAAGTATGCTAAGGAAGGGGATATTTACATAGTTCCAAAGCACCTGCTCACAAAATATCTATTAAAAGTGAATGAGATACACACAACAGAGTGAAATGACAAGCTATGGAATGGGAGGAAGTATTTGCAAATCATATAGCTGGAATATATTAAGAACTCTGACAGCAAATTTAAAAATAGACAAAGGATTTGAACAGACATTCTTCCTATGGTGATATACCAATGGCCATCAAACATATGAAAAGATGTTCAGCCTCACTGAGAATTTGTGTTTTTTTAAAAAAACAATTAGCTGTTTGTTATTATTTAGTCACTAAGTCGTGTCTGACTCTTACAACTCTGTGAGCTGGAACCTAACAGGCTCCTCTATCCATGGGATTTCCCAAGCAAGAATAGTGGAGTGGGTTGCCATTTCTTTCTCCAGTGCAAATCAAAACCCCAAGGAGATACCAACTCATGCTCATTAGAATCAGTTCAGTTCAGTAGCTCAGTCGTGTCCAAGTCTGCTACCCCATGGACTGCACCACACCAGGCCTCCCTGTCCCATCACCAACTCCTGAGCCTACTCAAACTCATGTCCATTGAGTCAGTGATGCCATCCAATCATCTCATTCTCTGTTGTCCCCTTCTCCTGCCTTCAATCTTTCCCAGCATCAGGGTCTTTTCCAATGAGTCAGGTCTTCGCATCAGATGGCCAAAGTATTGGAGTTTCAGCTTCAGCATCAGTCCTTCCAATGAATATTCAGGGCTGATTTCCTTTAGGATGGACTGGTTGGATCTCCTTGCTGTCCAAGGGACTATCAAGAGTCTTCTCCAACACCACAGCTCAAAAGCATCAATTCTTCAGTGCTCAGCTTTCTTTATAGTCCAACTTTCACATCCATACACGACTGCTGGAAAACCCATAGCTTTGACTAGATGGACATTTGTTGGCAAAGTAATGTCTCTGCTTTTTAATATGCTATCTAGGTTGGTCATAACTTTTCTTCCAAGGAGCAAGCATCTTTTAATTTCATGGCTGCTGTCACCATCTGCAGTGATTTTGGAGCCCCCCAAAATAAATTCTGTCACTGTTTCCATTGTTTCCCCATCTATTTGGTATGAAGTGATGGGACTGGACATGTATGGATGTGAGAGTTGGACTGTGAAGAAGGCTGAGCACTGAAGAATTGATGCTTTTGAACTGTGGTGTTGGAGAAGACTCTTGAGAGTCCCTTGGACTGCAAGGAGATCCAACCAGTCCATTCTGAAGGATCCAACCAGTCCATTCTGAAGGAGATCAGCCCTGGGATTACTTTGGAAGGAATGATGCTAAAGCTGAAACTCCAGTACTTTGGCCACCTCATGCGAAGAGTTGACTCATTGGAAAAGACTCTGATGCTGGGAGGGATTGGGGGCAGCAGAAGGGGACGACAGAGGATGAGGTGGCTGGATGGCATCACTGACTCGATGGACGTGAGTCTGAGTGAACTCTGGGAGTTGGTGATGGACAGGGAGGCCTGGCGTGCTGTGATTCATGGGGTCGCAAAGAGTCGGACACGACTGAGCGATTGAACTGAACTGATGGGACCGGATGCCATGATCTTAGTTTTCTGAATGTTGAGTTTTAAGCCAACTTTTTACTCTCCTCTTTCACTTTCATCAAGAGGCTCTTTAGTTCTTCTTCACTTTCTGCCATAAGGGTGGTGTCATCTGCATATCTGAGGTTATTGATATTTCTCCCGGCAATCTTGATTCCAGCTTGTGCTTCTTCCAGCCCGGCATTTCTCATGATGTACTCTGCATATAAGTTAAATAAGCAGGGTGACAATATACAGCCTTGACGCACTCCTTTTCCTATTTGGAACCAGTCTGTTGTTCCATGTCCAGTTCTAACAGTTGCTTCTTGACCTGCATATAGATTTCTCAAGAGGCAGGTCAGGTGGTCTGGTATTCCATCTCTCTCAGAATTTTCCACATTTTGTTGTGATCCACACAGTCAAAGGCTTTGGCATAGTCAATGAAGCAGAAGTAGATGTTTTACCGGAACTCTCTTGCTTTTCAATGGTCCAGCAGATGTTGGCAATTTGATCTCTGGTTCCTCTGCCTTTTCTAAAACCAGCTTGAACATCAGGAAGTTCACAGTTCACGTACTTGGAGAATTTTGAGCACTACCTTGCTAGCTTGTGAGATGAGTGCAATTGTGCGGTAGTTTGAGCATTCTTTGGCATTGCCTTTCTTTGGGACTGGAATGAAAGCTGACCTTTTCCAGTCCTGTGGCCACTGCTGAGTTTTCCAAATTTGCTGGCATATTGAGTACAGCACTTTCACAGCATCATCTTTTAGGATTTGAAATAGCTCAACTGGAATTCCATCACCTCAATTAGCTTTGTTCATAGTGATACTTCCTAAAGTCCCCTTGACTTCAAATTCCAGGATGTCTGGCTCTAGGTGAATGATCACACCACTGTGATTATCTGGGTCGTGAAGATCTTTTTTGTATAGTTCTTCTGTGTATTGTTGCCACCTCTTCTTAATATCTTCTGCTTCTGTTAGGTCCATACCATTTCTGTCCTTTATTGTGCCCATCTTTGCATGAAATGTTCCCTTGGTATCTCTAACTTTCTTGAAGAGATCTCTAGTCTTTCCCATTCTACTGTTTTCCTCTATTTCTTTGCATTGATCGCTGAAGAAGGCTTTCTTATCTCTTCTTGCTATTCTTTGGAACTCTGCATTCAAATGGGTATATCTTTCCTTTTGTCCTTTGCCTTTCGCTTCTCTTCTTTTCTCAGCTATTTGTAAGGCCTCTTCAGACAACCATTTTGCGTTTTTGCATTGCTTTTCCTCGGGGATGGTCTTGATCCCTGCCTCCTGTGCAATGTCACAAACCTCCGTCCATAGTTCTTCGGGCACTCTATCAGATCTAATCCCTTAAATCTATTTGTCACTTCCACTATATAATCGTAAGGGATTTGATTTAGGTCATACCTGAATGGTCTAGTGGTTTTCCCTACTTTCTTCAATTTAATTCTGAATGTGGCAATAAGGAGGTCATGGTCTGTGCCACAGTCAGCTCCCGGTCTTGTTTTTGCTGACTGTATAGAACTTCTCCATCTTTGGCAGCAAAGAATATAATCACTCTGATTTTGGTATTGACCATCTGGTGATGTCCACATGTAGAGTCTTCTCCTGTGTTTTTGGAAGAGGGTGTTTGCTATGACCAGTGCATTCTCTTGGCAAAACTCTATTAGCCTTTGCCCTGCTTCATTCTGCACTCCAAGGCCCACATTTGCCTGTTACTTCAGGTATTTCTTGCCTTCCTACTTTTGCATTCCAGTCCCCTATAATGAAAAGAACATCTTTTTTGTAGCCATCTCATTAGAATGGCTACTAACAAAAACAAAGAATAACAAAAGTTGACAAGGATGTGGAGAAACTGGAACCCTTGTTCACTGTTGGTGGTATCGTAAAATGTTGCAACTGCTATGGAGATCAGGATGACAGTTTCTCAAAAACATCAAAATTATGGGACTTCCCTAGTGGTCCAGTGGTTAAGAATCTGCTGTGCAATGCAGGGGACACGGGTTCAAAAAATGATCCTTCATGCTGAGTAGCAACTAAGCCCATGATACAACTATTGAGCCTGCATGCTGCAACTCAGACCTGACACAGTCAAATAAATAAACTAACAAAAAATAAAAACTAGAGCCACCATATGACTGAGCAGTCCAGCTTCTGCCTATATGCAAGAAACTTGAAAGCAGGTCTCAAAGAGACATTTGCATATCCATGTTCACAGTAGCACCATTCACAAAAACCAAGAGGTGGAACCCAAATCCCTATCAACAGATAAATGGAAGGGGTGGAGGCAAGATAGTGGCCTTAGGAGGACCTGGAGCTCATGTCTCCTCACAGGCAGGGGGTCGGCCTGATCCCCTGTGAGGGGAGCACTGAGTCCAAGCTGCTAGACCGACAGAGAACTTCAGGCCCCAGGGAATATTAATAGCTGTGAGCTCTCCCAGAGGTCCTCATCTCAGCACCAAGACTTGGGCTCCACCCAACTGCCTGCAAACTCCAATACTGGATGCCTCAGGCCAAACAACCAGCAAGACAGGAACACAGCCCCACCCATCAGCAAAAATGAGATGACAGAGAAATATGTCACAGGTGAAGGAGCAAGGTAAAAACTTACAAGACCAAATAAGTGAAGAAATAGGCAATCTACCTGGAAAAGAATTCAGAATAATAGATAGTAAAGACGATCCAAAATCTCAGAAATAGAACATATGAATGGATAAACAAAATTCAGTGTATATAGATATAGATACATATATGACATGGAATATTATTCAGCCTTAAAAAGGAAGGAAATCCTGTCATAGGATACAACTGGGATGAACCTTGAGGACACTGGATTTAGTGAAATAAGCCAATCTCAGAAACACAAATATTGTATGATTCTGCTTATATGAGGTATTTAAAGTTGTCAAATTCATAGTGACAAAGTAGAAAGGTAGTTACCAGGGGCTGTGGAGAGGGAGGAAGGGGAGTCATTTAATAGGTACAGAATTTCAGATTTTCAAGATGAAAAAATTCTGGTGATCTCTCTCACAATGTGAACATACTCAACACTCTTGAACTATACACCTAAAAATGGTTAAGATGGTAAACTTCATGTTTTTTTTTTAACTACAACATATATACATTTTAAAATAAAAATGAAATAATAAGAGTAACTGTACAATGGGGCACCATTTTAACCCAACAATCAAAATTAACATCAATAATGGGACAAACTGAAATCTTGTACCACCCGGTAACACCCAATGGGAAGGACACAGCATCGCTTCTGGGATTTCCTGCCCAAGATGCATAACCAATACCTAATCAGGAGAAAAACATCAAACAAGCTGTTTCTTGTAGAAAGAACACTCTACAAAGTAACTGGTCTATAATCTTCAAAAGTATCAATGTCATGAATGTCCAAGAAAGACTGAGAACTGTATCAGCAAGAAGCAAACAAAAGAGGCATCCAACTAAGGGTACTGCATGATCATAAACTAGATCCTTTGCTATGAAGGATGTTATTGGGACAATTGGCAAGATGTGGATGGGCCCTGAGGATTCAATGGCTGTCATGTGTCAATGATAATTTCCTGATTTTGATGGCTGTGGTTACATAAGAGAATGTCCTTGTCTGAGGGAATAAACACTAAATTACCTAGGTGAGTGAATGCATCTGGTCCTGATTTACTCTCAGTGGCTCAGGGGAAAAACTTTTTTTGTACTATTACTGTAACTTTTCTGTGAGATGACTTCAAAACTTGTAAAATTACACAAAAAAGAAATGTCCATGATACTCTGTTAAGTAAAAACCCAAAATGGATAACACAATACTGTCCATTATGATAGCCACTACCTAGAGCTATTTGAATTACTTAAAAATTCAGTCCCCAGTCACATTAGCCACATTTCAAGTGCTCAGTAGGCATGTGTGACTGGTGGACTCGCAGGACAGAGCTCTGGCATCACCGCAGAAAATTCTACTGGATAGTGCTGGTATAACATCTTTCTTTTTCCTGTTGTTAAAATAATAAATAAGGAAATGGGTATGAGTATGTGAACTTTGAAAAGGCTATGTACCAAATTGTTAGTCGAGTGATCCTTGGGAGATGAGATTGGATGGGTGAAATAGTGGAAATGTTTCAGTTCTCATTATACACATTTAAATTTGGGGATTATGAAAGATTAAAACATCTTTAGAATTTTTCTAATATATCTATACAGATAAATATCTACCTCCTTGTACCTTCTACTTGCCTATTTTTTAAAAAAACATTGTTTAGGAATTACCTATTGTCAGCAAAGTTCTGAATGACCATTCTTGTGATGAAGACTTTTGAAAAGGAATTTAAATTTCATAGCTCTACCAATAATGCTTGAAGAGGCGAATAGCTCATGGGCTGCCACCTGCTCCCCACCCCACCCCCAACAAAGGCAAGATCTTGCTCAACTTACTTGAAATGACCCAAGAGTCCCAAACAAAGGACCAGATTCTAACTGCAATAGGACAGATCAGATCAGTCGCTCAGTCATGTCCAACTCTTTGCGACCCCATGAATTGCAGCACGCCAGGCCTCCCTGTCCATCACCAACTCCCGGAGTTCACTCAAACTCATGTCCATCGAGTCAGTGATGCCATCCAGCCACCTCATCCTCTGTCATCCCCTTTCTCCTCTTGCCCCCAATCCCTCCCAGCATCAGACTCTTTTCCAGTGAGTCAACTCTTCACATGAGGTGGCCAAAGTACTGGAGTTTCAGCTTTAGCATCATTCCTTCCAAAGAAATCCCAGGGTTGATCTCCTTCAGAATGGACTGGTTGGATCTCCTTGCAGTCCAAGGGACTCTCAAGAGTCTTCTCCAACACCACAGTTCAAAAGCATCAATTCTTCAATGCTCAGCCTTCTTCACAGTCCAACTTTCACGTCCATACATGACCACTGGAAAAACCATAGCCTTGACTAGCCGGACCTTTGTTGGCAAAGTAATGTCTCTGCTTTTGAATATGCTATCTAGGTTGGTCATAACTTTCCTTCCAAGGAGTAAGCGTCTTTTAATTTCATGGCTGCAGTCACCATCTGCAGTGATTTTGGAGCCCAGAAAAATAAAGTCTGACACTGTTTCCACTGTTTCCCCATCTATTTCCCATGAGGGGATGGGACTGGATGCCATGATCTTCGTTTTCTGAATGTTGAGCTTTAAGCCAACTTTTTCACTCTCCACTTTCACTTTCATCAAGAGGCTTTTTAGTTCCTCTTCACTTTCTGCCATAAGGGTGGTGTCATCTGCATATCTGAGGTTATTGATATTTCTCCCGGCAATCTTGATTCCAGCTTGTGTTTCTTCCAGTCCAGCGTTTCTCATGATGTACTCTGCATATAAGTTAAATAAGCAGGGTGACAATATACAGCCTTGACGTACTCCTTTTCCTATTTGGAACCAGTCTGTTGGTCTGTGGCCAGTTCTAACTGTTGCTTCCTGACCTGCATACAGATTTCTCAAGAGGCAGGTCAGGTGGTCTGGTATTCCCATCTCTTTCAGAATTTTCCACATTTTGTTGTGATCCACACAGTCAAAGGCTTTGGCATAGTCAATAAAGCAGAAATAGATGTTTTTCTGGAACTCTATTGCTTTTTCCATGATCCAGCAGATGTTGGCAATTTGATCTCTGGTTCTTCTGCCTTTTCTAAAACCAGTTTGAACATCAGGAATTTCACGGTTCACATATTGCTGAAGCCTGGTTTGGAGAATTTTGAGCATTACTTTACTAGCATGTGAGATGAGTGCAATTGTGCGGTAGTTTGAGCATTCTTTGGCATTGCCTTTCTTTGGGATTGGAATGAAAGCTGACCTTTTCCAGTCCTGTGGCCACTGCTGAGTTTTCCAAATTTGCTGGCATATTGAGTGCAGCACTTTCACAGCATCATGTTTCAGGATTTGAAATAGCTCAACTGGAATTCCATCACCTCCACTAGCTTTGTTCATAGTGATGCTTTCTAAGGCCCACTTGATTTCACATTCCAGGATGTCTGGCTCTAGGTGAGTGATCACACCATCGTGATTATCTGGGTCGTGAAGATCTTTTTTGTACAGTTCTTCTGTGTATTCTTGCCACCTCTTCTTAATATCTTCTGCTTCTGTTAGGTCCATACCATTTCTGTCCTTTATCGAGCCCATCTTTGCATGAAATGTTCCTTTGGTATCTCTGATACCAAATGCAATAGGACAGACTGCCATTAAACAGGAGGAAGAACTTTCTGACAGTATCAGCATGAAATGTTCAGGACAAGGATCATGGAAGACTGAGGATGTTTAAGAAGAAAAACAAAACCAGGTTTGGAGCCAAAGAAACTGTTTGTTTGCTTATTTGTTTTTAGGCTGCACTGGGTGTTCATTGCAGCACCTGGGTTCCTCTAGTTGCAGTATTCTGGCTTCGTTACCTTAGGATGGGTATTTCATATTCTATATTAATCTTCACAACTCTTGAAGTAACAGGTGAGCTGAGGCTGCAGAGGTGAGGTGAGTGGGCTGTGGTCACAGTGGGACTGGAAAATTGGAACCCAAGCCCGTTTGCAGGAATCTCCACTCCCTTCCTCCAGGCTTAGTTACCCCACAGCATGTGGGATCTTAGTTATCCAACCAGGGATCAGACCTGCTTCCCTTGAATTAGAAGGTGTGTTCCTGACCACTGAACCACCAGGAAAGTCCCCAGATTCCTGGTTTGAGTCCTGGCTTTTCTACAAAACCAGCAGTGTAAAAATAAGGATAATATTAACCTTGCATGAGTGTGCATGAAGTGCCTGGTGGTGTTCTAACTGCTTTACATGCGTTGTCACTTCTTCCTTAAATCCTTTTTTTTTTTTAAACTGCTGAAAACCACACTTGTGATACTGACCCCTAAATATGCTTCTTCTACAGTCTTCTCTATTCAGGAAATGGTTACTCCATCCTTCCACTTACTCAAACCAAAATCTTTGGTGTTATCCTTAGGAAATGGTAACCTGCTCCAGTATTCTTGCCTAGAAAATTCCACAGACAGAGAAGCCTGGCAGGCTACAGCCTATGGGGCCCGAAAGAGTAGGACATGACTGACCGTGCATGCATGGTAGGTTCTACCATCAAAATATATCACCCCGCTCAAGACACCACTGAGCCACAATAATCTCCTACTTGGATTATGACACTGGCACTGGCTTCCCAACTGTCCCCCATCCCACACTACACTCAGGCTTAAACCCCTCGTCTATAGCCAGATCACTCTTCTGCTAAGAACTTTCCAAAGGCTCCCTTCACGTGATCATGAACTGGCCCCCAGTCCCCTCTGCCCTTGCACTCTTCCAGTTTCTCTCTCCTTTGACTCAATTCCAGCCACACCAGCCTTCTTGCTCTTATTTACTCAAGCTGAATGTGCTGTCTCTCTGTCTGGAACATTCTTCCCAAGATACCTGCATGGCTCATCTTCTTACTTCCTGTTGTTGTAGTTTAGTCGCTCAGTGGTGTCTGACTCTTTGTGACCCCAGAGACTGCAGCATGCCAGGCTTCCCTGTCCTTCACCAAGGGTCTTGGTAATCTTTTTTTTCTTGATTCTGATTTTCTGGTGAAATGGGGGGAGGCTTACTGTCTGTTGGCTCAGACAGTAAAGAATCTGCCTGCAATGTAGGAGACCTGGGTTCAGTCCCTGGGTTGGGAAGATTCCCTGGAAAAGGGAATGGCAATCCACTCTAGTATTCTTGCCTGGAGAATCCCAAGGACAGAAGTGCCTGGTGGGCTACAGTCCTTGGGGTTCCAAAGAGTCAGACACAATTGAGTGACTAACAGTTTCACTTTAAGAATGCCTACTGGACCCTGCAAATTTTATAAATGACGGAAGTGAAGCTCCAGAAAGGGACGGAGCATGGCTGAAAGTCACACAGCACTTGTCCAGATACGCCACCCTCTCAATGTCCACAGGCTCTGTCTCCAGGGCTGAAGTCCACAACCTTTAGAAGCCATGAAAAACCCTTGTTCCAGCTTTGGTGCTGCTTCTCAGCCACCTAGAAACTGCTCGCCTTCACTATCAGCTCTGAACCAGTGATTGCAAATTCTGCAACTCAGCACCCTTGTGAATAAACCCTTTAAATCCCCAAATGTCTGAAAAGCATACGGCAACATGGCCTCTGGTGGTGCCATGGGAGTTGCAGAGTGACCCACCTCACCCCTTAGACTTTCCATAAGTGGAAGGCAAGACTTTTTCATGAG
Organism: Bos javanicus; assembly: GCF_032452875.1. Classification (NCBI taxonomy): domain Eukaryota; kingdom Metazoa; phylum Chordata; class Mammalia; order Artiodactyla; family Bovidae; genus Bos; species Bos javanicus. The sequence goes on along the minus strand of NC_083880.1, from coordinate 65,134,883 downwards.
TTATATAAAAGGGATAGAGAATTTAAAGAATGCTTTTTGCTTCCAACCCTGAGAAGGGATTTTAAACACTTTCTATAAACAAATGCTGGCAATATCTCCTGTGTTTCTCAAATGGGTTGTTTTTTTTTTTCTTTTTCCGCAAACAGCGGAAGCTATCAGTGCTGGGGGCTATATTTCTGGCTTGAGTGGCCTGGGTGTGCCTCTACAAGTATGACTAGGCTTGCTTACATATGGGAAACCACCCTAGAGGGTGGATGGATTCTCTCCAGCACAGTTCCAGGGTTGTGTGTACAGAATTTGTTTGAAAACAGGTGGCTCATTTGGGATAGATGAGTAAGGGTGGTGTCACAGTACACACCCGATGCTGCCTGCCTGGGAGGGCCTGGGGGAACAGAGAAAGCACGCGCATTTCCTGGAACCACCACCTGGTAGCTGAGTGAGCTTAGGCCAGGCCTTTGCGTCTCTGGGCCTCAGGCTCATCTGTCAAATGCCTTAACCTTAACCCCAGTGCCACCTGGTTAGTTGCCAGAAAGTATTCTCAGGATAAGTGACAGCCTGTGTAGAGTGCCTCCCACAATGCAGGCACGTGGGGCGGGGGGCACTCCGTACCTAAGCCTGGGCCCTTCTCCCTTGTGATGGGTCAGTGTGGGTTTGCTGGCCCTTGGATCTGTGCCAGGTGGCTGAGGAGACCCTCCGTAGCACCAAAAATGTATACTGATTGCTAATGCTTTTGCCAAGGGTGTCATTCTGGTTCCTCCTGAATGAGCTTTTCTGCCGCATAAATCCTAATGTATCCTCCCTGCCTGGTTCTGATTCCTGGTGTGTGCGGGGGAGGGGAGGATTCTGAAGCCACATCCCATAGACTCTGAGGCTCCTACATACCCACGATCACAAGCCCGCCCCCCTCGGTTCCACCCATTCTTCCTTCAAACAGCACCCTCACCCATAGTGCAGGCTTCCCTTACAGCTCAGTTGGTAAAGAATCAGCCTGCAATGCAGGAGGCCCTGTTCAATTCCTGGGCTGGGAAGAAGACACAGGCTACGCACTCCTGTGTTCTTGGGTTTCCCTGGTGGCTCAGTTGGTAAAGAATCTGCCCACAATGCGGGAGACCTGGGTTTGATCCCTGGGCTAGGAAGATCCCCTGGAGAAGGGAAAGGCTACCCACTCCAGTATTCTGGCCTAGAGAATTTCGTGGACTGTATAGTCCATGGGGTCGCAAAGAGTTGGACACAACTCAGCAACTTTCACTTTTACCCTTCAGGTTAGTTCAGTTCAGTCGCTCAGTCATGTCCGACTCTTTGCGACCCCATGAATCGCATCACGCCAGGCCTCATGTCCATCACCAACTCCTGGAGTTCACTCAGACTCACGTCCATCGAGTCAGTGATGCCATCCAGCCATCTCATCCTCTGTCGTCCCCTTCTCCTCCTGCCCCCAATCCCTCCCAGCATCAGAGTCTTTTCCAATGAGTCAGCTCTTCACATGAAGTGGCCAAAGTACTGGAGTTTCAGCTTCAGCATCATTCCCTCCAAAGAAATCCCAGGGCTGATCTCCTTCAGAATGGACTGGTTGGATCTCCTTGCAGTCCAAGGGACTCTCAAGAGTCTTCTCCAACACCACAGTTCAAAAGCATCAATTCTTCAGTGCTCAGCCTTCTTCACAGTCCAACTCTCACATCCATACATGACCACTTTCACCCTTGCTGCTGCTGCTGCTAAGTTGCTTCAGTCGTGTCCAACTCTGTGCAACCCCATAGGCAGCAGCCCACCAGGCTCCCCCATCCCTGGGATTCTCCAGGCAAGAATACTGGAGTGGGTTGCCATCTCCTTCTCCAATGCATGAAAATGAAAAGTGAAAGTGAAGTCACTCAGTCGTGTTCGACTCTTAGCGACCCCATGGACTGCAGCCCACCAGGCTCCTCCATCCATGGGATTTTCCAGGCAAGAGTACTGGACTGGAGTGCCATTGCCTTCTCCAACTTTCACCCTTAGTGCTGGTTAAAGTTTTGGTGACCTACCTCTGCTAGCTCCCAAGGCTGCCCCTTAATATTGACATTAACCTTTTAACTGACTGAAGAGTGTGGGGATTGGGCAAGATGACTGCCAGGACCCTCCTATCCCAAATCTCTTGGAGATGATCTTTATCATTGATTATGAAGGCTTAGCCTTCCAAAGCCTCCGTTTCCCATTTCATTGAAGGAGGAAGAGAGTCTCTGGATGGCCAAACTGATCTTGATCCAAAAGGCACTAGGGGAGCCTGGCAGGCTACATACAGTCCGTGGGGTTGCAAGAGTTGAACATGACTTAGCAACTGAACCACCGCCACCAGTACCATGTAACATATATTGAGCATGTACTATGCATCAGGGACTTCATATGTATAACTGAACATGACCAGGACACATTCATATGTCCTAGTTATGAATGGGTGGAACAGGGTGGGGAGGGCTCATGGTCATGTCTCTTTGTGACCCCATGGACTGTAGTCCACTCTGCTTGGTTACTAAAGTCTAAGACACAGCAGCACTACATAAAGTCGTAAGTAAGAGCTATTCAAATGTTGACTTGGTTTCTCAAGAACACACTGAAGGAGAAGCATATTCTCAGAGCATGGAAAAGCTCTTTGAAGACCTCTCTGGGCATTTCTCATTCTCAAGTTCTTTTATCTGTCATGTACTGGCTTTCTCTGCTCCCCTCATGATTTCCCAAAGCCCAGCCCTCACAGACTCTCCCCCACACAGGGCACTCTGGCTTCCAGGTTGCTCTTGTAGACTAATTTCTCACCCACTGCTCCCCTAGAAGACATACTCTGCCCCTACGCTGGAAATTTTTTCTCTCACATCCCAGGAAGCTGGATGCAGGGGTCTTGGTGAATAAAATCCTCCACTTTGCTGTACGTGTCTCTGCTCAGTCGCTCAGTCATGTCTGACTCTTTGTGACCCCCTGGACTATAGCTGCCAGGCTCCTCTGTTCATGGGATTTTTCAGGCTAGAATACTGGAGTGGGTGGCCATTTCCTTCTCCAGGGGAACTTCTTGACTCAGGGATCAAACCCACATCTCCTGTGTCCCCTGCATTGCAGGCAGATTCTTTACCGACTGAGCCATCTCTTTAATCCTAAGCAGCCATTAAGTGGCAGACCTAGGATCTTAGTCCAAGTCATTAGATGCTTAGCAAGATAGCTGTCATAAAACAAATGCTCAGTAATTAGCCTCCCACCCATTCTCTGGTCATGTCAGTTCAGCTCGAGAACCTTCAAGGGGGTACTTCCCTGGTGGTCCAGTCGCTAAGACTCTGAACTCCCAATGCAGGGGGCCGAGGTTCAATCCCTGGTCAGGGAACTAGATCCCACATGCTGCAACTAAAGATCCAATATGCTGCTCAAAGACTTAAGATCCTGCATGCTGCAACTAAGACCAAGCTCAGCCAAATAAATACATTTTTAAAAAACCATTCAAGGGCTCCCTGTTGCTCAGACAGGGGTCAGCCAACAATGGCACATAGGCCAAGTCCAGCCTGAGGAAAGCCTTCCTCAGCAATCAGTGCAAAGAAATAGAGGAAAACAACAGAATGGGAAAGACTAGAGATTTCTTCAAGAAAATTAGAGATACCAAGGGAACATTTCATGCAAAGATGGGCTCAATAAAGGACAGAAATGGTATGAACCTAACAGAAGCAGAAGATATTAAGAAGAGGTGGCAAGAATACACAGAAGAACTGTACAAAAAAGATCTTTATGACCAAGATAATCACGATGGTGTGATCACTCACCTAGAGCCAGACATTCTGGAATATGAAGTCAAGTGGGCCTTAGAAAGCATCACTATGAACAAAGCTAGTGGAGGTGATGGAATTCCAATTAAGCTATTCTAAATCCTGAAAGATGATGCTGTGAAAGTGCTGTACTCAATATGCCAGCAAATTTGGAAAACTCAGCAGTGGCCACAGGACTGGAAAAGGTCAGTTTTCATTCCAATCCCAAAGAAAGGCAATGCCAAAGAATGCTCAAACTACCACACAATTGCACTCATCTCACACGCTAGTAAAGTAATGCTCAAAATTCTCCAAGCCAGGTTTCAGCAACATGTGAACTGTGAACTTCCTGATGTTCAAGCTGGTTTTAGAAAAGGCAGAGGAACCAGAGATCAAATTGCCAACATCCGCTGGATCATGGAAAAAGCAAGAGAGTTCCAGAAAAACATCTATTTCTGCTTTATTGACTATGCCAAAGCCTTTGACTGTGTGGATCACAATAAACTGTGGAAAATTCTGAAAGAGACGGGAATACCAGACCGCCTGACCTGCCTCTTGAGAAACCTATATGCAGGTCTGGAAGTAACAGTTAGAACTGGACATGGAACAACAGACTGTTTCCAAATAGGAAAAGGAGTACATCAAGGCTATATATTGTCACCCTGCTTATTTAACTTATATGCAGAGTACATCATGAGAAACGCTGGACTGGAAGAAACACAAGCTGGAATCAAGATTGCCCAGAGAAATATCAATAACCTCAGATATTCAGATGACACCACCCTTATGGCAGAAAGTGAAGAGGAACTAAAAAGCCTCTTGATGAAAGTGAAAGAGGAAAGTGAAAAAGTTGGCTTAAAGCTCAACATTCAGAAAACGAAGATCATGGCATCCGGTCCCATCACTTCATGGCAAATAGATGGGGAAACAGTGTCAGACTTTATTTTTGGGGGCTCCAAAATCACTGCAGATGGTAATTGCAGCCATGAAATTAAAAGATGCTTACTCCTTGGAAGCAAAGTTATGACCAACCTAGATAGCATATTAAAAAGCAGAGACATTACTTTGCCAACAAAGGTCCATCTAGTCAAGGCTATGGTTTTTCCAGTGATCATGTATGGATGTGAGAGTTGGACTGTGAAGAAAGCTGAGTGCCGAAGAATTGATGCTTTTGAACTGTGGTGTTGGAGAAGACTCTTGAGAGTCCCTTGGACTGCAAGGAGATCCAACCAGTCCATTCTAAAGGAGATCAGCCCTGGGTGTTCTTTGGAAGGAATGATGCTAAAGTTGAAACTCCGCTACCTTGGCCACCTCATGCGAAGAGTTGACTCATTGGAAAAGACTCTGATACTGGGAGGGATTGAGGGCAGGAGGAGAAGGGGATGACAGAAGATGAGATGGCTGGATGGCATCACCGACTCGATGGACATGAGTTTGAGTTAACTCCGGGAGTTGGTGATGGACAGGGAGGCCTGGTTGCTGCAATTCATGGGGTCGCAAAGAGCCGGACACGACTAAGTGACTGAACTGGACTGAGCCTGCCACCTGCTTTTGTAAATAAGCTGTATTGGAACACAAAGGCTGCCTTCACTATACAGAGTTGAGTAGTTACAACAAGGACCGTAAGGCCTGAAAAACCTAAAATGTTTATTATTTGTCCTTTTATAGAGTTTGCCAACCTCTGGCCTACAGAATAAGAGAAAATGCAGACTGCCTCTTATCCTCCTTTGGATCTGCTACTGAGCAAGTACTTAATAAGTATATTTCAAATGAATGAACAAAATGTCTATGTCTTCATCTTGGAGCCACAGCCCTACATGCGAAAGTGAAAGTGAAGTCGCTCAGTTGTGTCCGACTCTTAGCGACCCCACAGACTGCAGCCCACCAGGCTCCTGCGTCCATGGGATTCTCTAGGCAAGAGTACTTCGAAGAGATGTCTAAATATAGTCTGAAGCCCCAACTTACCTAGTCCCCACACCATGCCACCCTGTCCTTGTAGGTCACAGGCAGCCCTTCCACATTGCCACAGATGTCCCAGACCCCTCAACCCCCTGGAATCATCCGAAAAGTTGAGATGTGAAGCGCACTGCTTCTCTCCTCTTTTTTAACCACATCCTCTTCTGAGAGATAAATTCCCTACTCCTTTAATTCATTTTTTAAAATTATGACTTATTTATTTGGCTCTGGTTTAGTGGGAATTCCTAATAATGTACTTTCACAGCCTTGAGAAATTTCACAGGGATAGCACCTAGAAAAACAGCATATATTAAGAAACCACATTGATGATTATTTTTCATGTCTTTCTTAGAATAATAGCCTTGTTACAAACCCCAAGGCCAGACCCAAAAGGGAGTATGACTGGGGTCATGAAAGCATGGACCCTGGAACACGGGGTCGGCGTTGGGTATGAACACTGCCTACGCGCTTCTGATTGTTCCTGAGACTATCCCAGAAGGGAATGGCCTGGGGTAAAAACAAGGAGATGTGGACTGTGTCAATGTAGTGTCTTGGGAAAGACAGTTCAAAGAAAGTTTTGTAGTCTGCAATTAGGAATAAAAGCTGGACTCAGAGTGGACTCTGCACCTCAGTCCAGTAGACGCTGCAGGTCCCCTGACCCATTGCACCAGAGTTCATGATCTGTCTTCATTCTCATCGCTCGCTCCCGGACCATTAGGGCAACAACTGGCACCCAGTGTGGGGCTGAAGCGAAAGACCCCTAGGAGCGAAAGTGAAAATACAGGGTAGCAGAACCCGGGACGGTTGAGAGGGCTCCCTTTGAAAATTCCCGCTGGTAAGTCCTCAGGCATTTAATCAGGGTTAAAATGGGAAATGTTGAGAGTGCAGAACACTATCACCCATATGTTTATTGAGACAGCTCTTAAAAGCGGGAGGAGCTTCTATTAGTGAAGGGTGATTATTAGAAATTGTTACAAGCAGCATCTAAATATTGCTGCTGGTTCCCATCAATAGGGACCTTAGATTTAAAAGTCTGGGAAAAGGTTGGAGCCGAGTTAAAAAAAGAACATACAAAAGGAACTCCGCTCCCTGTTTCTATTTGGAGCACATGAGCATTAATTCAGTCAGTACTGGAGCCTTTGCAGACTTCTGATTCTTGTGATGAAAGTGATGATGACTCTTTTGAAAAACCTCAAAATCAATATAGCGAGGCCAGTCGTCAAATTATGTTCAATCAAGGTTATATACGAAGATTGGGCCTGGGCAAAAATCAACAAGGAAGAATTTATCCTTTGACTGCTCAAGATTTCAAATCCCCCCGTTTTCACTAGGGGCCACTGCTCGTATTAATCTTCCTCCACCCACACCTATACCTCTTAATTGGAAAACTGATCAACCTGTGTGGATAGAGCAGTGGCCTCTAAAACAAGGAAAACTGGAGGCTTTACATTAATCAATGAACAACTTAGTAAGGGACATATTATTGAGTCTTTTAGCCCTTGGGATTCTCCAGTGTTCATTATACAAAAGAAATCTGTTAAATGGAAAATGCTTACTGATTTGAGAGCTGCTAATGCTGTTATTGTTCCAATGGGTGCTTTACGACCTAGTCTACCTAATCCTAGTATGATTCCAAGAAATTGGCATTTGTTATTGACCTCAAAGTTGCTGTTTTACTATTCCTTTACACCCTGATGATCAACCTAGATTTGCCTTTTCAGTTCCTTGCATTAATTTAAAGGAGCCACATAAAAGATTTCAATGGACTGTATTACCTCAAGGTATGCTTAACAGTCCCACTACTTGCCAAAATTTTGTAGCCGAGGCTTTAAACCCAGCATGACAGCAATTCCCTCATGCATATATCATTCATTTTATGGATGATATACATGACTACAAAAAAGAGAGATGGCATGTTTGACACTGAATGGCCATGACAGTCTTTACACTCTGGAGAAAACTGGTTAAAATAAAATCTTTTTTGAAATTGCAAAACCGGTTCTTCTTGCACATGCAATTAGGAAAAAGTTGACTTGTTAAAATGCTTTTCTGGAGCTCCAATTCTGCCTGGGAAACAAAAACAGGCCTGGGAAAAAACCTGAAGTTAACCCTTATCATGTTCTTGGAATACACAGCCCACTCTATCTGGGTCTCCAGCCATAAATAAATTGGTAGAACTCAGACCAAGAGAAAAAAAAGAAGGGGCAAAAAGATATTTTAAATTTCAAGTGGAAAACTATGAAATCTCTGTCTATCTAAATTTATCTGTGTCTCAGTGTGTGTCTTTGTTTTTGGATAATATGAGGTTAATTTATAAATAAGCTCTATTTAAATTCAGGTTCACATGAACTGAAAAATATTCAGTATTAAATATCTAACATTACTGTTTGTTTGCTAATCTAATTAAGACATGTCTTAAGTCATCAACATTGCGTAATACTTTTACTGTGCCTAGGTTTAAGGTAAACTAAATTTGTCAACAAAGAAAGTATATATACAAATATATATAAATGAGATGAAAACGTTTAGATAAACTCTATTAAAAATAATTATATTTTAGAAATATCTACCTAATAATCTCTGAGGATTGGGGTAAATTAAATTTCTAAATGATAAAAGTTTATTAAATAGCTAGGTCATTTCCAAACAAAATAAGATTTTAAAACATTAGTTACTAAACACTAACTTCCTCTTACAGAAAAACTAAAGAGATTTTGGACTATTAATAAATATGTTTGGTGCCATCCTGAGATGTTCTCTATTAAAAAAAAAAAGCAAATATTTTTTAAAAATTAAAACGGGTACTTATGTTCACCAATCTATAAAATGCTAATATACAAGAGTTCATTCATGGTTGCTAAAGAAAAGTAAGATGTGTGTTTTTAATAAAAAGGTATACGGAATGGAATTACATTCTATTAAGGAAAAAGGAAATACATCTGAACATACATATGGCTGTTTTCTGAATGGGCAAATAGAGTGATGACTACAGAAATGTAAAAAAGGGTTGTGGCAAGTGGAAGACAGTTTTGTGCATGATACAAGTTTCTTAAGACACTAAACTGCCTTTGAAATCTTTTACTGTTACTTTGACTAAGTGAATAACTATTGTTTCACAATGAATATAAGCTGGTACCAATCTGGAGTTTGATTTTCTCTTCCTGTTTAAAAAAAAAAAAAAACAAAGTCTTCTTGGAATATGGCTTTTGATAACAGACTATATAAATTTCTTTGTCTTTAGGTGATTCATACTTGCTTTTAAAGTCTTTTGTTACTTTGATAAAGTGAAAGAGTGTTATTTCACAATGATATATGGAGACTATGACACACACAGACAAAGCTCATACTGCTTCTACAAAATTAACCCCTCATCAGTAAATTTAAAATGGATCAATAATGGCTATAAACCAAACAGTCAGGGCTATGGGAAGTCCAAGACGGCCGCTTGGCTTTTCAAGGCTCCCTGGAAAACCTCACTTCTATTTGATAAGATAAAAGCCTTTCCTGGCTATAGGGTTAATATCTCACAATGAAAAAATTGGTTAAAATACATTTTATGCAATCTCCAGCAATTAGGACACCCACTTTGCTGGACAGGTCATACAGACATTGACAAAAAACTTCACAAACTTCTTGGAGAGTATCATTTTTACTGACATCCTCAGTCGTCAGGCAAGGACTACAAAACAAAGGGACTGGTTACATGAGATTGAACAGACTGCTAAATATGACTACAATTTTCATGACTTTTTTTCTGACATATTACTGGCTTCTAATCTTTGTTTTCAGATATAAAAAAGCTCTTCTCCTCAAGTCACTGATGGTTTAACACAATTTAGTGATTTACACCTGTGGATAAAATTAAAACATTTTTCTTTTCTCTCTGCCTCATCGTTCCAGAAATTAGAAACATTTGGGTTCTGAACAGCCTCATCAAGGTAAAAAAAAAAAAAAGCCTCCAGACATATACAAAAATCTCAAGAGTATACTGGGGAGCTCTATAAGAAATATCCACCCAACTGATGTCAGGCCTATGACATCTAATGTTTCACTGAACCTTAAGTTCTAGTTTTGTTAATTAAAATCTATATTTACTAAGACTCACTTCTTAGATAATTCCTTAGAACTGGACATGGAACAACAGATTGGTTCCAAATAGGAAAAGGAGTACGTCAAGGTTGTATATTGTCACCCTGCTTATTTAACTTACATGCAGAGTACATCATGAGAAACTCTAGGCTGGAGGAAGCACAAGCTGGAATCAAGATTGCCAGGAGAAATATCAATAACCTCAGATATACAGATGACACCACCCCTATGGCAGAAAGTGAAGAAGAACTAAAGAGCCTCTTGATGAAAGTGATAGAGGAGAGTGAAAAAGTTGGCTTAAAGCTCAACATTCAGAAAACTAAGATGATGGCATCTGGTCCCATCACTTCATGGCAAATAGATGGGGAAACAGTGGAAACAGTGGCTGATTTTATTTTTCTGAGCTCCAAAACCACTGCAGATGGTGACTGCAGCCATGAAATTAAAAGACGCTTACTCCTTGGAAGGAAAGTTATGACCAACCTAGACAGCATATTAAAAAGCAGAGACATTACTTTGTCAACAAAGGTCCATCTAGTCAAGGCTATGGTTTTTCCAGTGGTTATGTATGGATGTGAGAGTTGGACTATAAAGAAAGCTGAGCACCGAAGAATTGATGCTTTTGAACTGTGGTGTTGGAGAAGACTCTTGAGAGTCCCTTGGACTGCAAGGAGATCCAACCAGTCCATTCTAAAGGAGATCAGTCCTGGGTGTTCATTGGAAGGACTGATGTTAAAGCTGAAACTCCAATACTTTGGCCATCTGATGCGAAGAGCTGACTCATTGGAAAAGACCCTGATGCTGGGAAAGATTGAGAGCAGGAGGAGAAGGGGATGACAGAGGATGAGATGGTTGGATGGCATCACTGACTCAAACCCATGTCCAGGGTTTGGGTTTGGGTGGACTCCAGCAGTTGGTGACAGACAGGGAGGCCTGGCATGCTGCAGCTCATGGGGCAGCAAAGATTTGGACACGATTGAGCGACTGAACTGAACTGAACTGATGTTACATTGCTAAGAGGCTTCGTTAAGTTAAATTTAAAAGGTCCTTCATTGACAAGACACTCTTTAAGTTTGTTTCTAAAACTTATCTCAGTAACCAGTCTTTAAATAAAGATCAGATGCTCTAGGACCCAGAACCAGGAAATTAACAACAAGCTATAGTCATTTAACAAACTAAGTCAGGTGACTTAAAGATGTCACTGGGCTATACCTAATAAAAGTTCTTGACTTAAGTTCTTATGATTTTACTATTACTGCTAACTATATTGCTTTCTTTATTGCCTGTTTCAAGAAACGTCCCTTACATTATCAAATGTGTGACTGATATAATGATGGTATACAGTTCCATTTAAAATCCACAGTTATAATGGATGTAACTCATATATCTTCCTCTGGTAAACTCTTAAAGGAGATCAGTCCTGGGTGTTCATTGGAAGGACTGATGTTGAAGCTGAAATTCCAATACGTTGGCCACCTCATGCAAAAAGTTGACTCATTGGAAAAGACCCTAATGCTGGGAAGGATTGGGGGCAGGAGGAGAAGGGGACAACAGAGGATGAGATGGCTGGACGGCATTGCCAACTCGATGGACGTGGATTTGGGCAGACTCTGGGAGTTGGTGATGGACAGGGAGACCTGGCGTGCTGCGATTCATGGGGTCGCAAAGAGTCGGACATGACTGAGCAACTGAACTGAGTGACTTATGTACATATGACGATACATTCTGTCAATTTATATGGGCCACTGCTCACTCCAGTGAGACTACAATGAGACTACAAAACATATACAAAGACACTTATATGCTTCTTTTGCTGTTATTAAACTACCAAAAACTATAAAAACTGGTAACAGCCCTGCTTATAACAGTAGAACATTCCAACAATTTTTAAAAATTTGATCTATAAAACATTCTACTGACATTCCGTGTAACCCATAAAGATAGGCCATAAGGGAGAGGGATAATCAATCACTTAAACATATAATACAAAAAGAAAAAGGGAGAAATGCCATAGGACAATAAACAATATTGAATAAAGCCTTATTTACTCTCAATTTTTTAATATTTCTACACAAACTATGGCAACTGTAGCTGAGCGACATTTTCAGGCTACATCCACAAATACAACTAAGACTGTGATTTGGTGGCAAGATCTACTAACAAATGTTTGGTCACCGGGAAAGTTAATTACATGGGAAAGAGGGTTTGCTTGCATCTCCCCAGGAGAAGGTCTAGCACCTGTATGGATTCCAGCTTGTAGAGTAAAACTGAGCAGAAACAACCAGTGACTCCAGACCCCCTCATCATGGTTATGTTTGCCCTGATAACCATCACAGTGAGTATACCCCTGGTTTCGGCAGAAGCAAAGAATTATACTTATCCGGCACATATACGTAACCCCACATTACTAAAACTCATTGACTGGGGGGATTATATGATCCCCGTTTATGTTAATGATTCTTCCTGGATACCAGGACCTGAAGATATATGTCTTCCTCTTGTTTAAAAAGAGAAAGTGACTCCCTTCAGTGTTACTTATGGGTATGAATCCTGGCCAATTTGTGTAGGACCAGATACAGGATGCCTTAAATTATCTATGCAAGCCTGGCTGTTCACTCATTCTTTAAATCATAACTATACTAAGGTTCAACTATATTTTCTCTCTGGTCTGCGTTTTGCTTATAACGACTCAGAACCCAATAATGACACCAAATCAGACAGACCTTTATGTGAACATTGCAAGCTGTTCTGAAAAACAAGATTGTATTCAAGATCTGAAAAACAAGATTGTATTCAGTGGGATAATTGCCGCGGGACTGAGGGAGTCATTTTGATTAATGGTTCCTATGGAATTGTACGGGACTGGTCCTCTGAAGGGTGTGCGGTCTCCAATTGCTCTCATCAAATCAGTCCTGCAATCCTCACAACAGGCTGTGTTGGCAGGTGCATAAAGTCTTTGACCATCCTAATATTACCACGCATTCAGATCATCCAATTATATGGCATGGTAGTGACATGTCACCCCTCTTCCCACAACTGGATCAAGAAAGAGGGCAAACAGAGATTTGGAGATTGACTTTAAGTCTTAAAAAATTCCAAATTTGGGATGGATATTATTCTGATAAAACTAATTATTCATTGACATTTAATACCAGTACAAACTGGACATTTTACATTCAGGCTGTGTAAGAGATCCTTATGTGCTCTTGAAAGGAACAATTTCTACCAATGAAAGTGTACAAAAACTTTCTTGCCAGGATTTCAAATTATATACTTGCGTAAATTCTTCACTTTATAATTTTAATCACTCATTTGTTGCATTAAGAAGAAGATTGCAAATATAGCTTCCAGTAAATCAAACCAGACCTTGGGAAGGCTCCCCTGAAATACATGCTCTTTGAAAGGTTATAAAGGAAGTACTACAACATTCCAAAAGGTTTACTGGACTCCTTATAACAGCTATTGTGGGAATTGCTGCCATAGCCACAACCGCAGCAGTAGCCAGGGTGGCTCCGCATCAAACTGTACAAACGACTACCTTTGTACAATAGCAGCACCAAAATGCAAGCTCTGCTTGGGGAAGTCAGACCCACACAGATCAAGGAATTAATGACCAATTGATTGATTTAGAAAATTCAGTTCTCCTACTAGGGAACAAAGTGCAAAATTTAAAATTACAGATTCATCTTAAGTGTGATTGAAATATCTCTTCATTTTGTGTCACACTCATAAGTATAATCAAAGTGCATGTACTTGGGATCAATTATCTAAACATTTGAGAGGACACATTCGTAATAATCTATCCTTAAATATTTCCCAATTACAGGCTACTATTTCTAATATGCAGAATGTCCACTTAAAATTACTCCCAGAAACTGATTTATTTAAAGAAATCAAGGAAAGCTTACATAAACTTAACCCCATGATGTGGATTAAAACTTTAGGAGGAGTATTACTTGGTACTATAATATCAGGATGTATATTTTTAACTCTTTTGTGTCTAGTCCTCAGATGCATGAGAGAAACCATCTGAGAACTGATGAAGAAAAAAGTTGCTCAGACAGCGTATCTACTCCTGCAAAAACAAGAAGGGGAAGATGTAGTGGGAATTCCTAATAATGTACTTTCACAGCCTTGAGAAATTTCACAGGAATAGCACCTAGAAAAGCAGCATATATTAAGAAACCGTGTTGATGATTATTTTTCATGTTTTTCTTAGAATAACAGCCCTGTTACAAACCCCAAGGCCAGACCCAGAAGGGAGTATGACGGGAATCATGAAACATGGACCCTGGACCACGGGGTCGGCGGTAGGTATGAACACTGCCTACGCACTTCTGATTGTTCCTGAGACTATTCCAGAAGGGAATGGCCTGGGGTAAAAACAAGGAGATGTGGACTATGTCAATGTAGTGTTTTGGGAAAGACAGATCAAAGAAAGTTTTGTAGTCTGCAATTAGGAATAAAAGCTGGACTCAGAGTGGACTCTGCACCTCAGTCCAATAGAGGCTGCAGGTCCCCTGACCCATTGCACGAGATTTCATGTTCTGTCTTCATTCTTGTCACCCGATCCCGGACCATTAGGGCAACACTCTGGCAGGTCTCGGCTGTGGCACGTGGGATCTTTAGTTGCGGCATGCAAACTGTTAATTCTGGCATGTGGGATCTAGTTCCCTGGTCAGGGATGGAACCCAGGGCCCCTGCATTGGGAGCGCCGAGCCTTAGCCACTGGACCACCAGGGAAGTCCACCTACTCCTCCTTCTTTGCCGTGTAACACAAAAACAGTTTTCTTTTAAATTCAACCCACAAAATTATAATGTTGAGTACGCTCTTCAAACTCCACTCACCTCTTGCTCACTGGTGAAAACCATCCATCTTGTCCAACATGCTCATTTTGCCACTGGGGAACCTGGGCTGCAGGTGATGGACTCAAGGCGCTTACCGGGATCCCATGAGACAAGTAGACACAGGCTCTCCAGAGTGCAGTGTCTGGGTGTTCCTCAGAGTCTGCTCCTTGCAGGGGTGGTGTAGGTGAGTGGGTGGGTACTGGGTGCGGGGGCTTCTGCCTTCTCCCAGGCTAGGCTCTTGTGCTGCCATGGCCTCTTCCAGGCCCCTCGGGGCTCTCAAAGCTAAACCATGGGGTTTCCCGAGGGAAAGAGATGACTAGGTCCTGGGTCTGTGGTACCAAGGCTGGAGGTAGACAGGAACCCTGAGTTCTAGGCCCAGCACTACCAACAAGTAAAGCCAGCCCAGACCAGTGGCTGGCAGCTTCCAGGACCTGCCAGAGGGACCAAGGAACCCTCCGTGAGTCCCACGAGCATCTCCGTGCCTCTGGTCTGTGTCCTCCCTCTCAGGCTGCTGACTCTTCATCCTTCACCCAGGATGCCAGCTCCTGTCACGCTGCCCATCTGTCTCGGGCTCCTTGTATCTGCCCCCACGGTCACACCTCACTCCAGGCTCCAGGAGCACCCTGTCAGTCAGACAGAGCCGCTCGACAAGCTATTGGCAGACTGGCAGCATGTGGGCCCAACACAGCCTACGTGTGTGTTTTGTTTGCCTAACACAGTATTTCAAGAATAATTTGAATTTACTGCTCACATTTGAAAACCAGTAGAAGGGGGGCGGGCGGCAGAGGATGAGATGGTTAGATAGCATCACCGACTCAATGGACATGAGTTTGAGCAAACTCCGGGAGACAGTGGAGGACAGAGGAGCCTGGTGTGCTGCAGTCCATGGCGTCTTATCCAATGACTGAACAACAACAGGAATCACCTAGAATTTTTTCTGGGTTTTCCTGAAAAAAATCGAAAGCTTGGCTGTATTGCACCCACATTATTTCTTGCCATGGCATCAATTGATTGGAGCTACCGAGCGGCTGCTCCACTGACACGGGGAATGTGCACGCCCCACCGTTCCCCATGACCTCCCCAGGCCTGCTGCTGTGCATCTATCTATCTCTTTAATCTTAGCTGCATCGTGTAGCCTACCATCTCAACTTCCCTGTTGGCTCCAGGGGTCTTGGTGAATAAAATCCTCTACCTTGCCATACTTGTGCCACTTCTTTTAATCCTCAACAGACATTAAGTAGCAGACCTAGGATCTTTTGCATTTCAGTCCCCTATAACGAAAAGGACATCTTTTTTGGGTGTTAGTTCTAAAAGGTCTTGTAGGTCTTCATAGAACCATTCAACTTCAGCTTCTTCAGCATTACTGGTTGGGGCATAGGCTTGGATCACCATGATATTGAATGGTTTGCCTTGGAAACAAACAGAGATCATTCTGTCATTTTTGAGATTGCATCCAAGTACTGCATTTCAGACTCTTGTTGACCATGATGGCTACTCCATTTCTTCTAAGGGATTCCTGCCCACAGTAGTAGATGTAATGGTCATCTGAGTTAAATTCACCCATTCCAGTGCATCTGAGTTCGCTGATTCCTGGAATGTTCACTCTTGCCATCTCCTGTTTGACCACTTCCAATTTGCCTTGATTCATGGACCTAACATTCCAGGTTCCTATGCAATATTGCTCTTTACAGCATCGGACCTTGTTTCTATCACTGGTCATATCCACAACTGGGTATTGTTTTTGCTTTGGCTCCATCCCTTCATCCTTTCTGGAGTTATTTCTCCACTGATCTCCAGTAGCATATTGGGCACCTACTGACCTGGGGAGTTCCTCTTTCAGTATCCTATCATTTTGTCTTTTCATGCTGTTCATGGGGTTCTCAAGGCAAGAATACTGAAGTGGTTTGCCATTTCCTTCTCCAGTGGACCACATTCTGTCAGACCTCTCTGCCATGATTCGCCCGTCTTGGGTGGCCCCACATGGCATGGCTTAGTTTCATTGAGTTAGACAAGGCTGTGGTCCATATGATCAGATTGGCTAGTTTTCTGTGATTATGGTTTCAGTGTGTCTGCCCTCTGATGCCCTCTTGCAACACCTACCGTCTTACTTGGGTTTCTCTTACCTTGGACATGGGGTATCTCTTCACGGCTGCTCCAGCAAAGCGCAGCCGCTGCTCCTTACCTTGAATGAGGTCGCCCCTCCTGACCTTGAACGTGCAGTAGCTCCTTTTGGCCCTCCTGCGCCTGCACAGCCGCCACTCCTTGGGCGTTGGGTAGCTCCTCTTGGCCGCCGCCCCGGACCTCGGACGTGGGTGTTAGCCCAGTCAAATGCTTCAGCAAGATGGCCGCCGTAGAACAAATGTTCTATGGATCTTAGCTCCCTGACCTGGGATCAAACCCAGGCCCCCTGCAGTGGAAGCACCACCAGGGAAGTCCCCTACACTCCTTCAGACAACCTGTCTGGCCTTGCAAGACCTTTGAGTTCACAACCCTGTCTTTCCTCTGTGCCTCCCATCTATGTCATAAGACCCTCTCACCCTGAGGCCACCCCAGTGATTAACCCCCACACCCGGACTCCTGACTGTCCCCTACTCAGCCCTACAAGTGCCAGGGGAGACAGTGCCCCCTAATACCTCTCCAGACCCCCAGGTCACCCCCAGGGCCCCTCACTATAAGCCCCACAATTCCCATGGCAGTTATTCATAAAACATGGTGGTTGACCCAACATCTTTTATTGATTCTACATGAGGACCCCTGCATTCTTATACTGAGGCAGGAGCTCCTGGATTTTGTACCGGGGTGCTATAATGGTTTGGACAATCCTCAATGGGGGCAGGTATTTCTGGGGTGCCATAAAAATGGGATGACGACGTTTAGTCTTCTTGTCTAAGCTATACAGATCCAGCGTCACAATTCTGGGGTTGTAGGTCACTTTCTTCTTGGGCTGGATTGGAGTGAATGGGGGACGCCAGCGAGGCTCTACCAGTAGCCGCACCAGGTCCTTCCGGAAGATATTCCAGTTGTTCTCCTTGAGGAACCTCTGGCACAGATCTTCATCGCTGAAGGTAAGGAACAGGTGTTGGGGTTCCCACACCAGCGCCTCCTGACCCCCTGCCCCTCCAGTCCTGCCTCCTGCCACTCCTTCAGTCCCTAAACACCCTGAGCTCTGTCCCACCTCTGCGCCCTTTCCCAGGCCGTTCCATCTGCCTCCTTCACCATTCCACGCTTTCATCCCCTAGACCTGCACTACTCCACGCAGTGGCCATGACCCACATGTGGCTACTGAGTACCTGAAGTGGGATTAATCTGAATTAGAGATGTGCTCTGAGTATAAAATACATACCAGATTTCAAAGACTTAATACCAAAAAAAGGATGCAGAGTATCTCAGTCATTTTTACGTTGATTACATGCTAAATGATAATATTTTAGATATACTACATTCAATAAAATGTATTATTAAAATTAATTTCACCCCTCTATTTTTATTTCTTATAATGTGGCTATTGAAAATTTTAAATTATACATGTGATCATTAGCCTTCAGGGAAATATAAGCCAAAGCCACACAAGATACCACTTACTCCCACTGGGATGATGACAATTAAAGAGACAAATAATTATTAGTGTCAATGGAGAAGTGGAGATATTGCAATGAGGGTTCCAATACATTGCTGACAGGAATAGAAAATGATACAGCGACTTGGAAATACAGCCTAGCAGTTCTTCAAAAGGTTAAACAGTTAACTTATGACCCAGCAATTCCACTCCTTGGTATATACCCAAGAGAAATGAAAACATATGCCCACATAAAAACTTGCATAAGAATGCTCCTAGCAGCATTATTCAAAATAGCCAAAAAGTAGAAACCACCCAAATGTCCATCGACTGATGAAGGGATAAATAAAGTATAATATGTCCATGCACTGGAATATTATTTGACAATAAAAAGGAATGAAATATTGATATTAGGTTGGCCAAAATCTTGGGTTTCTCTGTAACATTGTATGGAAAAATTCCTGAATGAATTTTTGGCCAACCCAAAACTGGCTACAACACGAATGAACCTTGAAAACACTATGCTAAGAAGCCAGTCACATGTGCTGGGTTGGCCAAAAAGTTCATTCGGGGTGTCCTACCAAACTAATATATGGTTCTATTTATGGGAAATGTCCAGATCGGGCAAATCTTTAGAGATAGAAAGTCAACTGGTAGCTGCCCTGGCTGGTTTTGGTGCCCTGCATCTACTCTGCCCCCCTCCCTTATAGCACATGAGGGTAGGAAAGAGGTGGGCAATGGTGGATGGGCTCAGGACTCACTGGCTTATTTCCTCCTGAGACCACAGCAAGGGAAGGCCCATTTGACTTTCACTCCTGAGCTGTACTCTCACCTAAGGAGGCAAGCTTGGTAAATCACTAACACATTAGAGCATTCTTTCGGAAAATTGCGTTGACCAGGAGAAAATCAACTTTGATTCACAGAGATCAACTTAATCCAAAATCTAGAGGTCAGAATGGGCTACAAGTTAGTCCTGAGACCTTAGGTCTCAGCAGTGCCAGTGTCAGCTCCTACCAGCTCACGAGAGCAACTCCATGTTGAGTGACAACAGGTTGGTAGCTCAAAACTGGCCATGGGAGGAGTATGTGTACCATAGAAACTGGCCAACACTTCCAGTCAGGTGACCTCCCATCTCCAAAAGAGCTGCTTGTTGAACGTTGCCCAGCATACCACTGGAGAGTCTCTACCTAAAGAGCCCCATTAACTCCCGATCTCTTACATAATAAATAACACTGTCTAACCCTGCTCCGCACTCACCATGCAGCAAGCACTTTATACTTGTTAACTCACCACATCCTCATGACCACCGCATTTCACAAACATGGAAACTAAGGCTCAAGGAGGTTAAGGAACTCACCAAAACTTAAGAGAGGGCAAGCATGTGACCACAAATTCTTAGATCTTCTTGATGCTGTTGTTCCAGAGTAAAAGTTAAGACAGACAAGATTCTACATCACCTCCTGATGCTGCTGGTCAGGTTGATTCTAGTCTAGGCTTTCACTAAAGGGGGCAGCTCTTCTAAAGCCCTCCACTTCATGCAGGGGCTCCAGTTCCACCCTCTGCCTCGCTGGAATTGCAACTGTCAGCTGTCCTTGCAGGATGCCAGGACATGGTGCCCTCCGTTACTACCCCCACGCCACATCTGCCTGGCCATCCAGCGCTAGATCACACTCGGTGCTTTGGTTTTAGGTTGTTCTTCACTTGGGCCCTTGGGAGAGTTCCCTTTTTTCCTGCGAACTCAGCTGTTCATATTCTACATGTGCTCCTTGTGTCTGCAGGGGGACAGGCTTCAGACAATCTAGCCCATGGCATCCACGGGACAGGTGTCTCACCCACGGACTGTGCCATCTTCAGCATGTCACGTCCCCCTTTCCTGGGCCTCACAGTCCTCAATTAAAACATGGGGGATTTGAGCTAGATAATGGATATATTTTCTGCCTGCTTTAGCAGTCTAGAAAACCATGAGTTCGACAATTAATGAATAAGCCAGAATTCTGTCTGTCAGCATTGCAGACGACTGTAGCAGAGCGCTGACTGTGCAGCACAGACGCTAAGGCCCAACATCTGCCACGCTCAAGCCTGTGCAAACCTTCTCTGAATCCCAATTCAACCGTTAACTGATGACGCTCTGTGAGAAGCTAAGGCTCCTTAAACCCTTTCTTTCCTCCTTAAATCCTTTCTTTCCCCCTTAAACCCTTTTTTGAAGAGGTGGCTCTAAATAGCTATTTTCTACATTGATAGGCCACAGGAATCAGAGAATTGGAGCATCGCTGAACTGCAAGGAACCATCAGTGTTTCTCAACTTTTTTTTTTTCCCACAAAACTGCCCCAAATTTTCTTATTCTTTTAAAACTTTTTATTTTGTATTGGGGTATAGCTGGTGTGCTGTGATTCATGGGGTTGTAGAGAGTCGGACACGACTGAGCGACTGAACTGAACGGAACTGATAGCTGATTAACCATGTGGTGGTGGTTCCAGATAAACAGCAAAGGAACTCAGCCATCCATATACATGTAAAAACTGCCCCCAATCTGGATCACAGCTACATTATCACCTGTTCTTTTATTAATGCTTTTCTTAATTCCGCTTAATTTCTTTCACTTAAATATTTACTTTGGCTTGGTTTAAAAGCAACAAGATTGTCTAATCAAGGGTTTAGTGAACTAGTCCTGTTTTTCTAACTCATACTCAAATAAATATGTAGCTGTTTATAATCTGTGTACCACCTAAAATCATCTTGTAAGCCTTCTGGGAAGACGTTCCGTAATTTGGGGAAACTGTTCTACTCTAATTGTTTTGTTCTGCAGTGGAGTCTGATGCCTAAAGGAGGGGAAGTGACTTGTCCAAGGTCATACAGAGCCCATGTCAAATTCTCTCCTGTGCTTATTAGATACTGTTGAAGTAACTTTACAGATCTGCTTGCCTTCACCTCTTTCTCAACCACAGGAATCACCACACCTGCTTACAAAACCATGGCTGATCACATCACCACCACAAGAAAAGAAAAAGGCGGGGAGGATGCAAAATTATGTCTGTATGGTTTCTCTATGAAAGTTTGTGTGACTGAATGATAAAATGCATATTTGGCACATATCCATGTAGTAAAAAAAAAGTACTGAAAGGAAATACATATTGCTAGTTGGGATTGTTGGAGTAATGCAAACACTTTCGGTCTTCACCTTCTTAAATGTTCAGCCTTCTTCCGGTTTTCCACAGTGAGTGGGCCTCATCCATTCACTAACGTTTATCAAGCACCTATCTCGTGCCAAGTACTGTACAGGTGCTAGAGGTGAGAGGTGGATAAAGCCCAAACCCTGTCTTCAGGAGGAAATTAACCAAGTGGTGGGGAAAGAACTGTGCAAAAACTACACAGTTCTAAGGACTTCCCTAGCAGTGCAGTGGTTACGAGTTCACCTTCCAATGCAGGGGATGCAGGTTCAGTTCCTGGTCAGGGAGAAAGAGCCCACGTGTCTCGCGTTGTAAAAAATTCAATAAGGAGTTTACAAATGGTCCACATTAAAGAAAAACAAACAAACTACAAAGCTCTAACCAGCTGTAATACAGCGTGGTGTGGCCACTGTGAGAGCTGTAGGACTATGAGTAAACAGAAAGGGGTCCCTAGCCCAGCTTTCTGGAGGAGATGAATCTTAAAGAATGAGAAGTTTATCCGAATAAAAGGCTGGAAGCAGGACTGAGGGATGGCGTTCCAGGCAGAAGGGTCTACATTGGCAAAGGCAATGGTCTAGGAGGCAATCTGCCCGGGTTGCCAGAGTGGGTGAGAGACAGCAGGAGTGCTACAGGGAGTTGAAGGGTCAGACTATGAAGGGCTGTTTACATGGCACTGAATCTGTACTGTATCCTACAGGCGGTGAGGTACCACCGAAAGGTTTTAAACAGGAGTTTAACATGGCCAGACTTGAGTTTTAATAAAAGCACAGTGCGGGCTTCCTGGTAAGCTCAGCTGGCAAAGCATCTGCCTGTAATGCAGGACACCTCAGTTTGATTCCCCTGGGTCGGGAATATCCCCTGGAGAAGGGATAGGCTACCCATGCCAGTGTTCTTGGGCTTCCCTGGTGGCTCAGATGGTAAGGAATCTATGCCTGCAATGCGTGCAACCTGGGTTCGATCCCTGGGTTGGGAAGATCCCCTGGAAGAGGGCATGGCAGCACACTCCAGTATTCTTGCCCGGAGAATACCCGTGGACAGAGGAGCCTGGAAAGCCACAGTTCATGGGGTCATAAAGAGTTGGACGTGACTAAGAGACTAAGCATAGCACAGCACAAAAGCACAGTGTGCAGAAATGACCCAGCACAAGGGAGACGGAGGCAGGAGACCAATGCTAAGACGGCTGCAAGAGTCCAGGTTTGCGGTTCCGAAGGGGTGCCGGGGGTGTCACCCAGGGAGGTGAATGAGATCCACCGGGCTGTGTGAATACAACAGTAGGACTTCATCTATATTTATCTTTGGCTTTTTTTTGTTTTAATTTAAATTTTCAGCCACCTCATGCAGCTTGCAAGATCTTAGTTTCCTGACCAAGGATCAAGCCTGTGTCCTCAGCAGTGAAAGCATGGGATTCTAACCACTGGACCACCAGGGAATTCCCTCTTAGTCTTATTCTTTTTAAAGATCTGTGTTTGCATATTTATAATGTATAGGAGGTATACAACACACAGCAGATATAATAAATAAATAAATAAACATTACGTTACTCATATCACATAATATATCCTAGGGAGTATACACTCAAACACTCTTTAGTAATAACAGTGTAAGATCAAAACAGTTCCGTGACCAGTGATCAGGCAATAAATTAGTTTTTAAGTAAAAAATAGTAGAGTTTTTATCACACTATAAAAGTATTCACTTTTATGGAAAATTTGGAAACTAGGGAAATATAAATAGAAATCTTTTTATTAAATCTTTTAGGATAAATATTTTTAAATTATAAAATAAATATATCATCATTACCAAACATTGAGAATAAAGGGGAAAATCCACTTGGGATGTTACTACCCTGACAATAACTTTAAAAAGTATATCATTTTTTCCCTTATTATAGAAGAAAGAAATAAAAAAAGGAAATATATATTCACTGCAAAAACAAACATCAGAGGAATATATAAGCATAACCAGAAAGTCCCTTTTAGTCCTGTCTTCCAGAAAGAATGACCATTACAAATTGGGCAATACCACGGAATTATCATTTTTGCTCATTTTCCTTCCAGATTTTTCTCATGTAG
Source organism: Bos javanicus (assembly GCF_032452875.1). NCBI lineage: Eukaryota > Metazoa > Chordata > Mammalia > Artiodactyla > Bovidae > Bos > Bos javanicus. Next base: position 65,111,442 of record NC_083880.1, on the reverse strand, counting down.
AAAGGCCCAAGTCATAGTATATATACAACTTTGTACCCTGTCCTTTTCATGTAGCATTGCATCACTCATTTTACTTTTGCTTCTTCAAAAAAAGTTACTATTAAGGGAATGCATCACTGTTTTCTAAACTGTCCCCTTGGTGTGACACATATGGATGGGGGGGGGGCTTGTTTTTTTATTATAAATATGGCAGCTATAAACATCTTAGTATCTTTCCCTATAATTTAGTTATATAGAGATAAATTCACAGGTAGACTATTGCTTCAAAGGGTAGAAACAGTTTTGGGCCCTTGAAATATTATTATCTAAAATTATTATCAAAAGGATTGAGCCAATTTAGAGGGCATCAGCAATTACCAGTTTCATTCGACCCTTGTCAGCACTAGATATTATCACTTTTTTAAATAAGAGGTATAAAACTGTTCATTCGATCTGACGGAATGTACACACTTTTCCAGCACTGACCTGGGGTACTTGATACCGAACTTTGACAATTTTTCTATTGTATTACTGTCAAGCAGTTCACAAAATTTTTCTTTCCTGATCCGTATCACCTCAGCTCCCAGGCTCACAAGGATCAAGGGCCGCGTGTCATGCTGGCTCTCCGGGAGGAGGATCTGGTGAAGGCCCTAGAGAAAAGAAGTTCAACCTCAGAGACCATCCACTCTACAAGCAAATTTTCCTGATTGGAAAAGCAAGGCCCCAAAAGGACTTGAATCCATCTGGGGTCATTCAGCAAGTGATAGGGAGAAGTCCAGGGCTCTCTTTGCCAATGACACCAAAGTCCTCAAAGAACCGTCCGAGCACTTTGTCCACAGTCCTACCTCCAGGCAGCAAGCTCTGCAAGAATCATGCTTGCGGGACTTCCCTGGTGCCCAGTGGTTAAGAATCTGCCTTGCAAAGAGGGGGATGCAGGTTCGATCCCTGGTCTTGGAACTAAGATCCCACAAGCCAAGGGACATCCCTTGTGAAGCAATGAAATGCCGCAATTAAGACCTGACGCAGCCAAATAAATAAATTTTTTTAAAAAAGGATTTGTGCTCACACAGTCGCTTGCCGGGTAGCAGCATTTTACCAGCTTTACCTGGTGATCAATCTCAACTCTTCTTTGTGCCAGGTCAGCTCATTTTCTTTTCCTTAGGACTATGACAAATAGCTTGTCCTCCTAGATCTTCCCTTTTTTACAGCCACCACGCCCTCCCGGGCTTCCCGGGAGGGCTTTGTTCATAGCACTTGTCCCCACGGAGCCTTAGTTCTTTCTGTCCGTCACAGGCTCTGGGGCCACTGGTGGCTACTATGCAGCTCCCACTGCTCCTTGGGCTCTCTGGTGTGGATTCCTACTCCATCATATCTGGAAGGGAGATGGAGGTCAGCAGGCCCATCTGCTTGCTTTACAGGGACTGTATTCCCCTTTTTAAGGAGACACTTTGAGATGGGGCACAGCTGGGACTAGAGTCCTGGCTGCTGAAGTCCCAGTCCGGTGCTCACGCAGCCTCTCAGCTATTAAGACTCTGGCAAGGAGGGGAGAGAAGGTCAGTGGTCCAGAGCTTGCAATGCCCAGCTGTCTTGGGCTTAAGAAGGACATCAGCCATAAACCAAGAGGTCTGCTCTAGGCAAGCCAAGTGGGATTGGGAAAAATGCAGGCTTCAGAAGGAAGATCCCCGTGTTTACTTGTCATGTTGATAGGGACAGAGTAAAGGGACAAAGTAGGTGATTAAATAGTTAATCCCACTAAAGGATCATAAGTAAAGGAAAAGGTATGAAGACCCCTGTGAGTCAATGATCGCACTAAAAAGCAGGTTTGCTTAGCAACAAAACCATGTGACAGGAGCACGCGATGTGCCCCAAAACAACAAAACAACGGTGGCATGAGACCCACATCCTGCCTAGGGAGCTCAGTAAATTACTGACCCCAGGACATGCTCTGCACACACAGAAACAATAATTTATAGAACGGTGATAATTCAAATTCAGTGGATAGGACTCCAAGCTCTTTGATCCCTGGTTGGGGAACTAAAAGCCCACAAGCTGTGTGCCGCAACCAAAAATTTGGGGCTTCCCAGGTGGCTCAGTGGCAAAGAATCCGCCTGACAATGCAGGAGACACAAGAGACGCAGGTTCGATCCCTGGGTTGGGAAGATCCGCTGGAGAAGGAAATGGCTACCCATTCCAGTATTCTTGCCTGGGAAATCCCATGGACAGAGGAGCCTGGTGGGCTATGGTCCATAGGATTGCAAAGAGTCAGACATGACTGAGAACCCACAGCATATCACAGGCATTTCAAAGTGAAAGGCCCTCGTAGTACTGAGACCTAAAGTAATTTTCCCATTGTGCTATGACAGTCCTGGCTTGACCAGGTAGCGATAAGAAAACTCCCCTGCCCAACCTTGGAGGAGGAGCTGCTGATGGAAGCCTGATGACTATTCAAGAATGAGAAAGAAGGTGGTTTTTTCCCCCTCCCCACTTTCCCTTTGATTATAAGACTGTAGCCCACTTAAGTTCTCTGGGCATAGCACCCTCTCGCCTGCCTGCTTGTAAGCTTCACAAACATCTTATTCTAATAAATCACTTCTTGTCTATCACTTTACCTCTCGCTGAATTTTTTGTGTTGAGACACAAAGGACCAGAGCTCCCCAGAGCCCCGGGAAAGCCACCCAGCAGTTTCAGTGTGACTCTGGGTGAAGTTACACCTCCCTGGCCCATTGTTTGCTCACCTGTGAAACAGGTGAGAACACCTGCCCCGCACGTCTCCAAAGGATTCTCAAACTGAAGGAGACGAGAAGTAGGATTTGGAACCTTCCCCTTCCTCACCCTCACCACACTACCACCACGATTTGGGTTCTAGACCTTAAAGAATGACCATCTGCTCTGAGCCCTGGCCTTGTCTCTCCTTGTAAGACTGGCGTGGAGATGTGTCATCTTTCTTATGAGCTGTTGACGGTCTAAACAAGATGGTGAGTGTAAGGATGCTCTGGGAGACGTGAAGATCCTCGCGCTTCAGCTGTGCTCACTGCAATGGCCATGAAGCCCCTTCTAATCAGCACCAGGCCTTGCACAGAAGCCAGAATGGCTGCTCTTTAGTCAGTTTCGACTGTGTGGGAGAAACATGTATATAAATTTAATCCTCACAACCACCCTGGGATATAGGGATTATCAGCCTTAGATGTGGGAAATGAGGTTGGGCAAAGGAAATTTGCTTGTCTAAAGTCACGTTTATCTTATAATTACAGTAAGGATGATGCCGATGATAATGATGGCGGTGATGGTGGTGATAGCACCAACTCATGTTTAATGAGCAGGCACTAAATCCCAGGCCCTCTTGTAGCTCTGGTGTGTGTTAACTCACGTAACCCTCACTAGAACCCCACGAGGTGAGTTCTTTTATTATCATCATTTTACAGAGGATGAGCTGAGGTTAAGAAACATGTCCAACATCACACAGCATGGAAGCAATAAAGCTAGGATTTGAACGCAAGTGGGTCTGTCTTTAGAGTCCATGCACTTATTTATTTATTTTGGCTGTACCATGGGGCATGTGGGATCTTAGTTCCCTGACCAGGGATCAAACCTATGCCCCCTGCAGTGGAAGCACGGAGTCTTAACCACTGGACCACCAGAGAAGTCCCCAGAGTCCATGCTTTTAGCTGCTACACTTCAAGGAAACTGAGCCACAAAGACGTTAACTAGTTTGCCAAGGTGACAAGGCAGAAAGTGATGGAGTGAGATTTGAACCCATTAGCCTGCCCAGGACCTCACTAAGGGCAGCCCAGCAGCAGGCAGTTATTCACCTCCAGTCCACTCTATACTTTCCAGCCAGAGTCAGGTCCTCAAACAGCTTCCCAAAGCTCCCAGGAGAAAATAAAGCTCTTCACTGTGGCCACTGAGGCTTTGGCTGCTTCACCCTTGTGAGGTTCCCACCTTGTTCACTCCGTTTCAGCCACACTGCCCTCCCTTCCAGTTCCCTCCACATGCCAAGCTCCTTCCCGCCTCAGGCTCGACCTGCTTTCTCTTTCTGGAACACTCTCGCTCCCAGGTTGTCCACAGCTCATTTGTTTTGTCATTCAGGTCTCAGCTTACACATCGCTGTCTTAGGGCAACCTGCCCTGACCACTCCATTTAAGACCACCTCCCCGCTCAACCCAGCTTTCTGTTCTGTTCCCAAGAGCAATTTAAAACTTTCTGTATATTTGCTGCTTTATCTGTTTACTGTCTGTCCCCAGACTAGATCATAAGCCCCACGAGGGCAAGAATGACATCAGTGTACTTGCCCACACTGGCACCTTAGGCCAAGCTTGAAGCTTGATAAACGCTCAAGAAATACCTGTGGGACTTCCCTGTGGTACAGTCATTAAGGCTTTGCCTTCCAATGGGTGGAGAATGAAGGCCTTGCTCTGAGCTCCCACCCAGAGCCTTCTAGGATTGTCTAGAGCAGGGATCCCCAACTTCCAGGATCTACTGTCTGATGATATGAGGTGATGCTGATGTAATAATAACAGAAATAAAGTGCACAATAAGTGTAATGCACTTGAATCACCCTGAAACCATCCTCTCCCACCTCCAGTCCATGGAAAAACAGTCTTCCACGAGCTTGGAATCAAGTCTGAAGTCCCTCTTGTCCCACCTGCCACAGCTTCCCACACACTCTCTACCAGAACAAGCAATGCCCTTCCTGGCCTTGGTGCCTCCATTCACCCAGGGTGCTTGGCATCCCAGCCCCTCACTGGGCTGGCACGAGGTGTGTTCACAGCAGGTGCCCAGCCTCAGGCGGCCTGTGTTCAGTCCCGAGCAGCTCGCCCTGAGACTCTAAAACTGCAGGGAGGCAGAAGTGAGAGGGCTGGAAAGCATGTCACATGAACGCTGCAGGAATGGAGGAATGTTTTCCCCGAATAAGAAAATAATTAACGGGGCACTGGCATGCTGCCTGGCTCCATAAATGTTGAATAGAAAAACAAAGCCGCATTCTTTAAATTCTAAGAGGCCATCATGTGGCAAGGAAACTGATTTCTGTTTATTCTTGGGGGGTGGGTAGGGTGCAGCGGGTGCTGGGAAGAACTCGGTAAAAGCTGTAGGAGGCAGTTTTATTGAGCAAAAGAAGAGCTGCTGAAAAGCTCCAAACTAGTCACTCAGCCCTGAGGGCTGGGGAGGGCCTGGGGCTCCAGACAGTGCTGGGCTGGCCTCCCTGCCTCCCAAGGCACACAGTCCAGCAGAGCAGGAGCGCTGGGAGATCAGCACAACATGGGGTGAAGGGGTCTGAAGAGGACCCTGGGGATTCACGGTGACAATGACTGACCACACATCAGAAGACAGGGCCCCCACCCCCAGGAAGACTGAGGCGCACGGCTACTCACCAGGAGGCCTCACGCCCTCCCTGTGCCGCTCACCCAGCCTCCCAGCTCCAGCATCTATCTCCTGGCATCTAGCTCCCACAACGGTCAGAGTTCAGGGTCAAACTTGTTTCACCCATACATTCCCCTCCACTATTGCATTTTTTTTTCCCCTGGCCGAGTAGCATGTGGTGATTAGAGCTCCCCAGGTGGCACAGCGGTAAAGAATCCGCCTGCCAAACCAGGAGATGGGGGTTCAATCCCTCGCTCAGGAAGGTCCCCTCGAGTAGGAAATGGCAACCCACTGCAGTGTTCTTCCCTGGGAAATTCCATGGACAGAGGAGCCTGGCGGCTACAGTCCATGACGCGGCAAAGAGTCAGACACAACTGAGCAGACAGCACCGCACAGCATGTGGGATCCTAGTTCCCCGACCAGGGATCAAACCTGTGTCCCCTGCACTGGAAGCACAGAATTTTAACCACTGGACCACCAGGCAAGTCCCTGGATAATCTCCAGAACCATTTTAGACTTACAGAAAAATGAAGAAGATGGTACATCTTAACCAGTTTCCCAGTTAAGATCTCACATTGTGTAATAGTTTTGTTACAATTAATGGACCACGATGGATACACATCAATAACTGAAGTCAATGAGTTATTTAGATTTCCTTTTTCTGTTCCACAGTCCTCTCCAGGATACATTACACTTAACTGTCATGTCCCTTGAGGTTCCTCTCGGATGTGGCAGTTTCTCGGACCTTCCTTGTTTATGATGATCTGGACAGTTTTGAGGAGTGCCAGTCAGGTAGGTCTTGGGTTGGCCCACTATTAGATTCTGACTGATTTTTCCTCATCATTAGATGGGGGTTATAGGTGATCGGGAAGAGGACTGTAGTACACCACTGTCATCACATCACATCCCACATTTATCATCTCACAAATGAGGGACATACTATCAACATGATTTATTACTGCTGATGTTGGCCTTGATCACCTGACTCAGGGAGCACTTTACTTTCAGTAGTTCTTCCTCTGTAAAATCATTCTTTTCTTCCTCCTTCCTATACAGTACTCTTCGGAAGGGAGTCACTATGTGCCGTCCACGCCTAAGGAGCAGTGAGGGCAGCGTATCTACACAGATTATTTGGAATTCTTCTGCATGTGAGATGTGTTCTCTCCTCGTTTATTAATTTATTCATATGTATGCATTATATCCATTTGTACTTACAGATTTTGTTAATTTTATTTATTTTTGGCTGGGCTGGGTAGTGCTAGTGGAGTTCCTCTGTGCGGGCTTTCCCTAGCTGCGGTGAGCAGTGGCTACATTCTAGTTGCATCTTTTCATATTGATTTCCTTCCCTTAGAAGTATTCTAAGGGAATTCCCTGGTGGTCCAGTGGTTAGGATTTGGCACTTCCACTGCCGGGGCCACGGTCAATCCCTGGTTGGGGAACTAAGATCTCTCAAGGCACAAACTGCAGCCAAAAAAAGAGAGAAATATTCATTTAACTTTGCCACGTCTTTTCATAGTTTGCTAATTTCTTTTTATTGCCAAATAACAATTCACTGTATAGATTTGTCAGTTTGTTTATATTTATTTACCTTTCCATATAAATTTTAGCATCAGTTTGTCAATATCCACAAAATAACTAACTGGGATTTTGATCTGGATTGCACTGAATCTATACATCAAGGGGGGACAAACTGACATGTTAATGATACTGAGTCTTCCAACCCACAAACATAGAATATTTCTCCATTTATTTAAATCTTCTTTGAATTCTTTCATTATATAGTTTTCTGCATATAGTTTCTGAACATATTTTGTTACATTTATACCTATGTATTTCATTTTCTGGTGCTATTGTAAATGGCACTACATTTTTTATTTCAAATTACAACTGTTTGTTGCTTTATACCCTATGACCTTGCTATAATCATTTATCAGCTCAGGAGGTTGTATTTGTTCTTTTGTTTGTTTATTTGTCTCATTTGTTCTTTATTTTATTATTTTTGTTTCATTTTTTAATTCTTTTGAACTGCCTATATTGACAATCATGTCACCTGCAAACAAAGAAAACTATATTTTTTCCTTCCCGATCTGTATTTGTTTAATTTCCTTTTCTTAATGCGCTGTCTGGGACTTCCAAAACAACACTGAATAAAAGTAGTGAGAAGAGACACCCTTGCCTTCTTCCTGGATTATTTTAAAGCAAGTCCCAGATGTCATACCATTTTATCTACACATATTTGGATATATCTCTTAAATATAAGGACCTTTTAAAAAAACATAACCACAATACATTACCACATCTTAAAAAGTCAGTAATATCCCTTAATATCACCAAATCCAGAAAAGGATGTTTTTAGACCTTTACTCTCATTATCTCGCACCCTCAGCCCACCAGGTTACACAGTGTGTTGAGAACAAGACTCTCTGCAACTTACCAAGATCTCGCCTTGCTCCACGGTGTGGATCTTCATGTAGGCCCCCACCGCAGCCTCCTTGGGGAGATCGCCATACTTGGTTTGGATCATGGGACATTTGATCAAATGAGAACACCTGGACCTGGAATTTGACAGCTTGTTACAGAGAACTCGCTTGAAGCTCTCGATAATCAGCCCTTGCTCTACTGCATGTTAAGATCACCCCTCCCTTCTCCCAGGTGGTGAGAACACAGAAAATCAAACCCTGAGAGAGACGGACTGTCAGGAATTGTAGAGGTTTAAACAGGGAGGAGATTTGGGAGAGGAGGGTTTCATCAAACTTTTTGGCCAATCCATAAAACAAGTGGCCAATCCAGGTTCGAATCTCGATTGGACTGACTCTAAAGCACTTATCTACTGACTCCCTTAGATGAGTAGACTTTTATGAAAAAGCTCAGATTCAAAAAGGCCGAGTGATACACAGACAGAAAGTCACCACCAAAAACTGTATGCAGCCCCTTCTTCTTCAGATGGGCTCCCTGAGAAAGGAAGCAGCTGACTGCCTGATGAGGCCCTGTGAGCTGGAGGCAGAGAAAGTAGACCCCAATATCAAACCCAGGACCTCTCTCCGCTGCCTTCTTTTTTAAGTCTTTTTTGAATTTGAATTCGTTACAATATTGCTTCCGTTTTATATTGGTTTTCTGGCCACGAGGCATATGGGATCTTGGCTCCCCAACCAGGGATCAAACCCATACCCCCTGTATTGGAAGGCAAAGTCTTAACCACTGGACCAGCAGGGAAGTCCCCCTAGGCAGCCTTCTACAGACATCCCAATCTTTGGGGGAAAGTTGTGATTGCTATCTCTGCTCACCCCCAGCATACCTGACAGTCTGCCCTGTAAGTTATACCCCCTTTCAATCAGACTCTGAACCCTCCAATCTGTCAAGGGCAAAGCTTACTTGATTTTTGAGCCAAAGGTCTTTGGGAGAGTATTTCCTGAGGTTTTAATCTTCCTACTGAAGCTGGATCCTTCTTGCTCCTGGGCTTTCTGGAGATGAAAAAGCTTCAGAAAACTAAAATCCTGTACAGGATATGACCTGATCTGGAATTCCTTAAATCTCTCCACAGGAGATAAATCTGTTAGAGAAAGTATAAGAAAACACATTAACGACTCTTTCCATATATGAGGATAAAACTGGTGGTGTTTGGAGGTGTATCATAGTCTTCTGCATGGTGAGTCTGATGCACGGGGGAATTAAGAAAAATAGAAAAGAAAAATATTGTGGTTTCTGTGTATTTTTCCCTCTGGGCTGGGCCCTGAGCTAGAGCTTTATAACTATTACATCCAGATGAATGTCATTAGCCTGATTTAAGAGAGAAAATGAGAAGCAGAATTTAACACCCAGGAAAGGGCCGAAGGGCTTCCAGGTAAAGAATCTGCCTGCAATGCCAGAGACTCCGGTTCAATTTCTGAGTCGGGAAGATCCCCTGGAGAATGGATAGGCTACCCAATGCAGTATTCTTGGGCTTCGCTGGTGGCTCAGACGCTAAAGTGACTAAGCACAAAGGGCCAAAGCTTGAATTTGAACTCAGGTGTTTCTAATTCAAAGCTCATGTCTTTCCATTAACAGATCACATTTATCTGTTTTTTCAACTGGGACTGGGGGTAGGGGTAGCAATAAAAGATAAAGGGATGACCAGCCGTAAAACCCTGAGCATGTGCTACGCCTAGCACAGTGCCTGCACCACAACAGGCCCTCTGTGAGAATTATTAAGAAGATTTCCAAGAGAATACCACTCAGAAATGCTATGCTGAGTGAATGGAGCCAGACGCTAAAAAGCACATACTGTATAATTCCATTTACATGAAGCCCTAGGAAAGACAAATGGAACATACAGTGATAGAAGACAGATAAGTAGTTGCCCAGGGCCAGGGGTGAAGGATAGAGATGGACTGGGAAGGGGCACAAGGGAACTTTTAGGGGTGCTAGAAATGTTCTATAACTTGGTTATAGAACCAAGTTATATGTGGTGGTTACAACAGATGTAAATTTGGTAAAACTCATTGAACTATACACTTTAAATTTGTGTCTTTTATTTTATGAAAATAGAACCTTAATGACATTATTTTAAAAAACAGATCTCCTGAGAGTCCCCTGGTGGCCTAGTAGTTAGGCTTTCACTGCCATGGTAGGGGTTCAGTCCCTGCTCAGGGAACTAAGATCTCTCAGGCTGAGCAGCAAAGTCAAAAAAAAAAAAAAGAGCCCCAGTGTTAGAATTAATTGTTAAAATTAAAATTAATGTTAGTAGAAGTAAATCCAAACTACACAAGGAGTAGTACTGGAAAAACAGAGCACGTGTTTTGTTTTTTTTTTTAAAAAAAAAAACCCTAAATACAACCTATTTAGAAGACGTTGTAGCAATATTTATCAACATTTTAAATGCATTGCCAGTACACACTGGACCACGATTACCTGATCCAGTGATTCTAAGAATTTATCCAATATGTTTCTGTGCACAAGTATGCAAAGATAAACACACCAGGAAATTCACCACAGTAGGGTAATAGCAAAAAACTGAAAATAACCCAAAGTATTTGTAAAATATAATTGGCTTAATTGTAGTATGTCCATACAAGAGAATAAAACTCAGCTATTAAGAACCACAGATCTAGATGTTTGCTTCCAACCAGAGTAAAAGGGACTAGATCCACTAGATCTACTCTCTCACCAGAAACTAATAAAATACTGGCCTGCTGCTGCTAAGTCACTTCAGTTGTATCCGACTCTGTGTGACCTCATAGACTGCAGCCCACCAGGCTCCCCCGTCCCTGGGATTCTCCAGGCAACAACACTGGAGTGGGTTGCCATTTCCTTCTCCAATGCATGAAAGTGAAAAGTGAAAGTGAAGTCGCTCAGTCCTGTCTGACCCTCAGCGACCCCATGGACTGCAGCGCACCAGGCTCCTCCGTCCATGGGATTTTCCAGGCAAGAGTACTGGAGTGGTGTGCCATTGCCTTCTCCGAAAATACTGGGCTAAATACACAGAAAAATCATGGTTTTCAAGACATTGGGCATCAGGCCATGAAGAATCATTATCCCTGCAAGATAGAAAACAAATGGGATGAGTTCTTCTATTGCCCCACCCGACCACCTGGAGGCTTTCTGGACAATGGTGCAGCGAAGGGAAACCCAGGAGGAGTCCAGCCATCTCTCCAAATTAACATGACAGAAGCGAGAGTGCCAGAGAAGACAAGGCAGCTGGAGTCCACAGAGTACAGTTCCGGAGAGGAGAGAGCTGCTCAAGAGAGAGGTCTGAAGATCTTCCAAGGGTCTCCTTCAGTCTCAGCTGAGCACTCAGCAACTCACATATAATGTCAGGAAACCACCAGCGGAATGCAACCACTAAGATGGCTCTCAGTGATCCCCACCTCCTAATGGCCACACAGGTGTGTACTGTCCTCCCATTAACTGTGGGCTGGACTTGATTCTAACAGACAGAATACAGCAGGAGTGACAGGATGTCACTTTTGAGACGAGGTTTTAAAGATTGTGGCTTTCGCCCTTGGGTATACTCTGTTCTCTCTCTCCAGGGGAAGCAAGCTGCCATGTCAGAAAAATAGCCCTGCAGAGATACTCACAAGATGAGGGACTAAGTAAAGTTTGCAAACAGCCATTAAATGACCTTGGAAGTGGGTCCCTCTTAACTGAGTCTTCACATGAGAACACAGCCCCTGAAAGACAGCTGCAACCTCACAAGAGAACTTGAGCCGAGGCACTTGGCTAAGCTATGCTCAAAATTCTGACCTACAAGATCTGAGAAATAATAAGTATTGTTTTAAGTCATTAAGTTTGGGATAATTTGTTCTGCAGTAATAGATACTGCATAGTAGTAATAGTAGTAATACCCAAGGCTGGGGAAAGAAACACCCAAAATGTTTAGAGGGATAAATCATCAGAGTTCTCAAAAGACCAGAAACAGTTCCTATTCCCAAAAGCTAGATTAGAAAGCCCCACAAGTAAAAACGGTTTTGTCTCGTAAATGGGACAAAACTAGCTCTAGATTAACTGCTCTGATCTTACCTACCAAAGCCTAAGTGCTAGTTTTTAAAAGATCAAAATATTTCCAAATAACTTACCTGCATCCCAGAACAAACCTCAGAAAGATTTACAGGAATTTTAAAATATGCAGCACCCAAAATTCAGTTTCTGGCATTCTGTGAAAATTTACCAAACATGCAAAGAAGTAGGAAAATATGAACCATATAAAGAGAAAAAAGCAAAGAATTGAAACTGACTCAGAAACGATACAGATGACAGAATACGTAAAAACATTAAAATAGTTGCTATCATTGTGTTCCAAAGAGGAAATTTTGTGTACATTAAACAGAAAAATAGAAATTAGTTTTTAAAATACCCAAATCAAACTTCTAGATGTGAAAACTGCAAGGTCTGAAATGAAAAAATGTACTGGATAGGATTACTAGCAGATTAAACAGTGCAGATTAAACAATGCAGAAGAAAGACTGTTAAAGTCAAACACACAGCAATAAAAATTATTTAAAATGACAGAGGAAAAAAGACAACAGCAAAATATTATTAGAGTATCAGTAAAACAACTTCAAGCAGCCCAATATACATATGATTTGAGTCTTCAAAGTGGAAGAGAAAGATAGAAAAAAAGAGCATTTTAAAAATAATGGTTAAAGATTCCAAATCTGACGAAAAATATAAACCCAAAGATCCAAAAATTAAATGAGCCCCAAGCACAGAAACATGATGAAAATTTTTCCAAGGCACAGTGTAATCAAATTGCTTAAAACTGATAAAAAGAAAAAATTTAAACTAACCAGGGCAGGGTAGTGGTGATGATTTTACCACTTACATTGAATTGCTACATTGTACACCAGGAACTAACATACTGTTATGGGTCAGTTTTACTTCAAAAATAAACAAATGAACTCGTAGAAAAAGAGATCAGATTTGTGGTTACCAAAGGTGGAGTGTAAGGGGGAGAAGGAACTGGCTGAAGGTGGTCAAAGGTACAAACATCCAGTTATAAGAAAAATGCTAAGTAACAGAGGTGCAATGCACATGATTAATATAACTAACATCACTATATGTTATAAGAAAACTGACAAGAGTAAATCCTAAGAGTTCTTACCACAAGAAAATCTTTTTCTTCTTCTTTTATTTTGTATCTATGTGAAATGATTAATGTTCACTAAATTTACTGTGGTAATCATTCATGATGATTTGTAAGTCAAACCATCTTTCTGTTTACCTTAAACTTACATAGTGTTACATGTTAGTTGTATTTTGATAAACTGGAAGGAAAAATAACAGCCTCAACAAAAAGGCATATTATGTATAAAGGATATAAAAAGTTATGCAAAGAAATTATACAAAGATAAGAATGTTGGCAGACTTCTTACTGAAGACAATGTGAGCCAGAAGACAGACTTTAAGGCAAGTCTTTAAAATATTGAGCAAAAAAAAAAAAAAAACCTGTAAATCCTGAATTCTGTACCCAACAAAAAATTTCTTTATAAAATTAATGCAAAATCATTCTTAAACATAGAAAAGCTGAAAGAAATGTTAAAGGAAGCACTTTGGGCAGAAAGAAACGGTACTATGGAAGTCTGATCTATACAAAGGTATGAAAAAAATCAGGAATGGTACCACATAAAGACAAAATAGTTTTGTTCTTAGTATTTAAATATGTTTAAAATATAATTATTTAAAGCAAAAATAATAACCATGTGTTGTAAGGTTTTTAACATATCTGAAGGTAGAATGCATGACAATAGCACATCTGAGAGGGGAGAGACACAAGTATACTGTTGCACGGTTCTGATTCTATACGTGAAATGGCATAATATCACTTGAAGGCAGCCTGTGATGAGTTAAAGGTATACGCAACAAAATACAAAGCAACCACTAAAATAACATGACAGAGCTAATAAGCCAACAAAGAAAATGAAATGGAATCACATAAAATAATCCAAAAGAAGCCAGGGGAGAAAAAGAATGTACTTAATACTGCTGAACAGTGTGCTTAAAAATAAAGATAGTAAACTTTATGTTATGTGTATTTTACCATAGTTAAAAAAAAAAACTGGGGAAAAAAGTGTGAGATGTAGCTTTTTCTCTGGTGGATTAGCAATGGAAAAGAGAGAAAAAGAACTGACATGAGAAGAGAACTGAAATTTACTGAGTACCTCCTAGGCACTGTGCATACAAGATTTCCCCTCATTCAGCAGTAACCTCTGTGATAACGACAGTGAACATCAACTATGTACTAACACATCTAGGTAGTGTTCTAAGAGTGTTATATATTCATTTGCTTAACTTTATAACAAGCCTACATGGTAGAGACCAGAGTCTGCCTTACAGACTCTGAGGGCATCAGTGTGCAGGCACACAGAATCCCTTGCCCAGTGTTCACAGGGAATAAGAGAAGGACCCTGGATTCAAACAGTTTGGCCCCTAGGCTTATGCTCTTAACCACAACACACAGGGACAGACTCCAAGACACCAGGCCGAGGCCTGAGTACTCACCAAAGTCACCCTGCTAATCAGCGGAACTCACACACAGCTCTGGCTAGCTCCAGGCTATCTTTTCTCCACCCCTCTCCCTGGAAGAACCTGAGGCGGAGGGGAAAGGCTGAAAAGGGCTGCAGGGGTCAGCAGAGGCCTCACCTGGAGGCCGTGTGGACCCGGTTTCCATAGCTGGTAGAAGGTTGTCTATCCTGCCATGCTTTTCTAGCTCTAGGTTTCTAAGATGCCGTGGACCAGGCACCAGGAAGCTGCAGGATCAAGCGCCCCCTGCTGGCTGCCGGATGTGGACGTCGGCTTACCCTTGAGGTGGATGTTTGGAGGTCCATCGTCTATGAGCTGCAGGTGCTCCCAGATCCACTTATGGTAGAAGGGCGAGCTCTCAAGGTCTATCAACCTCAGGACTTCACAAATGCCCTGGACACGTAAGGGACACAAGCAGAAGGGTCAACTCCAGCTCCAAGCAGGACAGGCTTTGAAGATAAGCTCTCTTTTGTTTTACTTGCTTCTCAAGTGGTTTGAGGTCCTTTTTAAAAATGAAAATGCTATCTACTCACAATTTAAAAATTCAAATAGCTAAACAGCACGAGAACTAAAAAAAAAAAAAATCACCATTAAGGATGTTATACGTTTAAAATTTTGATATATATTGTCAAACAACCCTCTAGTTACGTTAGATAAGTTTACACTCTCCCCAATAGTGCATAACAGAACCCATTGTAATACATCTGTATAGTACACTGACAACTTGGTTTTCACAGCCCTTTTAATCTTTCCTAATCCAAGAGATAAGATATGTCATTTTCCATATGCATTTCATATATTTATTAGACCTTAACTTTTTAAAAAAAAATTTGGCCACATCACACAGCTTGTGGGCTTTTAGTTCCCCAATTAGGAATTGAAGCCAGGCCCTTGTCAATGTAAGCATGGAGTCCTAACCACTAGAAAGTCAGGGAATTCCCAATCTTAATCTTTTTTAGTAGGAACTCTAAGAGACACATTAGGATTACTGTTCAAGATAGATTACTGTTGAAGAGATCAAACATTTTAATAAGCCCTTATTATATTCCAGGCATTGTGTTAGGAGCTTTATTCAACATTCATTCAACAAACATTTATCCACCAGGAACTGCAGGTACTAGGAAAATACACATGAGCAGTTTTCTCTCTGGAAAGACTCTCATGGGTGTTTAATCGCATCTGAATCTGTGGAGAAAACAATTTCACCATGTGTTCCCAAATGATAAACTGTTCAAAATGAGTTGATTACGGACATTAATTATGTTTGCAATGCTAGCAGAAATCATGCTCTCCAACTTTGCCCAGGCCCCAAGGACGCCCAGCCACCCAAGGCCGATTTCTCCCTCTAGTGGCATTAAGAGTAAACTATCGGAGTGGGGACAACTGTTCAAACAGCTGGCCAGGTGGGAAATAAAAATGAGGAAAAAGAGCAGTCCCTTTAGACGCGGCGGGTGCTCTTCAACTCCAGCCAGAAGGGCCACACCAGAATACACCCTGGTGTTGCCTGATCTTCTGAATATTCAGAAGCAGCCAGAAATCAGAATTTTCATGTATTACAGAATCTTCACGTTAACAATTAGATCAGGGGTTTTGCTTCTTTGCCTACTCAGGCTTTTCTAGTTGTGGTTCCAGGGCTCCAGAGCGTGTGCACTCAGTAGTTGTGGTGGGATCTTAGTTCCCCAACTAGGGGTCAAACCCACGTCCCCTATATTGGAAGGCAGATTCCTAACCACTGGAGCACCAGGGAAGTCCCGTAAGTTGGGTTTTAACAGAACACTGTAAGGGACTAGTCAACTCATCTGCTACTCAAGGAGCCCTCTACCTGCTGTCAGTCTGTGACATCTATATTATTTTTCTCAGAATGAAATTCAAGCATCAGAAATCAGCTGTGATGCTTATTTAGAGGCAGATTTCCAGAGTTAATGAAGCAGAGTCTCTCGGATGAGGCAGGACTCTGCCTTTTTAAGAAGCACGCTAGGAGTTCTTTATGCATACCAAAATTTAAAACCTCTTCCCCTAGATCAGGCGCCCTCCAGCTTCAGTGCACATCAGAATCACTTGGAAGCAGAGGTCAGTGTTGTCAGAAGACAGAGTACTGAGCTCTCTCCTCCCAGAGTTTTGGGTTTACTAGCTCTTGCGATGGCCTAAGAATCTGAATTTTTTAGTGAGTTCCCAGGCAATGCCGATGCTGCTGGTCCAGCAACACTTCGAGAACCACTGGATAGATGATGACTGAGTGGCGTGAGCCTGTGCTAAACTAACCTCATCCTCACAGACTGTGAAGTAAGTACACAGTCTCATTTTACAGATGAAGAAATGAAGGCTCAACCAGAGTAAGAACTTTCTGTTAGGATGTCATTATCATGCTGATTAAAGTAAGTCTTGAATTTATACCCCTCACCACTCATCTCCCTCATCTTTCCTGGCTATATAGTATCAAAAGAGCTTAGAGTTAACTGAGGGGACACATGGCCTTCCTGGCTTTGGAGGCGATCACCCCAGAATTTTAGGAAAGAGGAAGCAGAAATCAGGGAAGAGAAGGAATAGTGAATTACTTAGGTTGGCCTTCCCAGGTGGCGCTAGTAGTTAAGAACCCGCCTGCCAATGCAGGAGATGTAAGAGATGTAGGTGTGATCCCTGGGTCGGGAAGATGCCCTGGAGAAGGAAATGGCAACCCACTCCAGTATCCTTGCCTGGGAAATCCCATGGACAGAGGAGCCTGGTGGGCTACAGTCCAGAGGGTCGCAAAAGAGTTGGACGTGACTTTGAGACTAAATAACACTATGCATATCAGAACTTCACCTCTTCATCATGATGAATCTATGATGAGTCTTTCTTAAATACTGGAAAAACATTTCCTTAATTTTGTTCTCTTTACAATGTAACAGCTAGAGACCCAGCCCACTGTGGAATTTAATCTGCATTATAAGTATTTTCTGTATAGCTTTCTTAAGACAGTCAGCAAAGTCATAAATCAAGACCTGACTTAAGAGTGTCTGCCTATCTTCCTTGCATACATACTTCCACTATGGCTGACTTTCAGCTACCAGTGGGAAGTCACTGAACACGGAGTTGAGAAGAGATGTGCACCGTGGTTTAGATTTCCACCACACGGATACGACAGGAAAAGTAACCTCAAGCACACAGATAATAGTAAAATGCAGTAACGCCCGGGAATGTTACGTTTTTCAGTATTAATAGCCTTGTTTTCAATATAATATATTTAATTGTAATTAAATAAATAAATTCCTGAGAACTTAACAGTCAGCTCTCACCGGCCAGGAGGAGCCAGCTCCAGCACACAACCAATCTTGACCCTGCTTTTGTCCAAGGGCCCTATATTTCAAGACTCAGCCCCCACCTCACCTTCTCCAGGAAGCCCTCCTGAGAGCCTTTGGCCTTTAAAGAGTTTCCTATTCACCAAGTTTGCACTAATTGCTTGGTAACTGGCACTGACAACTTTGTCTACACACAGAATCTAGTGGAAAATATATATAAGGAGACAGAACCAGCCTTTTCCACCTTTGTATCCCTCCAGCGCCTGAACCAATGTGTCATGACCTTGGCAAAAACTTGCCAAACGTTTGTGTTGGTTTAACATGTAAAGCACAGGTATGTGGGAGACACTAACAGTCCAGGGGCAGAGTGCTGGCTCTGCCACTTACTAGCTGGGTGGCCTTTCCTAAGGCATCTTAGCCTCAGCTTCCTCAGCTGTAAACGTGGAATAATAAAACCTTCCTGGTAGAGCTCTGGTGAAGATTTATGGTGGAATGGTACTTGGTACACGGCTATTCATCAAAGCACTGTTTGAAACAGCAAGTGTTGAGATAACCTAAATGTCCCTCAATTAGGGAACTGATTAGATAAATGAAAATACAACCATACAGTAAAATACTACACAATGTTAAGAGAGAATGAGTAAGTTCTTTAGGTACTGATATGGAACAACCTACAGAAACATAAATGAAACAGCAAAGTGCAGAGAGTCTGTATACGGTGATATGACTTATGGAAAAAAGGAAAAACCACCCACATGCATTTGCCTGTGTACACAGACAACGTATGCAGAACAGAGACAAGAAACTGGTGCCAGGGGTGATCTATGAGGAGGGATTGTCTGGGGAAGAGAGGGGAAAGGGAGACATCAGTCTTGTGAGTCTTTTGAATTTTGAATCATGTGAAGTACTACCTATTCCAAAGTAAACCAAAACAAGATTAATGATGCTAGTAGAACTCCTAGCACAAGAGTGAAGAGCCCCTCCCCCCAAAGTGGTGGTTTTGATGATGAGGATGGTGGTGGTGATAACGAGCTACTCAGGGGTTTGAGCAGAGTCAACAGTTGACAGAAAGGTGGACTCAAGTCAATCCCAAGCCCCAGCTTCCAGGAAAAGGAGCCTTGGGGTCAGACAGACCTGGGTTCAACCCTGCCTCTGCCCCTAATCAACTGCATGAACTTGAACAAGCCACTTAACACTGTCCCTTTCGTGTCTATAAAATAGGAATGATGACAATAGCAACATCCTTTGGTTACACAGTAAACACACAATAAATTTTAAATTTTCTTTTCATTATCAACCAACAGAGAAGTTGGCAAAGGACATAAAACAATTCGCAAAATACAAAATTTAGATAGTAAACAAATAGGATTAATCTCATTAGTAATCAGAAAAACTAAATTAAATTCTCAAAGAGGTAGTAACCGTACCTATTAAATTATTGCAAAAGACAAAATTTATATAGTAAACAGGATTAATCTCGCTAATAATCTAAAAGAATATATATAAGTTAAATCCTCAAAGAGGTAGTAACTGTCACCTATTAAATTAAAAAAACCTTTGAAAGAGTGACTGGCAGAGGTTGGTGGCACTGGCAAAGCTGTATGTTGCTGGGAGCTAGAGAAAGTGGAGCCCTCCTTCTGGAAAGCAATTTGCTCTGAGGGTCAAAAAAACAGTGATTCTAAGAAATATCACTTTTGAAAATCTATTCTGAGGGGATGAGCTCATTTTCTCTTCTTCCTGGAAAGTTTTATAATATGGTCATTATCACTTTTACAATTTTAAGATTATAATTTTTAAAAGTGACCTGGAATCCTTAAAATTTAATTGCCAAATGCATAATTTAAATATGTATCTGTAAATAAACACATAGATGAGCTCAAGGAAAGACAACCCAACACTCGCCTTCTTTCTAATGGAACAGCTCTGTATTTTAACGATCACAGAAACCCTCTGAGGGTGGGAGGCCAAAGCGTCCTTTGCTGTATGTACTTAATCACTCAGTTGTGACTCTTTGCGACCCCATGGACTGAAGCCATCAGGGTCCTTTGTCCAAGGAATTTTCCAAGCAACTAGGATGTGGGTGCTCAGAAAAGGATGTGTTGGGACTTCCCTGGTGGTCTAGTGGTTGGGAACTCACCTTCCAATGCAGGGGGAGGGGCTCAATCCCTGCTCAGGGAACAAAGATCCCACATGCCTCATGGCCAAAAGAACAAAACATTAAAAAAGAAAAGAAACAATATTGTAACAAATTCAATATAGACTTTTAAAAAATGGTCCAGGGCAAAAAAAAAATAAAAAAAAGGAGGTATTACAAACCAGGGCTCCACCCAGTCACCTGGCCACAGGATGTCAAATTAGCCATGCTCTCCTTAGCTTCACCACCCCCACCCCAGACCTCTCACCTCACAGACAAACATGATGGAGGACGATTCTATAAAGTCCTTTGAGATCAGCTGCCCGTAGGAGAACTTCTCTACCTTCCCCAGGACTACGAGCTTCCAGAGCGTCTCATCGGACCAGGAGTGAAACAGGTCCATCTTCCTGAGGGGAAAAGCCTGTGAGACTTCCTCACTGTCCGTCATGGCAGAGGCCTAGCACTTGGAGATTCCCGGAAAGGGAGTGTGTGCTCCTGCTCTGGCAAAGGCCTGAAGTGGGCGACTTCGTACCCATCCTGCTCGCGAGCCCCGCCTGCAGCGGCCTCCTGGCACTTGTCCTTTGCTCTCCTGCCCTCTTCTTCTCAAGGCCCTGCCCTCCAACTGCTCCCCTCACTGCACCTCAGAGGCAGCTGAGCTTTTGGGGCTTTGCTTCTCTTTCAATCCTCTCTCCAGAAGCTTCTTCCAGCTGAATCCCCCACTCACCTGGCTACCACTAAACTGCTCCCATTCCAAGGAATACCCAAGAGTTCCTCGCTTCAGCTGTCCTCTCTCCCAGCCCAGCAGTCCAGGCCTTGCCTCTGGTTTGGGCAGCTCATTCCAACCCGTCTCCCTCCTCCAGTCTACTGACTGCCAGTCCTCAGCCCTGGGCCAGGGGATGGCGGAGGTCAGGACCCTCTTCTTTTGGCTTGTTGGTGCCCTAAGGTGGAAGGCCCACCCCCCGATGACCACCCCTTCTTTGACCTCTAACCTAGTATACCATAAATCACAGGCTTGCCTTCCCTCATAGGTGGCCCCACTGGGCTGCTATTAAGCATCACAGATCTTTTCTCAGCTCCAAATTATGATCTCAGAACTCAGGTGACTCAAGCCTCAAGCTGGGGGTGGGGGCAATGAGCTCCATTGGGGCATCAAAGGGGAACAGGGTTGGCACCGTGTCCAAGGAGGAGAAGGGTCTGGAGACAAGGAGGAAAGCGGGGCCACCAGAGAAGGAGCTCCTCCTGGGCCAAGATTGGGCCACACACTTCCCATGAACATGGCACTGGATTCTTACAATGACCTCGGAGAGAGGAATCCTGATTCCTACTTTCCAAGGCAGGAGACGAAAGCCCAGGGAAGTGAAGTGAGCTATCGAGAGTCCTGTGGCAGATAAACCTAAGAGCTGCGATTAGAACATGGCCCTATTTTTCTTCCACTGTATGAAAATATGAACTGCCCCTCCCTTCAGGACTGAGTTCGCCCTTGAAGGGCTGCAGCCCCTTCATGGGGGTGCTTCTCTAAGCTCCAGCCCGCAGAGGCCAGAGCCCTCTGCCCATCACACTTCTCTCTGCCCCTGCATCCCTACCACCTGTATTCTTGGTGCCAGCATGGATGCTGCAATTGATTTTCACTCTTTTCCTCAAGGCGAGGAACTAAAGATAATTGGATAAGCACCTGGCACTGTGACAACAGAGAGAAGACGATGGTGAAGAAGGCAGAGGTCCGTCCTTGCCACCGAGTTGCTTGCTTACTGTCTGATGGCGCAAGAATTATAGTTTGGATGGGGCTTTAAGGAAACACAGGGTGTGACAGAGGCACCCACTCTATTCTGGGGTGCAAGGAGGTGGCCTTGGTGAGGGAGGCGGGGCAGTGAAGCCTGGGGACTTCTAAGTCAGACATTCTGGACACATCACCATCCTGAGCTTCGCTTCCTTCACTATGAACTGGGGAGAATGAGAAACAACACCGTGGGATTGAAAGTTTACATGAGAAAAAGTGGGTGGTGCAAAGGACTGAGCACCCCATCTCCCAACAAGTGTGCAAAGCATGTTACCATCCCATTAAGAAAGGGATATTTGAGCTGCGGCCTGAAGATATAGTAGGAGTTTGCTAGACAGAAAAGTTGAAGTTGGGTGGGAGGTCCCAAAGAGCATTTCAGGCAGAGAGAATGGCACCCAGTGTTCCCCATCGGGCCGAGGACAAAGGTACCTAAGAAACACAGGAGGAAGATGCTGGCTGGTGGAGTTACCTAAAAAATTCAAACCGAAGCTGAGCGTCCTTTTTAACTTCTTGGTCCAGCTTATTCGCCAGGAAATCCTCTCGGTCGACAACCAAGAACTCCGTTTCTTCCATACAAACGACAGTGGCCCTTCTCACTGTGGAGCTGAGAGAGCCCATTTCCTGTTGAATGGACAGGAGCACAGGCAAATGAGAGGCACTCCGAGCCTTCTGTCTGCAGCCTTGACCACCTCTTCCACGCTTCCATCTCCCCCTAGAAATCTCTCCTCCCCAGAATGCGGGTTCCCTGGCCCATCCTGTGCCCCTGCTCACTCCCTGCTGCTGTGGATCGACCCCCTGCTCCCCCACCACCCACTGCCATATGCTGCCTGTGGAAAAAGAGGCAACCAGGCTTGACCAAGGCAGGGAGAGGAAGCTGGAGAGGCCTCGCTGAGGGCTCACTGCATCTCTGGGGGTTACAGAGGGAACATACTCCTTAAAACATCACACATGAAGTGGTCGGACTTGGACATGACCAGGCCCAACTCAATTGGCGCTTGACAGGTGAGGGCGTGGTGACCCACAACACGGCAGGGACTCGCACAAAGTAGAAGGTAGGACTGGGCCTGGCCTGGGGGTTCCAGCAGGAGTCCTGTCACCCCCAACCCCTCCCCAGGAGGGCAGACCCTTCCCCCGTGCTCACCCCGAAACAGCTGCCCTTTTGCAGCAACGTTGGGTGGGGATCCAGGAAGGCACTGCTGCCATCCTCGTCCTCCGTCACAGCCACCGTGCCCAGGTAAATAAAATAAAAGCTGTTGCCCCTCTGGCCCTTCTTGACGATCACACGCCTGCGACCAAACCTGGGGAAAGACCATGGCCGGTTGGTCCCGTAGCAACACAGAGTCTGGTCCCTGCCAGGAGGAGGTCTAGATGGTCCGCTCTTTGTTCTGGAGTGTGAAGGCACAGACGGGCTTCCCAGGTGGCACTAGTGATAAAGAACCCACCTGCCAGTGCAGGAGACCTAAGAGACTCGGGTTCGATCCCTGGGTCAGGAAGATCCCCTGGAAGAGGACACAGCAACCCATGCCAGTATTCTTGCCTGGAGAATTCCAAGGACAGAGGAGCCTGGCGGGCTGCAGTCCATAGGGTCGCAAAGAGTTGGACATGACTGAAGCGACTGAGCACGCACGCACACCTGAAAACATAGATGGGGCTAGAGGGACCTCAGAACTGCCCAGCCCCAGCTCCATCAAGCTTGACCTCTTCACTAACATGTGTCCAGTTCCCACCTCCATTAGATGGAAGCTTCAGGAGAATACAGGCTTTGTCAGTCTGCTTAGGCATCGAAGTAAATGCTCAATGAATGGTCATTGAATAAATGAATGAACAACTGCTGGAAGCAATGGATGAGTAGCTAAATGATTAAGAGCACTGGCTTTAGAGTCAAACTAGGATCCAAATCCTGGTTCTGCCCTTAGCTGTGTGATAGCAGGTAACTCATATCCCCTCTCTGAGCCTCAGTTTCTCCTGTCTGTAAAATGGAGATGAGCATATATAGAAAGAGATGGATAAAGAGATGGATCATTTATTATGATCCCTAACAGCTCACTATGGACGGAGGTTCATGACATTGTACAGGAGACAGGGATCAAGACCATCCCCATGGAAAAGAAATGCAAAGAAGCAAAATGGCTGTCTGGGGAGGCCTTACAAATAGCTGTGAAAAGAAGAGAAGCGAAAAGCAAAGGAGAAAAGGAAAGATATAAGCATCTGAATGCAGAGTTCCAAAGAATAGCAAGAAGAGATAAGAAAGCCTTCCTCAGCGATAAATGAAAGAAATAGAGGAAAACAACAGAATGGGAAAGACTAGAGATTTCTTCAAGAAAATCAGAGAAACCAAGGGAACATTTCATGCAAAGATGGGCTCGATAAAGGACAGAAATGGTATGGACCTAACAGAAGCAGAAGATATTAAGAGGTGGCAAGAATACACAGAAGAACTGTACAAAAAAGATCTTCACAACCCAGATAATCATGATGGTGTGATCACTCACCTAGAGCCAGATATCCTAGAATGTGAAGTCAAGTGGGCCTTAGAAAGCATCACTACGAACAAAGCTAGTGGAAGTGATGGAATTCCAGTTGAGCTATTTCAAATCCTGAAAGATGATGCTGTGAAAGTGCTCACTCAATATGCCAGCAAATTTGGAAAACTCAGCAGTGGCCACAGGACTGGAAAAGGTCAGTTTTCATTCCAATCCCAAAGAAAGGCAATGCCAAAGAATGCTCAAACTACTGCACAATTGCACTCATCTCACACACTAGTAAAGTAATGCTCAAAATTCTCCAAGCCAGGCTTCAGCAATACGTGAACCGTGAACTTCCTGATGTTCAAGCTGGTTTTAGAAAAGGCAGAGAAACCAGAGACCAAATTGCCAACATTTGCTGGATCATCAAAAAAACAAGAGGGTTCCAGAAAAACATCTATTTCTGCTTTATTGACTATGCCAAAGCCTTTGACTGTGTGGATCACAATAAACTGTGGAAAATTCTGAAAGAGATGGGAATACCAGACCACCTGACCTGCCTCTTGAGAAATCTGTATGCAGGTCAGGAAGCAACAGTTAGAACTGGACATGGAACAACAGACTGGTTCCAAATAGGAAAAGGAGTACGTCAAGGCTGTATATTGTCACCCTGCTTATTTAACTTATATGCAGAGTACATCATGAGAAACACTGGGCTGGAAGAAGCACAAGCTGGAATCAAGATTGCCAGGAGAAATATCAATAACCTCAGATATTCAGATGACACCACCCTGATGGCAGAAAGTGAAGAGGAACTAAAAAGCCTCTTGATGAAGGTGAAAGAGGAGAGTGAAAAAGCTGGCTTAAAACTCAACATTCAGAAAACGAAGATCATGGCATCTGGTCCCATCACTTCATGGGAAATAGATGGGGAAACAGTGGAAACAGTGTCAGACTTTATTTTGGGGGGCTCCAAAATCACTGCAGATGGTGACTGCAGCCATGAAATTAAAAGACGCTTACTCCTTGGAAGAAAAGTTATGACCAACCTAGATAGCATATTCAAAAGCAGAGACATTACTTTGGCAACAAAGTTCCGTCTAGTCAAGGCTATGGTTTTTCCTGTGGTCATGTATGGATGTGAGAGTTGGACTGTGAAGAAAACTGAGCGCCGAAGAATTGATGCTTTTGAACTGTGGTGTTGGAGAAGACTCTTGAGAGTCCCTTGGACTGCAAGGAGATCCAACCAGTCCATTCTGAAGGAGATCAGCCCTGGGATTTCTTTGGAAGGAATGATGCTAAAGCTGGAACTCCAGTACTTTGGCCACCTCATGCGAAGAGCTGACTCACTGGAAAAGACTCTGATGCTGGGAGGGATTGGGGGCAGGAGGAGAAGGGGACAACAGAGAATGAGATGGCTGGATGGCATCACTGACTCAATGGACGTGAATCTGAGTGAACTGCAGGAGTTGGTGATGAACAGGGAGGCCTGGCGTGCTGCGATTCATGGGGTCACAAAGAGTCGGACATGACTGAGCGACTGAACTGAACTGAACTGAACTGAATAGCTCACTACCCAACTAAGAATTTTAGAGCAGAGGTAGCCAGGTTCAAAGCAAACTAAGAGTTCTTAAGCTCAGAGGAGGATAGTTTCTATATTTCAAATGCAAGTTCAGACCACACCTCTTTTAATATTTATTCATCCATTCAATAAGTTAGACAAATACCAGTGGTGTCTACCAGGCATAGTGATTAAGGACACAAATCTTGTTCTCAAAATTACAGTTAAGTACAGGAAGTAAATAAGATTTTAAAATGCTTTAAAATGAGAATTCCCTGGTGGTTCAGTGGTTAGGACTTTACACTTTCACTGCCTGGGTTCAGTCCATGGTCAAGGAACCAAGATCCTGCAAGCTGCAAGGCACGGCCAAAAAAAAAAATTACTTTAGGAGAGGCTAATTCAGAAGCACAGAGAAAGGGCACTTAACCCAATTTAGGAAGAACAGAGAGGCCTCCAGGATAGTGAGTGGAGTCATCCAGGGCGACAGAGAGATGGAAGAGACTCCTAGGCAGAGGGACCACCATGTCCAAAGGCAGAGAGAGCTGGAAGCCTGCACATTCAGAGAAACAGCAGTAAGCTCCAGCAGAGGGGACAACGTACAAACCAGAGGCTTCATCAACAGAGGAAAGAGGAGACAGCCCAGATAACAGTGACTAGATTGGAGAAGGCAGGCATATTCAGCCGGGAAAGAAGACTCTGGGGATAAGAGAACACAGGCCAGCCTTTATTCCAGGGTAGACCCTCAGAGATCATCCAGCTCATCCAACATTTGCGGGGTGAAGAAAGATCTCTCTTATAGCAGATATCTGTTTCTTTTTTTTTGCTGTCCAGCATCTGGTCACCGTTTTCCACCTGCTGGTTTTTGGTTTTCTTGGTTTAATTTCTTTTTGGCTGTGCTAGGTCTTTGTTTCAGTGCCTGGACTTCTCCTTGCAGTGGCTTCTCTTTTTGTGGAGCATTCTCATTCTTGTGTGCTTCTCTGGAGCACTGGCTCAGTTGTGGCATACGGGCTTAATTGTTCCACGGCATGTGGGATCTTCCTGGACCAGGGATCCCACACAGAACAGAGACTGTGCACTGCATAGCAGGCAGATTCCTAACCACTCAACCACCAGGGAAGTCCAGCCCTGATTTTACTTTAGGGGAAACACCTTTTCTTGACTCTCAGGCAATCAGAACATCACTGACCAATTGGTGATTCAAGTGAGGTCAATCTGGTTCAAAAAAAACTAATCCCAAGGCTCTGACTTAACTGGGAAGAGGTAACTCCTTTGTCCAATGGACTGAACATGGACAGATGGAAGCCTGGAGCTGTGGCTGTCGTAGGGGCTGGCTACATGAAGTGGGAGTCTCAGCCAGAGACCTTCCTTTGCATTTGTATTTGCATAAGCTGCTTATGCAAATGAAGTACCAAGAGATGGAGAGAGACAGACACAGACTGTGGGTCACTGGTGACACTAAGCCCCTGGATCCAGCTGAGCCTGAAGCTGGAGGACTATCCCAGGACTTTTCAGATATATGAGCCATCAACACATTTCCCTAGGCTGGATTTTCTGTCACTTTCTAGTGGAAGAATCCTATTTGATCTGCTAACCCCCAGTCTCAGAAATAACAAGCAACCAGCAGAGAGCTTTAATAATCATGACCTCCTGATGTTCACAAAAAACCTGGAGATTTCATATTATTGTCTTCATTTCCCCCATGGGAATTGTAGGCTCAGAAAGGTTAAGTGGCTTGCCTGAGGTCACACCAGGGCAGATGGGACATTAAATTCCAGAGCTTCTGGGCCTGTGCTTCTTTTTCTTTCTGTGACACCATTCTGCCTGCTATCAAATCTTACAGTTAAGACAGCAGTGATACCCTCTCTTCTCCCCTGGACTGGAGCAAAGAAGATGGTTCCCCCTGCCTGCAATGTCCTGTTTACAACTCCACCTGTCAAATCTACCTGCTCAAATGCTACCTTTTCCGTGAAACTCCCTTGGCCACGTCAGCTGGAAGGTTACCTCTCTTCCCTGGCTTTTATTATCTGTGAGATGGACCCTGTATTGGTAATGAAGGGTCCATTTAGTTAGTGGTGGTTATGCCCTAGACTGTGACCTCTATGAAGCTTCCTTCATAGAACACAAACCTATAGTGAGCTTGCTGCTACTGTTAAGTCACTTCAGTCGTGTCCGACTCTGTGCAACCCCATAGATGGCAGCCCACCAGGCTCCCCCGTCCCTGGGATTCTCCAGGCAAGAACACTGGAGTGGGTTACCATTTCCTTCTCCAGTGCATGAAAGTGAAAAGTGAAAGTGAAGTCACTCAGTCGTGACCGACTCTTAGCGACCCCACGGACTGCAGCCTACCAGGCTCCTCTGCCCATGGGATTTTCCAGGCAAGAGTACTAGAGTGGGGTGCCATTGCCTTAAGATTTTCAAGACAAGTCTTACCTCAAATATTCTACTAGGCTGCCCCCCTGAGGCCACTGAAATTTCCTGGAAATAATGTGGAAATACCACAAAAGCACCTCTTAGGCTTCTCTACAACAAGGGATTTACTCGGTCCTTTCTTTGTGTCATGGACCAACTGACAATCTGGTAAATGCTTCACAAAACAATGTTTTAAATGTATAAAAGAAAATATAGCAGAATTACAATCAACAAAAATCTAAGTTTGTGATACAGCAATATATCTGCCTCTTTCTGCAAAACAAGAGCTAGCAACAGACCTAATAACTACCATCTTTTCAAAGATGTGATAAATGTAAATTGGCTTTTGAGAAATCTGCAACATCTTAAATATGTGATAATATCTCTAAGTTCTTTTGGTTAAAAAAATTATATGGTGGTTTGTTACCTACATTCATGACTGAAGGAAATGATAAATTTAAGAGGGCAATGAAAAAAGATATAATATTTTTTCTCATCCAAGTTCACAGACCCTTTCCTAGTTGTTCCTACCTGGATAAAGTACCTCATCTGTGATCCCTTCTGGCTTTTAAGGTCTGAATTTGAGTCTCAGCTCTGCTACTTATTTAGGGGGTGAACTCAGATGAGTCATTCCCCTCACTTTGCCAACAAAGGTCCATCTAGTCAAACCTATAGTTTTCCCAGTTGGTGTGTGAGAGTTGGACTATAAAGAAAGCTGGCCACCAATGAATTGATGCTTTCATATTGTGGTGCTGGAGAAGACTCTTGAGAGTCCCGTGGACAATGAGGAGATCAAATAGATCAATCCTAAAGGAAATCAACCTTGAATATTCATTGGAAGGACTGATGCTGAAGCTCCAATACTTTGGCCACCTGATTCGAAGAGTCGACTCATTGGAAAAGGCCTTGATGCGGGGAAAGATTGAGGGCAGGAGGAGAAGGGGGTGACAGAGGATGAGATGGTTGGATAGCATCACCGACTCAACGGACATAAGTTTGAGCAAACTCTGGGTGGGAGATAGTGAAGACAGAGAAGCTTGGCATGCTTTAGTCCATGGGGTTGCAAAGAGACGGACACAACTAAGCCACTGAAAATCAACAACAACAAATTCCCCCAACCCACCCACAGCCTTAGTTTTCTCATCTGAAGACAGAGAGAATTGGACCATATCCTTTCTGAGGTTCTAACTAGATCCTCTCCAGACTCAGTGGCTCCTTAATTCTGAGCAGATTCTCAATAAATGGCTGAGATACAGCATGCTGTAGTCATGTAACAGTGAGCATGAAGGTGAAATGGCAGATGGTTTCTCACAGCCGACACCCCACAGAGGGGCTGGTGGACCCAACGTAGCCTTCGCAGCCGGGCCCTTCTTGCACGGCCCAGCCCCAGCCCAGGGGCCAAGGGGCAAGCCCCTCACTGACCGTTCAAAGCGCATGACCTTGGCCAGGAGCAGCTGCAGGGGCTCCGAGTAGTTCCGGTAACTGTCCAGAACCTGCAAGAGGTTGCAGAGCGACTGGATCTCATGCTCTGCCCTCCAAGCAGGCTGCTTCTGCGTGATCTGAATGGCCCTTGGAGGGAAGTGACCCTGTGGGGAGAGAGAGCCAAAGTGATGCAGAGGACCCAGCAGTTGCCCCCAGAGGCTGGTGGGCAACTCCCCACATTCCTGCCCCCAGCCTTTCCCACTCCTACACAACAGTGGCTAACACATGATGAGGCATCTTACACACACCATCTCGCTGCATCTTTGCCCAAAGAAGCGTGACGCGATTATTATCCCCATTTGACAGATGCAGACACTCAGGCAGGACTGTGACCTATAACTGCTACATGCCAAGGCCTGTTTCCCCAACTACTGACCAAGAACCGCTGCTGTTCACTGACCCCACCAGTCTGTAATGGGGCTCCCTGGGCCCATTCGACACATTCCACTCTTGGGTCAAGGGAGACGTCCCTTGCCTCAGCCTGTACCTCAGCAAGCCTCAGGAGCCTAAGGAACAAAGAGAACCTACAGAGACTCTCAGCTAACCCTCCTAAGCCAGGACTCATGGACCGAGAGTGGGCAGATCCAGGCATTCGCCCACCACTCCCACCTGCCAGGGAAACAGTGCGGTGATACTTGTTTGTATTTGGCTGCACTAGATCTTAGTTGTGATGTGTAGGGTCTATTAGTCGCGGCACGTGCAATCTAGTTTTCCCAACCAGGAATCGAACCCGGGCCCCGTGCAACAGGAGCACGGAGTCTTAGCCACGGGTCCACCAGGGAAGTCCCAGGAGAAAATATGAACTCCTACCACAGCCTGGGGCCCCACGTGGTCTGACTCCCTACCTGCCGACTGCCCTCCACCCGTGCCTCCTGCCGCTCTCCTTCTTTCTCTGGTCTCCACCCGTCTTTTGCCTGTGCCAGGCTCACTCCTCTCTCTCAGGCTTTGCTTGGACTGTTTCCTCTGACTGGAATGTTCCTCCCCTGGATTTTCACAAGAATATGGCTGCCACTTCCTCCTCTATTCTGCTTTCAGCTCATATGGTGCCACATCCTCAGAGACTCCCTTCTGGATCATCTGAGTTAAAACAGCAGGGCCCCTCCCAGCACTCTGTAAGCTCAGAATCATTTTCTTCAAAGCATTTAATACTTTCTGAAATGATGTTACTCTTTTTTGTTAAAGTAAAAGAAAGTGAAAGTCGCTCAGTCATGTCCGACTCTTTGCAACCCCATGACTATATAGTCCATGGAATTCTCCAGGCCAGAATACTGGGGTGGGTAGCCTTTCCCTTCTCCAGGGGATCTTCCCAATCAGGGGATCAAACCCTGGTCTCCTGCATTGCAGGTGGATTCTTTACCAGCTGAGCCACAATGAAAGCCACCCCCACCTTTTTTTTTTCAACCTCATGGACTGGAGCCTGCCAGGCTCCTCTGTCCATGGAATTCTCCAGGCAAGAGTACTGGAGTGGGTTGCCATGCCTTTCTCCAGGGGATCGTCCCAACTCAGGGATCGAACGTGGGTCTCCTGCATTGCAGGCAGATTCTTTACTGTTTGAGTCACCCAGAAAGCCCCCTTTTTTGTTAAGGTATATATTATGTCATTTTCCCCACCCTAAACACACACACAAATCTTGAACTCCATTGTCCAATATGGTAGCCAACAGCCACATGTGGCTATTTAAACTAAATTAAATTTAAAAATTAGTCCCGGAATTCCCTGGTGGTCCAATGGTTAAGAATTCACCTTCCAATGCAGGGGACACGGGTTCGATTCCTGGTCCAGGAAGATTCCACATGCCCTGGAGCAACGAAGCCTGTGCAGTCAACTATTGAGCCCACGCCCTCGAGTCCGTGCTCAGCAGCAAGAGAAGCCACTGCAGTGAGAAGCCCACGCATCGCAACTAGAGAGTAGTCCCCGCTTGACACAACTAGAGAAAGCCCAGGCACAGCAACGAAGACCCAGTGCGGCCAATGAATGAATAAATAAAATTAGAATAAAAAAATTAGTCCCTCAGTCCCACTAGTGACAAGCTACATGTAGTCTCAATGGCTACATGAGTCTGCTGACTACTGTACTGGATAACGCAGACTACTAAACATTTCCATTGTCACTGAGAGTTTGATTGAACAAAGGTGTTCTAGAACATAAGCCCCAATATAAACACAATAAGGACTTCATGGTGGTCCAGTGGTTAACACTTCACCTTCCAACGAAGAGGGTACGGATTAAATCCCAGGTCAGAGAGCTAAGATCCCACTTGCCTCGTGGCCAAAAAACAAAAAAGACGCAAAAATATTGTAACAAATTCAACAAAGACTTTAAAAATGGTCCACGTGAAGCAAATCTTTTTAAAAAATAAACACAACAGCCGGCATCTTACATAACAGTAACTGTCTTGAAGCAAAAAGAAAGTGGGTCATGATGAGAATTCTGGTCATCACACCAGGAGCTCGGAAGCCGAGCACATCCACTCGGAAAGGTAGTGTAGCACAGTGGTTAAAAGCATACAGGCTTGGGTACCAGATGTTGGGTTTGAACTTGGTCCTGCTACTTCCCAGCCAGCTTTGTGTCCTGCACAAGTCTCTTCTGCCAGAGACCCAGTTTCCTTGTCTGATAATAACAGAAACTATATGGGCAAACCAGAGTTAATGTTGTCAAGGGCTTACAACATGCCTGATGCAGAGCAAGTGTTATGGAAATGTCACAGTTTCTTTTATGGTCCAAATCCATTCCTTCTTACTGTCAATAACCCATTAAGACTTCTATTATAGGGTCTATTTATGGCAAAACACAGATGCCTTTGGCTTCTATGAATCAGGCTCACTTGGGGCCCTAATTCCTCCAGGAAATCCTTGTTACCACCCTCAATCCTTGAGACCCCCTTCTGTGGATTCCTACAGATTGTTATTTAACTTTCTGAGTAAGTTCCATCACCTTAACTCCCATTAGCTGCTTAAGGGTAGGTGCGAATATTACAGTCATCCTTGTTCCTCGTATCCACTCGGGTGGGGCCGGGAGGAGTGGACTGGTTCCAGAACCCCTGTCAATACTAAAATCTGCTGTTGCTCAAGTCCTTCCCTTAATATGGTATAGTATCTGTATGTCCTCCTATATACTTTAAATCATTTCAAGATTACTTAAAATACCTAACGCAATGTAAACCCTACATAAATGTCATAAATACAATAAATAGTCACTGCCTGCAACTATTTATTCCAATTTTGCTTTTTGGAACTGTCTGGAATTTTCCTTTTCTGAATATTTTCTACCTATGGTGGGTTGGATCCGAGGATGTGGAACCTGCTACAGAGATACAGGGAGCTGACTGTATTCCCCGCCACAGACACAGACCGAGGCCGACCTAAGGAGCTCAAAAAAGTATCTGGAATGAAGAAAAGGAAGTACCACTCAAACACAGCCCCAACTGTTTCTCAAACACCATTTCTCAGCACCGTCAATTTCATTCACTGCAGGCCAGCCATTCCCTCACTGTGGTCCTCTAGCACAGCAGTCCCTAACCTTTTAGGCATCAGGGCCTGGTGTCGTGGAAGACATTTTTTTCACAGACCAGGTCAGGGGGATGGTTCAGGTGATAACGTGAGCGATGAGGACTGATGGGGAGTGGCAGCTAAAGCATCACTTGCTCGCCCACCACTCACCTCCTGTTGTGTGGCCCAGTTCCTAACAGGCCATGGATGGTAGCGGTCCACAACTCTGGGGTTGGGGACTCCTGCTCCAAAGTACAGGAAGGATAAAGGAAAATAAGAGGGGCCGTCCATAATCCTGGCACACAGAATGAGCCATTAACATGTGGCATTTGTGCGTGTGTGTGTACGTGTGCGCTCAGTCGTGTCTGACTCTTTACGACTCCATGGACTGTAGCCCCCCAGCCTCCTATGTCCATGGAATTTTCCAGCCAAGAATACTGGAGTGGTTGTCATTTCCTTCTCCAGGGGATCTTCCCGAGCCAGGGACCAAACTCACATCTCTTGCATCTTCTGAATTGGCAGGTGGATTCTTTCCCACTGTGCCACCTGGAATTCTTGCTTCCTGCCTTTTTCCTACGTATAAATAAAATTTTTGAAACTAACACAATATAATGACTATTTTCCATTAAAAACCAGAACAATAGATAGTTAAAATCCTCTTGTACCATGTCACACCTAATCCAGACCTGCTCTCCACCACTGGAATTAATCATTTATATATGCTACTTTTTATTATATTTATTTTTGACTCTGCTGGCTCTTCACTGCTGCGAGTGGGTTTTCTCTAGTTGCAGTGAGCAGGGGCTACTCTCTAGGTGCAGTGCGCGGGCTTCTCATTAAAGCGGCTTTTATCATTAGGGAGCACGGGCTCGATAGTTGTGGCACACGGGCTTAGTTGTTCCGAGGCATGTGGGATCTTCCCAGATCAGGGATCGAACCCGTGTCTCCTGTATTGGCAGGCAGATTCTTTACCACTGAGCCACCTGGGAAGCCCTATGTATACTATTACAAACTTATACATGTGCCCACAGAGTACATATAGAATGATTTTGCTTTTACTTACACAAATATTAAGACTGCTGACATTGTTTATGCAACTTACCTTTTTTTTCACTCAAAACTATGTTTTAGAAATGTGCCTGTTGTTTCCAGCGTCTCACAAATGGTATAATAAATGTGTCTGTGATTCTAAGCCTTGATAATTCTTAAGATTTTTTTGAGAAGTTTAGTATTAGTAGAGTCCTAATATGGACTATACTCAAGTTTAGTTTTCAAGTGTTATCCTGAGAGACAGCTTATATATGTATAAATATGTGTATCAGCTTGATTGATACATAATTTATATATGATTCACCACTGAAAGTGTCCGGATCAATTTTTAGTGTATTCAGAGTGGTACAGATATCACTATAATGAATTTTAGAGCCTTTGAATCACTCTAACAAGAAACCCGGTACCCATTACCAGTCACTCAAAGGGCAGGTTGGATGGCATCACCGACTCAAAGGGCACGAGTTTGAGCTAGCTCTGGGAGATGGTGACGGACAGGGAGGCCTGGCGTGCTGCAGTCCGTGGGGTTGCAAAGAGTCGGACACGACTGAGCGACTGAAGAACAACAACAAAACAGCAGGTTTTTAAAAAAAAAAAAAGTGAGGTCGCTCAGTCGTGTCCGACTCTTTGCGACCCCATGGACTGCAGCCTACCAGGCTTTTCCATCCCTGGGATTCTCCAGGCAAGAGTACTGGAGTGGGTTATTCTCCATCTCCATGTTGGAGACAGAGCCAGAGAGGCCTTGCCTATAAGGTGGACTTACCCTCTGCGTCCTCCTCTCTCCTGCTGCTGCTATGCACAGAATTGCCCACATCTCTAGAGCTCTGTGGCCCTCAGAAAGACCCCTAGTTTCTCCCATCTGAAGGGCAAAACTTGGGTAACCTTTCATGGCCAGCGTCAGACACTGTCTGGTCTTGAAATCTGAAGAAACTCAGAATTTGGATGATTTACTGTGCTTCACACATAATGGGACATGAGAAACTGGATTATGCCCAGTGGAGGCAGGCAATAGAAGCCACACCTTGATTCCAAGGGAGGAGAGGGGAGCAGAGCGATCCAGGTGGCCCTGTACCTGTTAGAAAGCTCTGTGCTCCCTGCTCTTCCTGAGAGGAAAACCAGCATGGCTTCTCCAGGCCATGGTTGAGTCAGGTCTATGGGGGTGAGAACTGCAGATCTTTCCTATAAATAGCGAAGCCCCTTTAAAGTTGATATTAAATTTCAAATTTTAATTTAATATCCAGGATTTGTTGGAGAGAAGCTGGGAACATAATAATGCTTGAAATTCGGAGAACAAATCGCACAGGCCAAGTCACACGATGCTGGGAAAGATGGAAGGCAGGAGGAGAAGGGGACAACAGAGGAGGAGATGGTCGGATGGCATCACCAACTCGATGGCCAGGAGTTTGAGCAAGCTCCAGGAGATGGTGACAGACAGGGAAGCGTGCTGCAGTCCACGGGGTCACAAAGTCGGACACAACTGAGCGACAGAACAACCGAACAACAACCACAAAGTCGCGTGAAGGCATTCCCTCCTCAGGTGGCCACCCAAGCCCAGGGTGAGGACAGACGTGCCCAGCACCTCTCGGAAAGTCTGGGCAGTTCACACACAGGTCAGGGCTTCTCCCGCCTCACTGGTTATTTCTCCTGTCTGCAACTCTCACATCCTCTGCTTCGCCTTCCACTCTTTCCCACTGGTCCAAGCGCAGGAGATCTCCCCCGCTGCTTCGGCTCAGCTATAAAGCAACAGTGTGGACTTCCCTGCTGGTCCAGTGGTTAAGAATCCGCCTGCCAGTGAAGACAACATGGGTTCGACCCCTGGTCGAAGAGAAGATCTCAGATGCCAGGGAGCAACTAAGCCTGTGCACCGCAACCACAAGCCTACGTGCCCAGAACCTGTGCTCTGCAACAAGAGGAGCCACCGCAATGAAAAGCCCACGCACTGCAGCCAGAGAAAAGTCCATGCACAGCCAAAAATCTAATTAAAAAGTAATAACAATAATAAAGTAAAATTTTAAAAATAATGAATATTAAAATAAATAAAGCAACAATGGGTTCAGGGTGGAGGGGGGGCTCACAGTCTTGGGATGCCAGAACTGAAAGGGACCACTGAGAGCAACTATTTCATGGGTGAGGAAGCTAAGTGGCTAGCTCGGGATGGCACACTGGGTTGGTAGCAGAACTTGATCTGAACCCAGCAGTCCTGACACCCAGCCCACAGCTTCTCTGAGACTATGAGGCAGAAAAAAAAAATTCCCAGCAGAAGGTCAGAGCTTTCTATACATACCGACTCTGCAACGAAGTCCATAGTATCAAATGTGATTCGGCCTTCTTTCTTCTTCTGGAAAAAAACAAAAACAAAAAAGGAGAGGAAGGAGAATCAGCCAGACTGCTTCTAGAATTTTGCATTGAGACCCTTCTGTGTAACTAGACCACCATGCAAGGCAGGCAGCCTTGAGAAATGCCCACCTCTGCTCAAAAGCCCAACTCTACACAAGACTTGGGACCAGAACTGACAATATGTTATTATGGAGGCAGAGAGAGAGAGAGCAGGGGTGGGGAGAGGGAAAGGAGGACAAAGAGAGGGTGGAGGGGAAGCCAAAAGAGGAAACAGAAGCAAAAGAGAAAGGGAGGGAAGTACAGTAAGTCCCCTACATTCCGAGACCACCTTTGTAAGTCCAGTTTGTTCTAAGTCCAACAAACAGCCTGGAAACCCAACTAACACCATCAGCTGCATAGTACTGTACTGTAATAGGTATGTAATACTTTCCACACAAATAATGCCTAAAAAACAAACAAAAAAATACAGAAAACATTTTTAATCTGACAGTACAGTATCTTGAAAAGCACAGTAGTGCAGTGCAACAGCTGGCACAGAGGGGCTGGCATCGACTGAACAGGCAAGAAGAGTTACCTACTGGAGGAGGAAGAGGAGGTGGGAGATGGTAGAGCTGAAGGGTGTCAGCAGAAGGAGACAGAGGGCCAGCTACAATTTCACTCACATCTGACATTGATGGGATGCACGTATGCACCTTTGAAAGTTCACAAATTGAAGGTTTCTTCGTAGGGAACTTACTGTATGGAAGGGGAAAGAATGAACAGAAAGAGGGATAAAACAGGAAGGAACAAATGAAGCCTATCTTCGCTAAGTGCCTATAGCAAGCCAGGCACGGCTTATTTTATTCCATTTCATCATCAGGACAAAGCAGGTAGTACTGAGCAGCCCCGCTGGGGATTTGAAGTGGATGAAGGAAGTTGCCCAAGAATCACACAATGAAATGGTCCTGGCCTAAAGGATGGCCAGGGAGAAGAGGTGTAGGAGGTCTTAGGGATGAGCTAATCCAACCCTATTTCCTAACAGATGCAGGGAGGATGTGGAAAGAGTAGGGAAAGGGGCAGAGAAAGAGGGAAAATGCTATGATGGGGGAGAAGAAGGGAAAACAGGGACAAATAAGGCCCTGGCCACCATCCCGTGCTACACTAGGGAAAGTG
The DNA here is from genome assembly GCF_032452875.1 of Bos javanicus. Classification (NCBI taxonomy): domain Eukaryota; kingdom Metazoa; phylum Chordata; class Mammalia; order Artiodactyla; family Bovidae; genus Bos; species Bos javanicus. The sequence continues at coordinate 65,073,978 of NC_083880.1, read as the reverse complement.
GAAAGTGAAGTTGCTCAGTCATGTCTGACTCTGTATGACCCCATGGAATTCTCCAGGCCAGAATACTCAAGTAGGTAGCCTTTCCCTTCTCCAGGGGATCTTCCCAACCCAGAGATGGAACCCAGGTCTCCCGCATTGCAAGCAGATTCTTTACCAGCTGAGCCACACTAGGACCCTCATTCGTTTCTCTGAGCACACCTCACTCCTCCCCCAGAGCCCACTTGGATCCCTGTCTTCCTCCATTTATAGTTTGTGCATCCATCTGGTGCTTCTCAGGGAGGCTGATGAAAGAAAGATATAGTATTCACAGAGGTCTGGACTCATATATTTCACTGAAAACTAGTCTATGGCTCTCTGCCTGACGCTACTCCCTAGCCCGCCGGGTTCCCTGCCCGGAAGCTGTATGACCCCCATAGGCTGGCCCATACAGACAGGGCAACGTTGTTAAGTTTATCCTCGCACTCCCTTGATGACAAGCCTGTCATCTGGTCTTCAGCTTCCAGGTGCCCAGGCATCACCCCAAGTCTGGTAACCCAGAGACTCCTGGTCTCCAGGGCCCTTCCCTTCACCACCGTGTGACAGCCTGTACCAGAATGTCCTTCCTGAGGTTACGGTTCTCCTACTCTATCCCTTCTCATCTCAGGGCAGAATCTGGCTGCAGACTTGTTAGCAGCATAGCATAGCATCTTCAAAACATGTGAATTTCAATGTCTTTAGATGGGGCAAATCCTTCTCCTCCAGCTGCCCCCAGGTGCCTACTTCCTGCTACATCTTCAACTCAGCCATGGACACACAGTTACATTACCTGCTGTCCCCTTAGAGCCCAATCTAAGACACTTCCCTGTCCCCCATCACCACCCCCTGTGACCCCCTCATTGGCTGCTAGCCTTCAGAAACCATGCCGGGAAATACTTCGGAGGGAATCACCAGATGTAGTGGGGGAGGTGGGGCTGGGTTTAGTCACTTTTGGCAAACAGGATTCTGGGTAGGGTTTGTCCAGGAACTGGATGAGGAAACTTTGGAGCCCCGGATAGTAATGAACACACCTTTGGGGACCCAGAACAACTTAACAGAAAGGTGAACTTTTTTGAGCCAAAAAGGGCCTCAGGATCCACTGCTGGGATAAAATATCTGAAATTGAGACCTTCTAGAAAATCTAGAAAGCATGGTCACCAGGATGGCCCTGCAAATGTCTCCTTCTTGTCCAGGTGGAGGGACAGGACAGAAGGAAAGAAGGCAGACAAGATGAAGTTGGGAGGTACGTGGGAAATCCTGGCTCCATTGTGACTCCCAGGATTCTTCTGGCCGTTTTGATCGCCCTTGGAAAGGAGATGGCTCCTTCCCCACTCCTGATGCTTCTCTCCATGTGGAGGGAGTTGTACTAGGAGAACATGACTAGCCCTGCTCCTTTCACATTGAGAGGGAGTAACTTAAAACTCTCTGGTGAATCTCGAAGAAGAAATAGACCACAGTCACCCCCACCTCCCTCCCTTCGAGCCCACATTCCGCTCTGCCCATCTCTGCTATGAAAAGAGGGCAGGAAACCCAGCTACTGCAGTGGAGGCCTGCCTTGGCCCAACACTGCCCCGACTGGGGTCGTCGGTAACACTGTCTCATTCTGGGGTTTAGTATTAGGTAATCATCTGGCTTGATGACACCCAATGTGAGTTTCATCATCAATACAAGTGGCAGCCGGTTCTCCCAGCTGTTTCATCCTTTGTCTTCTCTCTCAGTTGATTCAGAACCTGGGCTGGGAAGTGAGGTGCTATTTGTTGGACCCCTTTAAACCCTCTTATAAACCTACTAAGCCCAGCAGCTTACATCCCAGAAAGAGAAGATAGGGTGCTTTCTGTGAGCAGTCTCAATGATCTGATATTCCCGAAATCCCCTGAGGCCTTGACGGAACATTTTACACACTCGGTTCATCATGATGATGTCCATGGAGAGGTGGTACAGACCCTGTGGAAACAAAACAAACACGATCCCTGGAAACCAGCTGATTTCAACAGCCAACAGCAAGCTGGATAGTGCTGAGCAAGGTGAAATGTAACAGGATTAAATGCAGTGCTGCTGCTGCTGCTGCTGCTGCTGCTACTGCTAAGTTGCTTCAGTCATGTCCGACTCTGTGCGACCCCATAGATGGCAGCCCACCAGGCTCCCCCGTCCTTGGGATTCTCCAGGCAAGAACACTGGAGTGGGTTGCCATTTCCTTCTCCATACCTACATCTTCAGGAAGTTTTCAAGTCTGCTGAAATCCTATTGGTAGCTTGAAATTGACCAGTATGGGAGTATTTATGCCCTAGAAACTGGCAACTATTATCGATGGGGCATCTCCCTCTCCAGGAGCCAGGTGTTGAAATATTCACCAGCCCGGCTTTAGTTAAGTCCTTCACTTCGGTCCAATAATGTGCACAAGTAACCGCAGGCAGTGAGGGGTGATGGGGAAAGCCTGCACCCTGAACTCCGATGGATCTGCAGGAGATGCAACACTGTTGGCTCTGAAGACAAAGGGAGGGGCCCTGAGGCAAGGAATGTGGGTGGTCTCTAAAAGACAGGAAGTCAAAGAAACGAATTCCTTCTTCCATCCTCAAGAATGGAACACAGACCTGCTAACATCTGGATTTTAATACGTGCCAGACTTCCAGCCTCCCTCAGATAATAAATGCGTGCTGTGGGTACTTCCCTGGTGATTCAGTGGTTAAGACTCCATGCTTCCACAGCAGGGGCCATGGGTTCAATCCCTGGTCAGGGAACTAAGATCCCACGTGCTGCGCAGTGCGGCCAAAAAGTGTTGGTTGCTCAGTTGTGTCTGACTCTTTATGACCCCACGGACTGTATCCTGCCAGGCTCCTCTGTCCACGGGATTCTCCAGGTGAGAATACTGGAGTGGGTTGCCATTTCCTTCAGCCAAAAAATTAAAAATAAACATGTGTTGTTCTCAGTCACTGAACTGTGGTACAGCCCTCAAAGAGAAAACTCATGTAGCACTAATCCAAGAGAGGCCATCCTGTCTTTTCTCTGGAATTTGGATTTGGAGCTGGGAACAAATCTCTCCATCCCAGTGTGAACTGAGGATTAAGGGAGTCTTCCTCTACCTGCCAAGTAGGCATGGGTAACAGGGAAGCAAGTTCAACATCAAAGAGACAAACCTAGATTATAACACAATCTCCACATCAACTCACCCAGTTTCCTCAAAAAGTCAATCTCGCGAGGAAAAAAATAAAGTATGAGGGATGTTCTAGACTAATAATACTCCAAACAAGTACAAAACATGAACCCTGGCTGGCTCCTGGTTCATAACAACAAGCTGTGAAAGCTATGTTAGGGGCAGATAAGAAAACTCCATTCGATAAAGTCACAGGACTGGACATGGCACTAGCGTGTGTCTGGGTCACTGTGGGTAAAACACCTTTTTTCCGAGTGGAGAAAAGGTGAAATGAGCTGCCATGTATGAAACCACTTTGAAAAATGGGCCGCACACGGCAGCTGCTTATGGATGCACACGTTTGTAATAAAATTGTAACATACAGAGAGGAAAGAGACACATAGGCTTCTGGAAAGTGATTGCCAGTGAGAAAGGGAGTGCGACGGTGAGGCACTTTGTCTGTAACTATAATACTTTTTAAAAATATTTATTTTTCTGCTCTGGGTCTTAGTTGCAGCATGTGGGATCTGGTTCCCTGACCAGGGATTGAATCTAGACCCCTTGCATTGGGAGCGTGGATTCTTAGCCACTGACCACAAGGGAAGTCCCAGTAACTGAACAATTTTTTAAAAAATCATATATCTAAAGGAAATATGGGGAAAAGCTTTATCAATACAATTTAATATTTATTGGGAATTCCCTGGTGATCCAGAGGTCAGGACTCTGCACTCTCACTGTGGGCACATGTTTGATCCCTGGTCTGGGAACTAAGATCCCACAAGCTGCATAGTGTGGCCAAAAAAAACAATAACAAAATTTTTAAATAAAATTAATATTGATTGAATACAATTGGCCATTGTCAGGCACTATTCTAAGCCTGTTACATGTATTGACTTACTGAACCCTCAACAATAAATCAGTGCAGTAGGTTACTAATGTTATCATTACCCTTTACAGAAGAGAAAAGAGGCACAGCAAATCAAGTAACCTGCCTAATACTATTATTAGTCACATGACTAATAGGTGATAGGGATTGGGAGGATTGCTTTGTTTTTGAACAGTTTTTTTTGTTTTTTTTTTTAAAGTTGCATCTATTTATTTATTCATTCGGCCGCCCAGCATGGCATGTGGAAACTTAGTTACCCAACCAAGGATAAGATCCCACACCCCCTGCACTGGAAGCTCAGAAGTCCCAGTGATAGAGATTTGAACCCAGGAAGTCTGGCTCCAGAGTCCATAAGTTTAATCTATTACCCTACCCTGACGCTGGGCATTATTCTCTCTCAATCTCCTACTAGTAAGAAGGGTGAGTTCAGAGCAGTTCTTAGGGGCTCCAAGTGCAGCCAATGCCAAGGGCAGAGTAGGCTGCAGGGCAGGGGTGAGAGTTCAGTCTTTCTGAAGCCTAATCTGAAACTCTCTCCTTTGCAACTCCAACAGGTACAGGGCGGCCTTGTTTATCCAAGGCCACCTCCTATGCCTGCATCTCCCTTTTTCAAAATACCTATCTGTTCAATCTTCCACTCTTCCTCCCAGGGCCCTTGACACTCCTCACCAATTTCTTCCTCAGGATCTGCCAGGAACGGGACACCATATATCTATTCATGGTTCCTGAATTGGCAAACGGCACAGCAATCCTTTTGCCTTTCAAGGGTAGGACCACAAATCTCTCCCAAGAATCCAGTTATACTAGAAACCAAAGCTTCCCTCAGTGGCAAGGTAAGAGCTCCTATCCATTCCTCATACCCGACCACAGTGGCTAGAAGCCTTGTTCTAACGAATCTATTCTCAGAACCTCCTTATGTCACATTCCAAGATTCTGGAAGGAAGACAGGGTAACGGGAAGTAATTGGAATCTGGGAATCTAACATTTAGTGAGCACTCAGACCCATTATTTCAATTAATCCTCACAACTATTCCAGGGTGAGGGGCTTTGTACCCACTTCCTATGTGAGGCTGAGGCTCCAAGTAGCTAAATGACTGCAGAGTCGGGGCCAGCTCAGAGAAAGTAGGAGGCTTCTGGGATAGGGGTAGGGGCATCCAAAATCTCAGCCTGGGGACCACTCTGGGGATTAGAAATTGGAGACAACCCTGGAGGGTACGTACGTGGCACTATCTCATAAATCTTATTAAATCAGGAACACTCAGCAAATTGGAAGTCCTCAACTAAATGGGGTGCCAAGTGTTAAAAGGAACTGGATGGGGGACTTCCCTGGTGGTGCAGGGGTTAAGACTCTGCACTCCTGATGTAAGGGGCCTGAGTTCAATCCCTGGCCGGGGAACCTAGATCCCACCTGCCCCAACTAAAGATTCTGCATTCTGCAACTAAGACCCAGGGCAGCCAAATAAATTTTGTTTTTTTTTTTTTTTAACAAAAGGAACTTGGTGACTGGAACTCAATGACTCTGAGGTCCTTCCAAAAGTACAGTACTTAAGTTCTAAAATACTTTTTTCTACTAGATCAAACATGACATTGTTACTGGTTAGTTGTTACATGATCTCCCACTCTTTGGGACCCCATGGACTGCAGCACGCCAGGTTTCCCTATCCTTCACTATCTCCTGGAGTTTGCTCAAACTATGTCCATTGAATAGGTGATGCTACCCAGCCATTTAATCCTCTGCTGCCCTCTTCTCCTTTTGCCCTCAATCTTTTCAAGCATCAGGATCTCTTCCAATGTGTCAGCCCTTAGTATCAGATGGCCAAAGTACTGGAGTTTCAGCCTCAGTCAATCCT